>NC_064629.1:372230939-372536848 GCF_023864275.1 Schistocerca cancellata
TAACGAGAAATGAAGGTCCATCTGGGCGAAATTGGTTGTGTGTTACGAGTCTGATCGTGGCAATTTTTTGTCGAACGTCGTCACAGGCGATGAAACACCGCTTCGAACTGGAAACAGAACGGCAATCCATGGAGTGGTGCCACACTACCTCTCCTCCGGAGAAAAAGTTCGAAGCTGCACCCTCAGCCGGTAAAGTCTTGGCGACGGTCCTCTGGGATTCTGAAGGGGCTATTCTGTTTGATGTCCTTCCTCATGGTGCAACGATCAATTCTGTAGTATATTGCTCTACCCTTTGGAAATTTAAGAAACGACTTCTTGGTGTTCGTCGCCACAAAGATGCAAACAAGTTCTCGTTCTCCATGACAATTCAAGGCCTCACACTAGTTTGTGGAACCACGAGAAAATCACAAAACTTCATTTGTCGTTTCTCTTCATCCACCATAAATCCCACATGTTGCAGCTTGCGACTTTCACCTATTAGACCCAATGAAGGATGCACTTCGCGGGAACCAGTACGTGGATGATGGGGAGGTTATTGAGTTATTGATGTAACAAGACGCTGGCTCCGATATCGACCATTAAAATGGTACCGAGCGGGCACACAGGTGCTCCCGGTAATACGGCGTAAGGCTCTCGCATTGAACTGAGATTATGTTGAAAAAAATCGCATTTTTCCCCAGAAGAGTGGGAATAATACGGTGTTTTGAAATGCTAAATAAACCAACCTGCTTTCAGAAAATACCACTCGTACTAATGAAAATTTCATGAATATGCTCTTAATTCATATCGAATGTCACAAAAATGCACAAAGAGCAGCAGAACTGTATAGAGAGTGGTTCTTAGCGTTCTTAGGCAGATGGTTTACAATTTGTGCCGCGTTCGTTAAGGACTTATATGTGACTGAAGTTTTGCCCCAACAAAACGTATGCAAAGGAAGATTGTTAGCAACGAAGCCGTAGAAGTAGCAGTATTCCCGTTGCTGCAATAAATCCACATCCCATTTCTCGTCAAATACAAAGAAACTTTCGTATCAGCCAAAGAAGCATTCTAAATATTCTACATACACATAAACGCCACCAGTTCCACATTTCTCCACGAGTGTTATACGACAGTAATTTTCAACGTCGTTTTGAGTTCTGCCTGTGTATTTTACAACCAGACAATAATTCTGAGGAGAAAATATTGTTTACGGGTAAGGCCACGTTCAAAAATCACGGGAAAGTAAATATGAGAAACACACTGCTCGTCAAAAACGCACGCTGGTTGCATCAGATGTTCAACCAAACACAGAGGATTTTGAATATGTACAAGGACATAATCGAAAAGCACGTGTTCGGCCCTTATCTATATTTCGTTGCTGGTACTTTGAATGGAGAAAAGAGAGCACATTTTTAATAAATACTTTACCTTTGTTGTTAGAAAATATGTCCTTGAGGCGTTGTCAAATGATGTGATTCCACAATGATGGTTAACCTGACCATAATACTTAAGTACAAATAAACGCGTAAATCCGATTATTTCCAAACCAGTGAGTTGGAAGGGGAGTCTTCTTCATATGAACCGCGCGCTGCACGACCACCTGAATTGACGTCTAATCTCCTTCCTCTGTGGTCGCGTAAAGCATATAGTCTGCAAGAAAGCACCAACGACTGTGGAGTGCTCGAGACAGCGATTTACTGCTGCATGTAAAGCGATTACTCCAGTTATATTGACAGCAGCGAGTTCACCAGTGATAAAGCGAGTACGAAAGTGTCGTGATACATTTCTCAGTTTGAGGACATTCTTTAAAGTTTCAGCCGGCCGAAGTGGCCGAGCTGTTCTAGGCGCTTCAGTCTGGAACCGCGCGTCCGCTACGGTCGCAGGTTCGAATCCTGCCGCGGGCATGGATGTGTGTGATGTCCTTCGGTTAGTTAGGTTTAAGTAGTTCTAAGTTCTAGGGGACTGATGACCTCAGATGTTAAGTCCCATGGTGCTCAGAGCCATTTGAACCATTTAAAGTTTCACCAGCAAAAATATGTTACTTTTCGTTCACAATACGTTTTCTATTTATTTTATGTATTAACTTAATGTACGATTTTTACCAGTGTGTAAGAGACGGCATATGAAAAACGAATGGAAGGAATAATTCGATTTTAATTTAAAATTATGAATTTTCTATTGCAAATTCTAAATATTATGTCACTAACAAAGATTCCTTTGCAAGCATCAGATGTTCTGATGAATATGTGTTCAATTTCAGAAGACTGTGGGAGGCAAGAGAAGGTAATTCTCTTATCTTAATGGCGGATGAAGAACTTTCCAGAGATTTGGCATTTTATTTGGTGATTACCACGTTTAAATGTATGTGAGGTCCAGGGTACAAGCATGACATCGCCCCTTAACGCGCCAGAGAAACTTTCCTTGGGGAATAGTGCAAACTTCCGAGTGGCGTACCACTTCACGGCCGCAACAACAACACAAAAATCTCTATGTTTAATATATTTTTACTCAATGATTTCCTGTTAGATGTACAACAGTGTTGTATCACTCAGTATGTCTCACGGATATCTGCTATTCTGGTGTCAGAAAGGAAGGGAGTTTCGTATTAAAAATCAAAGATCATGCCTGTATTTCGCTTGTAATTGATGTTGCGAGAACGCATAGCTGTTAGTTTCATGTTCCCTTGGTCACGGTTCGTTTGGATGTAAATAGATTATAAATGTCTTTAACTGGTCAGAAGTAAACTGTATGGTATTAAGATACAAAGGAGTTACAGACTTTGGCTGCGAGTGGGCACTGATGTAAATCAATGGGGATAGTAGAAAAATTTGTGCCAGCCAGGGATACGAATCAGGCTCTCTCGGTTACTAGGCAGGTACGCTGACCACTGCGCCATCCGGACACAGTGGTTATGACAAGTGCATGGACTACCCTAGCACGCCTCCCGTCAGACACAAATTCTCAACTTCTCCAAACGCCACCAATGTAGTGCCCCTTGCCCATTATGCATATTACTCCCGGCAGTTCACCGAATCTCATAAGAGTTCGAGTCTGGTGTGCGTCTTCACTGAAGAGATAATTGGTCGAGCTAGCCTTTATTATACAAATGTGGTGTGTGTTCTTTCGGAACACCACTTACATACACTTTAACTGAAGACATGGAAATATTTCGCAAACTACATGTCTGATCAAAAATGTTATAATTCTAATTTGTTTGTCTCGAAGGAGGACATTCAATGATACCACACTCGACCCACCACTCCACCACGTGCGTGACTGGCGGGATTCGTCTTTTCAAATGGTTCAAATGGTTCTGAGCACTATGGGACTCAACTGCTGAGGTCATTAGTCCCCTAGAACTTAGAACTAGTTAAACCTAACTAACCTAAGGACATCACAAACATCCATGCCCGAGGCAGGATTCGAACCTGCGACCGTAGCGGTCTTGCGGTTCCAGACTGCAGCGCCTTTAACCGCACGGCCACTTCGGCCGGCAGGGATTCGTCTTTGAAAGCTTCGATGCAGATTACGATTCTACGGAAAAATCTATATATACGTTTTGTCTGAAGCATTTCCTTCGTTTCGCCACAGATGACGCTGTAATCTGCGGAACAGAAATGGGTACACAATCGTAATATACGTCACACGACTCAATGGTCCTTGAATGTCCAATAGCACGTGGGACCAGCGACAGATGGTTAGGCCAGTATTTCATGACTTCTAATTGGAAACACCATTCGCAACGCTGTAGTCCTGCGACATGTGGAACAGAGGACTACTCGACGCGTCACTGAGGTCGTGGCTCGATTGGAACTCTACTCTACTTTTCCAGTTGGAGTGAGTGTTCAAACGTAGTACCACCAAATTCAGTACACTTAGTGATCCGCTTTTCAAATGGCCGAACACAGGACAGAAGCATATCTGTGGGAATTTGAGCACAAGCGTTTCTGATGACGTCGACCGTGTCTTCACGGCCTGTTCACAGAAAGAAATCCGGCGACGTCAAATCTGGCGACCTAGTGGCCTAGTTAATAGGAGCACCTCTGCCGACCCACTGACCAGTCAGTGTAAACACGGTCTAATACCTCCTGTGCTTCAATTGTGTAATGCGCTGGGCAACCGTCATGCTGAAATCATACACGCTGTCGAACGTCCAGGACAACATCCTGCAGTAGTACCGGTAGCTACTGTTCCAAAAACATTCTATTTTTACGCTCAATCAACGTGCCGTCGATAAAATACGGACCAAAGAGTTCGTTCCCCACGATGCCACACCATACGTTATCCGACCAAGGACGTTGATGGTCAAGTTGCCTCAATCAGTGGGGATGGTCCAGAATCCAGTAATACAAGATAAGCCTACCGGTCAACGCTACCATGGTTTGTGAATGTAGACTCGTCGGAAAATAATGCCTTGGCAAAGAACGTGGGGGTCGTTTGCATTTGTTGACACGTCCATTCACAAAACACCACCTGGTTATTTAAATCGGCGCCATGAAGTTTTTGATACAGTGACACGTGGTATGGATCATATTTATAGCGATGAAGCATTGTGACAATACTATGTACGGACATATCGGAATCGCGGTTTAACTGCCGGGCGCTTATCCGTAGGCTGTGGTGTACTCCCACTAATACAGCTACCTCATTAGATTCTCGCGTAACAAGATTGCTTACTTTCCTTTTGTCGGTCTGTACACTGTTATGAGACATTAAGGCGTTCACAACCTTGAAAAAGAACGAACGAGAGAGAGAGCTTCCCTGGAAAACGCTCGTCATACAAGGCAACAGCAGCACCAGTATTTCTCTAACATTCTCCGTAAACCAGGATCATTTCAATTTTTTCTTCTGTGGTTGCAACATTCACGTTCACTTGCATGTTTGTTCTCCAAATGATGAGTAGAAGTACAGGCTATAAACATTGCACAAGCATAGTAATGTTTAGAGCAGCTATCTGTTCTACGCCTGCACGATACGTGAGTTCTGGTCACAGCGTACTGCTTGTTATGATACGTCGTAGTTTGCTACACGACTACGGTGAGGCGCCGAGTAGTCCCCTGTTCGATATGTCGGAGGAATACAACATTGCGAATTGGGTATCCAATTAGATGTTATGAAGTACTGGTCTATCCTATCCTCGCGGCGTGTAGGTGGGATTCCAAGTGCCATTGGATATTCATGGGCCATAGAGTAGAATGTCGTAAATTAGAAGAAGTAATGCCGGCCGTGGTAGCAGAGTGGTTCTAGGCGCTTCAGTCCAGAACCGCGCGACTGCTACGGTCGCAGGTTCGAATCCTGCCTCGAGCATGTATGTGTGTATTGTCCTTAGGTTTAAGTAGCTCTAAGTTCTAGGGGACTGATGACCTCAGATGTTAAGTCCCAAAGTACTCAGAGCCATTTGAATAATTGAAGAAGTAATGCGGCGGTGCCAGGAACTAGAGAGGCCACACGACAAGGTACAACCACGTTCCTGCTGAAGATGTGCGCATTGTTACGTCGCAGTACAAGCATTGAAGGTGATCGTGGAAAAACTCTTCTCTGGCAGGCGCAGATGATTGTGGTTAACGTGATCAAAATTGTTTGACGTTGAGAAAAGGTATTTGTCGTCTCCGTGGAGAGGGCGACGGAACGTGCTGCCAAAGTTTTGAAGTTGAGCAATACGGGTCCTCTGTAAATTACGGAAGGACGCACACGAAACCGAGCATAGTCGAATTCAAGTCTCTACTCCAAAGGAGGACGATCAAAGTGCTCACAGCCGGCTGGAGTGGCCGTGCGGTTCTAGGCGCTGCAGTTTGGAACCGAGCGACCGCTACGGTCGGAGGTTCGAATCCTGCCTAGGGCATGGACGTGTGTGATGTCCTTAGGTTAGTTAGGTTTAATTAGTTCTAAGTTCTAGGCGACTGATGACCTCAGAAGTCGCATAGTGCTCAGAGCCATTTGAACCATTTTAACCAAAGTGCTCACAATACGTACTGGTTCAAATGGCTCTGAGCACTATGGGACTTAACATCTATGGTCATCAGTCCCCTAGAACTTAGAACTACTTGAACCTAACTAACCTAAGGACATCACACAACACCCAGTCATCACGAGGCAGAGAAAATCCCTGACCCCGTCGGGAATCGAACCCGGGAACCCGTGTGTGGGAAGAGAGAACGCTACCGCACGACCACGAGCTGCGGACTGAACAATACGTACTCTATTGAAGATACGGATAAATATATTACCAGGCAGATATTTTTGCGCTATTACGAAAAACATAAAGAAATACCAACTTGCGCAAATTACACAGCTTTTGTCGCACAGAACTGAACTTCAAAGATAAAAAGGAAACTTTTCGAAAAATTTGTGTGTGTATGGGAATGAGAGGACATAGTTGTAAAAAGCGCACACTGTATTAGGTTTTTACGGAAGAATGAAGCATCAGGAAAGTAACGGGTAGTGGTTTACTTAGATTAAACATGGATTCATACACATCATACTGTAAAGACACGTTTGCGGAGGGATAATGTACGAGGAGTATTGTCAAATGAAAGTGCCGTTCAGCGTTTAACTGTTCTGCATGCAGGTGGTGACATACGTTTCACTCTGTGTTCACTTCTCATATACCGTACACTAGAAACTCTCTCCGTATCCATGCACAGCGACAGTATATCTGCCGACGCACAATCACCTAATGGCTATTTGGTCTTACCTATTGAGCCATTCATTCCTTCGAATTATCTGGGCCAGTCACCGACCACAGTAGTGGACCATCAATCAGAACTCTTTCTAAAGCAGTCTGCGGACGGGACGAGTTGACGTGACGCTCTACGAGTGTTATGACTGCGGTATTTCAGCGACGTGTCACGTAAAGTGGAACCAGTGGGGAGCAAGAACGCTCCCTACGTCACAAGCAGAGAATGCTTGAGGCCCGCATAAAGGTAGACACCATATCGTATTTTTCATGTTCATTAAAAGCCCATAATCGGTGGGTGTTATCTTCTGCTTTACACCCCGTGAATATATGCTATTTCTAAGCACCAGCACAATGAATATTTCAACAACCAGTCATTATTGGTACGATCTGTTGTAGTAAAACAACAGAAAGCGTTACATTGGTAGTTAAAGATTTCTCGTTTTTAGTTATTACCGCGTTATAACTGCGTGTTATGAGAGTAAGACGTTTTAAGGCAAAGGCACATTTCAAATTAGTGAAAAACATGTTATAATTAAACTCAACTTAATAATATTTCGTCGACTAAAGACTACGGAAACCTGTAACATAAAATACAAAGGCTCTCAGCATGAAGCTACAACCTGGCGTCATGAGTAGAGACACTACGTTATGGTACGAAGTTTAAGTCAGTAAAGGGTTCGAGTCCTCCTGTATCTAAGTTATTGTTTTTTCACCTTAACGTTTTCTAAAAGGTTTTGCTACTTTCTTACGAAATGAAAGGAAATAATTTCTGTAATTCTTGATGTTATGTAAATATAGATGATGTCTCTGTCAGGAGTGAGTTTGTTAGATCTGCCAAACTTTTACAAGCTTATGTCCTTACTGACTGGACATGTATGTTTCCTTTTTGTCAAATTACGTGTTCACCGGTATTAAAGTTTTTGTTTATGTCTATCACAGACAGAACAACATTACTGGCATACGGAAAAGGGAGCAAATGTGCGTTTTAATAGAGGTAAGGTAGGAATTTTATGTGCGTACATTTACGTGAACAAACTGTATTGTTTGCGAATGAAATAAAACCGACAACTGCCGCTGGAGCGCGCTGAGAGCTCAAAACCATGTCAAGCATATCATCCCGTGTGACAGCGGCGCTGTGACTTAGCTACACTATGTGATCAAAAGTATCCGGACACCTAGCTGAAAATGACTTACAAGTTCGTGGAGCCCTCCATCGGTAATGCTGGAATTCAGTATGGCGTTGGCCCACCCTTAGTCTTGATGACAGCTTCCACTTTCTCAGGCATATGTTCAATCAGGTGCTGGAAGGTTACTTGGGGAATGGCAGCCCATTCTTCACGAAGTGCTGCATTGGGGAGAGGTATCGATGTCAGTCGGTGAGGCCTGGTACCAAGTCGGCGTTCCAAAACTCCCAGAGGTGTTCTATAGGATTCAGGTCAAGACTCTGTGTAAGCCAGTCCATTACACGGATGTTATTGTCGTGTAACCACTCCGCCACAGGCCGTGCATTATGAACAGGTGCTAGATCGTGTTGACAGGTGCAATCGCCATCCCCGAATTGCTCTTCAGCAGTGGGAAGTAAGAAGGTGCTGTGATAGTGCCACACAAAACAACAAGGGGTGCAAACCCCCTCCACGAAAAACACGACCACACCATAACACCACCGCCTCCGGATGTTACCGTTGGCACTACACACGCTGGAAGATGAAGTTCACCTGGCATTCGCCATACCCACACCCTGCCATCGGATCGCCACGTTGTGTACCGTGATTCGTCACTCCACACAACGTTTTTCCACTGTTGAGTCGTCCACTGTTTACGCTCCTTACACCATGCGAGGCGTCGTTTGACATATACTGGCGTGATATGTGGCTTATGAGCAGCCGCTCGAGCATGAAATCCAAGTTTTTCTCACTTTCTGTCTAACTGTCGTAGTACTTTCAGTGGATGCTGTTGCAGTTTGGAATTTCTGTGTGATGGTCTGGATAGATGTCTGCCTATTACACATTACGACCCTCTTCAACTGTCGGTGGTCTCTTGTCAGTCAACAGACGAAGTCCCTTCACGTTTCTACTTCACTATCACATCGGCAACAGTGGACTTAGGAATGTTTAGCGGTGTGGAGATCGCGCGTACATACGTATGACATAAGTGACATCCAATCACCTGACCACGTTGGAAGTCTGTGAGTTACGAGGAGCACCCCATTCTGCTCTCTCTTAATAATTGGCTCCTTTTACCGACCTCCCGACTCAGCAGCATTAGTGGCAGAACAATTGAGAGAAAATTTGGATTACATTTCACATAAATTTTCTCAGCATGTTATAGTCTTAGGTGGAGATTTCAATATACCAGATATAGACTGGGACACTCAGATGTTTAGGACGGGTGGTAGGGACAGAGCATCGAGTGACATTATACTGAGTGCACTATCCGAAAATTACCTCGAGCAATTAAACAGAGAACCGACTCGTGGAGATAACATCTTGGACCTACTGATAACAGGGAATCAGTGCAGAACAGGGAATCAGTGATCATAAGGCCGTTGCAGCATCTCTGAATATGGAAGTTAATAGGAATATAAAAAAGGGAGGAAGGTTTATCTATTTAGCAAGAGTAATAGAAGGCAGATTTCAGACTACCTATCAGAGCAAAACGAAAATTTCTGCTCCGACACTGACAATGATGAGTGTTTATGGAAAAAGTTCAAGACAATCGTAAAATGCGTTTTAGACAGGTTGGTGCCGAGTAAAACTGTGAGGGACGGGAAAAACCCACCGTGGTTCAACAACAAAGTTAGGAAACTACTGAGAAAGTAAAGAGAGCATCACTGCAAGTTTAAACGCAGCCAAAACCTCTCAGACAAACAGAAGCTAAACGATGTCAAAGTTAGCGTAAGGAGGGCTATGCGTGAAGTGTTCAGTGAATTCGAAAGTAAAATTCTATGTACCGACTTGACAGAAAAATCCTAGGAAGTTCTGGTCTTACGTTAAATCAGTAAGTGGCTCGAAACAGCATATCCAGACACTCCGGGATGATGATGGCATTTAAACAGAGGATGACACGCGTAAAGCTAAAATACTAAACACCTTTTTTCCAAAGCTGTTTCACAGAGGAAGACCGAACTGCAGTTCCTTCTCTAAATCCTCGCACAAACGAAAAAATGGCTGACATCGAAATAAGTGTCCAAGGAATAGAAAAGCAACTGGAATCTCTCAACAGAGGGAAGTCCACTGGACCTGACGGGATACCAATTCGATTCTACACAGAGTACGCGAAAGAACTTGCCCCCCTTCTAACAGCCGTGTACCGCAAGTCTCTAGAGGAGCGGAAGGTTCCAAATGATTGGAAAAGAGCACAGGTAGTCCCTGTCTTCAAGAATGGTCGTCGAGCAGATGCGCAAAACTATAAACCTATATCTCTGATATCGATCTGTTGTAGAATTTTGGAACATGTTTCTTTGCTCGAGTAGCATGTCGTTTTTGGAAACCCAGAATCTACTGTGTATGAATCAACATGGATTCCGGAAACAGCGATCGTGTGAGACCCAACTCGCTTTATTTGTTCATGAGACCCAGAAAATATTAGATACAGGCTCCCAGGTAGATGCTATTTTCCCTGACTTCCGGAAGGCGTTCGATACAGTTCCGCACTGTCGCCTGATAAACAAAGTAAGAGCCTACGGAATATCAGACCAGCTGTGTGGCTGGATTGAAGAATTTTTAGCAAACAGAACATAGCATGTTGTTATCAATGGAGAGACGTCTACAGACGTTAAAGTAACCTCTGGCGTGCCACAGGGGAGTGTTATGGGACCATTACTTTTCACAATATATATAAATGACCTAGTAGATAGTGTGGGAAGTTCCATGCGGATTTTCGCGGATGATGCTGTAGTGTACAGAGAAGTTGCAGCATTAGAAAATTGTAGCGAAATGCAGGAAGATCTGCAGCGGATAGGCACTTGGTGCAGGGAGTGGCAACTGACCCTTAACATAGACAAATGTAATGTATTGCGAATACATAGAAGGAAGGATCCTTTATTGTATGATTACATGATAGTGGAACAAACACTGGTAGCAGTTACTTCTGTAAAATATCTGGGAGTATGCGTGCGGAACGATTTGAAGTGGAACGATCATATAAAATTAATTGTTGGTAAGGCGGGTACCAGGTTGAGATTCATTGGGAGAGTCCTTAGAAAATGTAGTCAATCAAGAAAGGAGGTGGCTTACAAAACACTCGTTCGACCTATACTTGAGTATTGCTCATCAGTGTGGGCTCCGTACCAGATCGGGTTGACGGAGGAGATAGAGAAGATCCAAAGAAGAGCGGCGCGTTTCGTCACAGGGTTATTTGGTAACCGTGACAGCGATACGGAAATGTTTAGCAAACTCAAGTGGCAGACTCTGCAAGAGAGGCGCTCTGCATCGCGGTGTAGCTTGCTCGCCAGGTTTCGAGGGGTGCGTTTCTGGATGAGGTATCGAATATATTGCTTCCCCTTACTTATACCTCCCGAGGAGATCACGAATGTAAAATTAGAGAGATTCGAGCACGCACGGAGGCTTTCAGACAGTCGTTCTTCCCGCGAACCATACGCGACTGGAACAGAAAAGGGAGGTAATGACAGTGGCATGTAAAGTGCCCTCCGCCACACACCGTTGGGTGGCTTGCGGAGTATAAATGTAGATGTAGATGTAGATGTCTAATGACTACTGAGGTATCTAATACGGAGTACCTGGAAGTAAGTGGCAGAACAATGACCAAATATGAAAAACGTGTGTTTTAGTGGGTGTCCGGATACTTTTGATCACATAGTGTACCTCATCCTATGTGTCGACGGCTTAAGGAACCGTCGTCGGTCAGTCTCCATGCTGTGTTTAACTTCCGCGTCCCTATTGAGTTTAGAGGAGCGACTTGACTTATTCAGACTTTGGCCATACACCAAGTAACTGCACATGGCCTCCCGTTGCTAACACCACGACAGCTTGTGTCGTTACTCACTTAGTCAGTATTTGCCTTCTTTTTTTGGACTCAAAGTACCAAACGGACTTTCGTTTCCATGTAACTTAAAACTCCACGCAGGAGACTTGTGTCTTTGAATATTTAGTAAACTTGTTCTACATTGTTTATCTACGCAGTATTCTCAATACACCTAAACCAGAGTACAAAGTATTACAGGGTGTTACATAATTGCTGTTACAGGGTTCTTGTGGTTTTAGAGAGGACTTAGTAGATAAAGCTTCGATAAGGAACCGATGTCCGGAAACGTACCGCTTGGATGTAAAATAGATTTGAAGACCAGATCACTTACAAATCTCTAACTTGATGGTAAACACACTGAGGCTGTTGTTGTAGTCGGATGAAAATTGTATGTGATGGACTACAACAATCCCTAAGACATTCACGATGTATTCGTTGTGCATTTCACCATTGAACGGGAAATTTGAAAGTGATAAGATAAACGAATATGTCATAGACATATTTTAACATTTCAAAACGCACGTTAGGAAAGTTACGGAAAAGCATTCTTTCCGTACCTATGCTACTAATGCCACTGGTAATCTTTCCATTTACTAATTCATTTATCTACTTTACCAAAACTACCAAACTGCCTAACTGTAGTTTCGGTAGAGCAGTATTCTAATTAAGACAGGGGACACTGCATTTCTCGCACCTCAACATCTCACTATTTTTAGAAATATGTGCTCTGAGAATGTCGTTAGTCATATTTACCTTCATCGCTACTTTAAATTCAAATACCATGAAAAAGAAAAGTAAGAAAAAGTACAAGCAAAACAAAGGACACCCATAGGCACTCCGGGACGGGAACGAAGATGTCGTAATGAAAGCATATATTCTTTAAACTCACATATAGATAAGAAGACAGCATGATGAGGCAAGTACGAATCTGATGCAACCGACATTTGGCACTGCACAACAGACAACAGGAATATTTGAAAGAATGTGGAAAAATTATACGCACTGTTGTGGTGCATGCACCATAGATGGCGGTCATTATTTTGAACAGATGCTACCAGCTTAAGTTCTTTTTTTGCAAGGTGAATTTTTTATGCCAATAAGAAAAACTTAAACTTCATATCCGGTCACTGATTGATTATCTCACCTGAGGATCGTCTACAATTTGTTAAATGTCTGTGACACTGAAATGAGCAGAACGTGCCATTAGTGGATGGAATGCGAAAAACGTTCGTGATAGCCCTACGGTAATTAATGAAACTATGTGACGTAGGGCTGCTATTCCGTCAGACCTTTTACGGGTTTTTTGTTGGTCACATATTTGGGGACACAGACAAGATTATCACATGTGATCGAGGTAACTATATAGGAGTCAGATACGTAGGACATTAAATTTCCAGCCGGCCGAAGTGGCCGTGCGGTTAAAGGCGCTGCAGTCTGAAACCGCAAGACCGCTACGGTCGCAGGTTCGAATCCTGCCTCGGGCATGGATGTTTGTGATGTCATTAGGTTAGTTAGGTTTAACTAGTTCTAAGTTCTAGGGGACTAATGACCTCAGCAGTTGAGTCCCATAGTGCTCAGAGCCATTAAATTTCCAAATTTATGCCTGCGCTGAGCTTTTCACGGGCCACTGCATCAGCGCTGGGACCTACCGTCAGATAAGATACAATTGCATCCACCACGTAGACTGAGATAATAGTGCACCTACTATCTCTACAGAGATTTATCTGAGGGGTTCGTGTATACAGCATGAGCATGAGGATACCTGTGCTCATTAGGGATGTGAGAGGCTTCAGCCATACTCGGACCAGTCACTGTGCAGTAGCACCGTCACGAACTGACCTGACTTTCCAACGCATTCTGCGTCTCAGCAGAATTTTCTCTAATGAGATTCTGCCTTCCTCCGCGGAAGGTATTGAAACAGGCTATTTGAGACACCTGTGTGATCCAGATGGCGGTTCTCCAAATTTTCTCAATAGCGTTCCTCGAAAAGAATGCTGCTTTCCCTCCAGAGATTCCCGTTTGAGTTTCCCAAGAATGTCCGTAATACTTGCGTGTTTATCGAACCTACCGCTAACAAATCTAGCCGCCCGCCTATGAATTGCTTCTTTCTTTTATCCGACCTATTTGGGATCACAAACAGTCGATTAGTACTGAAGAACATGTTGCACTAGTGTTTTATATGCTGTCTCCTTTACAGATGACCTAGACTTTACTAAAACTCTCCCAATAAACCGCAGTGAACAATTCGCCTTCCCCACTATCATCCTCAAACGCTCGTCCCGCTTCATATCGCTTAGCAAGGTTGCGCCCCGAAATTAAAACGACGTGACTGCGAAGCAGCACACTATCAATGCTGTATTCGAACATTACGCGATAGTTTTCTCGACTCAACCCCATTAACTTACATTTTTCTACATTTAGAACTAGCTGCCATTCATCAAACCAACTAGAAATGTTGTCTTAATCATCGTGTATTCTCCTACAGTCATTAAACAACGACACCTTCCCGTACACCGCAGCAGCATCCGCAAACTGCCGCACACTGCTGCTCACTCTGTCCGTCACATCATTTCTGTAAGCTCCTATTACACTTCCCTGCGCCACTCGTGACGATACTGTTTTCACTGATGAACACTCGCTGTCGAGGATATCATACTGGGTTCGTCACAAGGAACTTCATAATATTCGAACTGAAAATATGTTCAAGAATTCTACAGCAAACCGATGTTAAGGATATTCGTCTGTAATTTTGCGGGTTTCTTTTCCCTTCTTATATAGAGGAATCGCTTGGGGCTTTGCGCTGGGCAGGTGATTACCGATAAATGCGATCTACGCAAGGGGCGAATGCCTTACAGCACTCTGTAAAACCGAATTTGTATTCCATCTGTTCCTCCCGACTTATTTGCTTTCAACTCAGCTCAAGAGTCGCCCTGTTATGGTAGATGTATTTCCGCAGAATGGAACGAGTGCGGCAGTTAGGCCATTTTGTGTTGAGCGAAAAATTTGTCGTTTCCGTTTCTTGAAGAGCACTGTCTTAGTATTACGTTTACCATTTCAGTTGATTGAGAAAATTTGTTACTGGTTCTAGAGACTGCACATACACTATGTGATCAAAAATATCCGGACCCCCCCAAAAGCATACGTTTTTCATATTAGTTGCATTTTGCTGCCACCTACTGCCAGGTTATCCATATCAGCAACCTCAGTAGTCATTAGACATCGTGAGAGAGCAGGAACTGGGCGTTCGGCGGAACTCACGGATTTCGAATGTGGTCAGGTGATTGGGTGTCACTTGTGTCTTACGTCTGTGCGCTAGATTTCCACACTCCTAAACATCCCTAGGTGATAGTGAAGTGGAAACGTGAAGGGACACGTACAGCACAAAACCGTACAGGCCGGCCTCGTCTGTTGACTGGCAGAGACCGCCGACAGTTGAAGAGGGTCGTAATGTGTAATAGGCAGACATCTATCCAAACCATCACACAGAAATTCCAAACTGTATCAGAATCCACGGCAAGTATTATGACATTTAGGCAGGAGGAGAGAAAACTTGGATTTCATGCTCGAGCGGCTGCTCATAAGCAACACATCACACCGGTACATGCATAACGACGCCTCGCTTGGTATAAGGAGCGTAAACACTGGTCGACTGAACAGTGAAAAAAAGGTTGTGTGGAGTGACGAATCACAGTACACAATGTGTCGTTTCGATGGCAGGGTGTGGATAAGGCGAATGCCCTCTGAACGTCATCTGCCGGCGTAGTACTGCCAACAGTAAAATTCGGAGGCGGTACTGTTATGGTTTGGTCGTGTTTTTCATGGAGGGGGTTTGCACCCCTTGTTGTTTTGCGTGGCACTATCACAGCACCTTCTTACTTCCCACTGTTGAAGAGCAATTCAGGGATGGCGACTGCGTCCTTCAACACGATCGAGCACCTGTTCATAATGCACGGCCTGTGGAAGAGTGGTTACACTACAATAACATCCCTGTAATGAACTGGCCTGGACAGCGTCCTAACCTGACTCCTACAGAATACCTTCGGGAGTTTTGGAATGCCGACTTTGTGCGATGCCGCACCAACCGACATCGATATCTCTCCTCAGTGGGGTACTCCGTGAAGAATGGTCTGTCATTCCCCAAGAACCCTTCCAGCACCTGATTGAACGTATGACTGCGAGAGTGGAAGCTGTCATCAAGGCTAAGGGTGGACCAACACCATACTCAATTCCAGTATTGCTGATGGAGGGCGCCACGGACTTGTAAGTCATTTTCAGCCAGGTATCCGGATCACATAGAGCAATTAAATTTCGTCACCGAAACTTAAGTTGCTCCTCATGATACTGTGCTATTCCTCTATTAGCTCCATTATGTGGGAAGTTCATGCCCAGCCATAGAGTCACTGTCACTATTTATCGTAGGTAAAATACTTAAAAGATGAGCAACTGTTGATAGATCCGGAGTATCGCACCATTCTATTCCGCTCTTCCATCTCGAATATTTCATGCGGATTCAGAGAAAACTACACGATTTCAAATTTGGGGAAGAGCTTGGATATTTAATTACTATATGAGAGTGAGGGCAGCAGCTACGACACGGTCGCTGGTGTGCGTGCTCGACGCCCACTGGAGACCGCAATAACTAAATTAAATGCGGCCGGCGCGTGCCTTTTTGATTGCTCACGAATACGTCGCCTTTTAATCAGACTGCTTCTCACAACGATACTTTATTTCAATCTCAGCTCTTTCCGGAAACTTCTAACGGAGGTCAGTACACAACTGTTATTAATAATCTCCAAGTAACGTTTTCCAGTTTGTTACATCATCATCTAACACATGCCGTGCGGAAGATAGTTAATTTTCATATTTAGCTGGCGCGCTGACATCAGGTTCCTCACTACAATGCAAGAAAAAAAAAAAAACAAATACCATGCTGTGAACTTTAGGATATGCAATACATTTTATCATCTCTTGTTATTCTTTCTACGTAACCATTTATCTGGGGTAATTTTGTGACATGTAGTTTTTGAGTGCGAATTGCAAGCAATTTAGCGTTCAGTGGTGGAAATGAAAGGGACAGTGGCAGTACGAGATGATCAGCTTGAAGTCACTCTGTTAGACCAATGAACAGGAAAGAGAATGCGAAACGTTTCTGAGATGCAAAAACATCTGTAAATTACTGAATTATTGGTGTGATGCATTTTTTCTGTCCAAAACTGAATAACTAAAGTCTCTTACAGTACGACAAATTGGCGTATTTTACGAAGTCAGAATAACGTCTCTTTGTTATACAGTGTTCCTTCGATAATGCTCCAAGATGCTACTCCAGGCGGGTGTAAAATGAATGCGCGCGACGGAAAATAATACATTTGGGCATTTCTGACTAGCCCCTGAAGAAGATCTTAAGATCTCTTAATGGACTTTAACATATAAATGTCAACCTATACATAAATGAATGATTAAAGCAACTAATACTACTAAATGATAAACGTTGTCCCTGCTTATATATTTATTGTAGATTAAAAAAACTTTATATCACGAAGTTTACATTTGCTAAGTAAATTTACTAATCAAATGCCTAACTTGTCCCCTTATTATGACTGCGCGATGTAATATCAATAACGCGAAATGACTGGCATCATCTACGTACCAAACACTAGAAGGCACTACTTTCAAAGATGATCTACGGTGGTGTGGAACCTCAGTGGAAATAAGCTAACGTGATCACATCTGTTTAGTTTTATAGCCATAATAAGCCGAAGCAATTTGCAATATCACCGTATGCACTGCGTCCGATGCGTCGAAGTGGTGGTTCTCGTACTCGTCTGCGACGATGGGAGAACTCCAGCCACAAATAAACTCTTTCAAACACTAGGACGGCAGAAGGCGGTCCTCTGACTAATATACTCTAATAGTTTCTTCTCCTCTCTGTGTACTACAGACGAGAAACGCGAACTCCCAGCCACAAGGACGGAGTTCAGATAACGTCTCGACGTAAGTATAGGCAGGAAGTGCTCTCAATTACGGAACGCTACGTACTCAACGACAACTTCCAACCAGGAGGTGAAGTCCAGAATCGTATAGGTTCGCAACAGTACAGTGCCTAACTGTTCTAACTATAAACTCTCCTGAGAGCAAAGACAGCAAGTCCGTCTGTACCAACAAAGCGGATATCGAGTGACCGTTACACACGAGCGCTCACAACGGAAGACCATGTCTCTCCACTGCTGGCCTCCCAGCAAGGCTCGGCTCCCCACCCTCGTAATTCCGAAAAGAATCATATTCGCGAAACCACGGAATATTCTCCCTCTCTTCAGATTCTTCCGAACGCTGACCAACCATATTTTAGTCTTTTGAGGTTCGTTTCAGCAGTTACCAGACAGCGCCAGACAACAGGCTGTACTGCGCATGCGCAGCTACGATGACGTAGACAGTCCGTGCTTGGTGCTCGTCTGCTCATACGCTTTTCGTTGCATTTCTGGTGGAATTTCGTGCGTGGTGGGGCATCAAGTGACCATGTGCAGCCCTGCGGCTTGTTGTTGAGAGGACATACAGAGTTCTACTTAGAGCAATTGTTTTATCATATCCCACCCAGATAAAGGATGCAAATAAGGAAGCAGTTCTTGGCAAAATATCATTTCAAAATTAGACTCCACAGCTCGAAGTACCATAACGTTTTGCTATGGGGTGACTTTGACAGATTTTTTTTAAAATTCGTACTCTGCATTGTTATGTAGCATTTCCAACAGGTCTACATCTGCACAGCACTGCAAAAAGCTAGTAGGATGGAATACAAATTTCTTGCAAAAAAAAAAGAAATAATGAAACAGTTTCTTGTGTAGCTTACACCGGAATAAAGGACAATAAATTTCATGACTATTCCCAAATGTGTAAAAAATTAACAAGGTTGTCTGTGAGGCAAAGAAACTGTACAAGTGACAGTTTACTTACTACTCTAGGAATAAATATGAAGCCATGTGGGGAGTTAAAACGATAAAACACGGTATGCTGCCAGTCTACAATTTAGCACAGAATGGCATTCTATAAATTTAAGACGTAAACACAAATTAAGAAATAACTTCAGGCCTAGAGGAAGTACTAGACAAGTGCCTTGTGATCGAAAAACACTTTCACAGAAGGCAGATTTGTAAAATTCTGCTACAGCTGTCATTATATTTGAAACAAAATATTTAGTTCAAAACTACTAACCAAATTTGCCTACTTAGGCAACTTCAAGTAAGTGTTTACGTATGTTCGTACGTATATATCATTAAGAGATCTTACAGTGTCATAAAAGGAACAGGAGATCAGAGACTACTCTAACAGCATCGGAATTTCATAAACCATACTAAAATGCTTCATTCCGCTCTGATTGCACATTTCTGTGTCCAGATGCACTCTGAAGTACCTGATATTCAGCTTTTCACGTGGTTTTCGTGATACCAATTTTCTTGGAGGTCCAATACTGTATTCTCATGTTTAGTTCTTTACTATGGTATAATGTCATTCGTCCCAGAAAATGAAAATTTGCGCTTGAAATTGAACGAAGTTGAAACTAGCCAATAGTGTGGAATGAAACACTTCGTTTCAAATAAACTAACTGCCTCAGTGGAAAAAAATTAATAGAAGCAAATTTCTCTATAAAACAGACAGAAATAGCTTCATTAAGGCATTGATGGTTGATTGCTAATAATGTGGAAATAACATAAAATCAGAAAATTGAAAATACTAACTTATTTTGGTCTTTCATGGTTATGAGAATGTACACTCCTGGAAATGGAAAAAAGAACACATTGACACCGGTGTGTCAGACCCACCATACTTGCTCCGGACACTGCGAGAGGGCTGTACAAGCAATGATCACACGCACGGCACAGCGGACACACCAGGAACCGCGGTGTTGGCCGTCGAATGGCGCTAGCTGCGCAGCATTTGTGCACCGCCGCCGTCAGTGTCAGCCAGTTTGCCGTGGCATACGGAGCTCCATCGCAGTCTTTAACACTGGTAGCATGCCGCGACAGCGTGGACGTGAACCGTATGTGCAGTTGACGGACTTTGAGCGAGGGCGTATAGTGGGCATGCGGGAGGCCGGGTGGACGTACCGCCGAATTGCTCAATACGTGGGGCGTGAGGTCTCCACAGTACATCGATGTTGTCGCCAGTGGTCGGCGGAAGGTGCACGTGCCCGTCGACCTGCGACCGGACCGCAGCGACGCACGGATGCACGCCAAGACCGTAGGATCCTACGCAGTGCCGTAGGGGACCGCACCGCCACTTCCCAGCAAATTAGGGACACTGTTGCTCCTGGGGTATCGGCGAGGGCCATTCGCAACCGTCTCCATGAAGCTGGGCTACGGTCCCGCACACCGTTAGGCCGTCTTCCGCTCACGCCCCAACATCGTGCAGCCCGCCTCCAGTGGTGTCGCGACAGGCGTGAATGGAGGGACGAATGGAGACGTGTCGTCTTCAGCGATGAGAGTCGCTTCTGCCTTGGTGCCAATGATGGTCGTATGCGTGTTTGGCGCCGTGCAGGTGAGCGCCACAATCAGAACTGCATACGACCGAGGCACACAGGGCCAACATCCGGCATCATGGTGTGGGGAGCGATCTCCTACACTGGCCGTACACCACTGGTGATCGTCGAGGGGACACTGAATAGTGCACGGTACATCCAAACCGTCATCGAACCCATCGTTCTACCATTCCTAGACCGGCAAGGGAACTTGCTGTTCCAACAGGACAATGCACGTCCGCATGTATCCCGTGCCACCCAACGTGCTCTAGAAGGTGTAAGTCAACTACCCTGGCCAGCAAGATCTCCGGATCTGTCCCCCATTGAGCATGTTTGGGACTGGATGAAGCGTCGTCTCACGCGGTCTGCACGTCCAGCACGAACGCTGGTCCAACTGAGGCGCCAGGTGGAAATGGCATGGCAAGCCGTTCCACAGGACTACATCCAGCATCTCTACGATCGTCTCCATGGGAGAATAGCAGCCTGCATTGCTGCGAAAGGTGGATATACACTGTATTAGTGCCGACATTGTGCATGCTCTGTTGCCTGTGTCTATGTGCCTGTGGTTCTGTCAGTGTGATCATGTGATGTATCTGACCCCAGGAATGTGTCAATAAAGTTTCCCCTTCCTGGGACAATGAATTCACGGTGTTCTTATTTCAATTTCCAGGAGTGTATATTAATTCACTTGATGGCTCCCAGCCACAGAAATCTGTTTTGATTTCATTTGACGTGGGAGCTGTAAACGAAGAGACCAGCAATATTACGAAGACACGAAACATATACAAGGGTCACGTGGGGAAGGACCCCCACCCTAACTCAGCTTGCACTGCGCATGCGCGAAACTGGCAGCTTGGGCGCTCCGGAAAAGTTTTTCGGGGTAGCATCTGGCTACTTGCTGCTACTGCTCACACGGCAAACAGCCACGCTTCAAGTAGCCAGAAGCTGGAGGAAGGCACTGCTCATACGCGAATTCAGCTCTGCGCATGCGCACGAGCCCCCTGGCAACTGTTCATACGAACCTTTGTCGTCCGCCGAGGAAAGTTTGCGAGGAAAAACCTATACTCGTACAATGGTACGCTTCTGAGTAAAAATCCTTGGAAATAACCCAGCCCGCATGGTTTCCTCGTTCCTCTCAGCTGCGTCCAAGATTTTCGTAGTTTCCGAAGTATAATCCTTCCCTTCCAGCTACAATACTGGCGACTCTTTGTGCCCCAGCGCTCAGCTGTCCCAACGTCCGTCTTGCTACTTCCTGTGTTTAAGCAGGACCAACACACCTGTGTGGGCCTTCCACCCAGGGCCTGCCGTTTCATTTCCACTGTCGTTCCAACCTCTACTATTATGATAATAAAGACACACTGTCACCTTTCATGCAACTAGAGTTAACAATTATTTACAAGGCGTACGTGACAATGTCAGTCTCCTTTATATATTCATATATACGATGTACAATCTATCGCATGATACCTAATTGTGTTTGTAGATCACGGCAAAGTATGTGGATGGGTGCTCGAAAAGTGCGAAATTATAGCCACTTTACAATGCGTGCTTTAGAACCTACCATTTTTAGTCTATCATATTAACTTTTCAGTACAGTGCTCTGTTCCGATTTCGAATTTACACTGCGCTACCTCAGTACAAGCTTCCTTTATCTACAGCAAATGTCAGTGTTGCTGGTAGCGATAGTGCGACTAACACCCAGTCTGTTCTTATTTCTTTCCTGTAATGTGGAAACATCTGACGTGGCCGCGTGTCTCATACTAATGGAATGTTCGGGATGTATGAAACTCTGCTTATGCAACTAAAGCTTGCGCTTGTTTTATTTACAGTCTGACTCTGTGGCGCTTTCGTAAACAGCCGCTGCGTCTGGTAATATCGCACAGAAAACTACGTTGTCCGCAGCTCGTGGTCTCGCGGTTGCATTCTCGCTTCCCGAGCACGGGGTCACGGGTTCGATTCCCGGTGGGATCAGGGATTTTCACCTACCTCGAGATGACTGGGTGTTTGTGTTGTCTTCATCATTTCATCATCATTCATGAAAGTGGCGAGATTGAGCAAAGGCTGATAACCGCGCAGTTGAGCGCCCCATAAACCAAACATCATCATCATCAGAAAAGTAAGTTCATTCGAATGAATGAAGCCTAAGAGCACACTGGATGTACTGTATCTTCGTCGCGAAAAAGGTGCTCTACTTCTCTTCAAGGATGACCTGTTTCTTACTTTCTTAGTTCTTTCAAACATTCAACTATGAAGCAGTATCAGCGGAGGAAAAGATCATCGCATATTTTCTACTAACCATTGCACATTCTCGATGACAGAAACAGTTGAGCAACGGCACAAAGTGACAATCCGGCGCCTCGGCGAACGCATGAATTATTTCATTGGAGTCAGCTGAGACGAGTCCTGACAAACTCCCCATCGCTCTCCCTCAGATTTAGTGGTAAGATGGCCCGTCAAAAACTGAACACAGATCAAGCCATAAAACAGGAAGAAGGTGTACTGAACTATGAAAAAAGAAGAAGCAAAACATAAACAGTGAACGGTCCAAGATCAAGATCTGAAACATCGAGCGAATTTGACTCGCTACGTCGTCGTGGTTATGTGATCACGATGTTGGACTACGACTGGGGGGCTCCATGTTCAAATCTCCCTCGTGCTTCAAATTTTTTTTCACAAAATTATGAACTGTGCGTCCGGTCATTGACGTGTCTCTTCTCTGTCTTCAAATCTGTCTCTGTGTCGTGATGTAAAATCCCTATGCAGCAGCGAGGTGTAAGGGAGGGACCTCGAGACGTACATACCTCCCATTTTTTCTCCGTAAGTACTACATGGTATGACTCTTGCGTTTCATTGTGGAAGTTTTGACTCCTGAATTCCTTTGTTGTGACGTAGTTCATACCTATTTATTTGGTTTTTCGTTTCTGTGAGAGGTCTATGCGGCATCTCGCCTGCTCTCACTATTCATCAAATTTACTTGCGACGGTAATGTATTCTTACCATATGACTCATATTCTATAGCCAATGCATAGTATGACAATTGCCAAGATCACAGGAGGAGAGCAGAAACATCAGTAACCGCACAGAGAGTTCATAAGTTTGTGAAAAAAGTGGGGCACGAGGGAAATTTTAACACGGATCTCCCACTTTGCAATCCAACCACGACGGCGTGATTCTTGTAGTTCGATCGACGTCTCACATCTTGACCTTGGGCCGTTCACTGTTTCGATTTTGCTTCTTTTTTCACAGTTCAGTACATCTTCTTATTGTTTTCATGCGAGATGTATGTTCAGTTTTCGACCGGTTATTCACTGGGGCAATTTACAACTAAATCTGAGGGGTTGCGATGGGGAGTTTGCCTTGTGAGTACCCCATCCTCACGTCTGTCTTTACGAATCAGCTGCCAAATGACTCATCTCACGACGAACTCTGGTTTTGATCTGCAAACCAGGCAAGTTCAGAAAAGTCAGTTATTCGCGCTAACTCTACCGGGGCCTGCTAGCAGATGACGATTCCGTCTGGGACATTAGCAGTTCGCGTCGGTCTACATCCCCTCATTGTTCCCAGTTCGAAGAAAAATACCCTTGTTATGATTATCTGTTTTTTTTTTTTCGTAGAACATGAAAGTACGCTTTGTGAAGTAACGCAGCCGCGTCTTGGCGTTCGGGTGGTCGCGTGGAGTAGCGAGGGCGCAGCATGGAAGAGCAGAGTTTCCGTCCGATGGAACCCAGCTGCCGCGACCAGGGCAGTTATCGACTGAGGTAATGGCCCATTTTGGGAGCAGGCTAAAGCAGACGCTTCGGACCGAGTGCGAGCGCCAGCTATGTACTTTCTATGCGTGGATTTACACCAGCTGTCTGGACTATGTTCACTTAAAACGGAAAAATCTTCAGGTGTGAAGGATTAACACCAATAACGCAAATTAAGATCAGGAACTACGGACGGTCGAACTTCAGTCAAAAGTTATTAACAACACAAAATAATCATGGTTATCAGTCTTGATCAGTTAGTGCAGGAGGCGATCTATAACTTTGTAATGTAGTTTTCTTTTGAAAACAAATTTATTTGCCAAGTTCGCTATGTGAACACAGTTACTGGATTACTAATTTCGGCAATATTTTGCCATCCTCAGATCCATGAAACCGGGCTGAAATAGCTACATGATATGATGCTTACGTCACTCTCTCACATGAGGACTATACGTCATGCAAAAAAGAAAAATGGTTCAAATGGCTCTGAGCACTAAACTGCTGAGGTCATCAGCCCCTAGAACTTAGAACTACTTAAACCTAACTAGCCTCCATGCCCGAGGCAGGATTCGAACCTGCGACCGTAGCGGTCGCGCGGTTCCAGACTGTAGCGCCTAGAACCGCTAGGCCACTCCAGCCGGCTGCATAAAACAGTCGAAGCATTACATTGATATTATGATACGACATCTGGTATGTCACAGAAATGAGTCGATGGTATGACAGAACACGTGGCATGTCTCAGTAATTCCTCGACACTTTTATTCATGCTGTGTAGTCCTCGCGTGTCAGAGTAGTGTAAGCATGGTACGAGTATGATGTAGGCATAACTGCCCGGCCGGCCATAGTGGCCGTGCGGTTCTAGGCGCTACAGTCTGGAACCGAGCGATCGCTACGGTCGCAGGTTCGAATCCTGCCTCGGGCATGGATGTGTGTGCTGTCCTTAGGTTAGTTAGGTTTAATTAGTTCTAAATTCTAGGGACTGATGACCTCAGAAGTTAAGTCGCATAGAGCTCAGAGCCATTTGAACTGCCCGGTCTTATGGATCTGGGGATGGCAATACATATTGCTGAAACCAGCAGTCCATAACGATCTCAGCAAATAAACTGATTTTCAAAAGAAGACTACATTACAAAATTTTCAGTAGCCACCGGGATATATACACACTGGGTGTTCCTTCTAAGAGTCGTCAAGCGAATTTTCTCTGGTGTTTCGGCAGTCATCTGCAATTTCGTGTTTGCAATATGCAGCTGTAGTCATCCCAAACAAATACTGCTCATCACGTCTTCCATACGATGTCCAGTGTCCTCCCGTCACGAACATAATTATTTAAAACGGAATTTTACGTGCCCATCCGATACAGCAGTCCCAGATTAGCCTATTGCTGTGTTCTTTTTATCGATATGTATTAATGGGGGCACTAAAACACTAAGAATAGCCAGAACTGCAGCAGTAACACAACCTGCCTGGACCGCGCTGACTGCTACCATCATGCAGCAGCGCTATTTAGTCGCTGCTGGAGTCCTGGATATTCTACGTGTTTTATTTTATTTATTTTTTTGTATTTACACGTCAAGTTCCATAGGAACAAACTCAGCAGCAAATCTCCAAGGTCATGGAACGTATCAGTAGATGAAATTACAACATAAAAGTAATAACAGATTAAAATAATATCTTAATGAGCCCGAAAAACGGCAATCCATGAGTTTAAGTAAGCATAATCAACAATACAACAAGAATCAGAATATTTTTTCAAGGAACTCCTTGACAGAATAGAAGGAGTGACCCCAGAGGAAACTCTTCAGTTTCGATTTGCAAGCGCGTGGATTACTGCTAAGATTTTTAAATTCTAGTGGTAGCTTATTGAAAATGGTTGTAGCAGTATACTGCACATCTTTCTGCTCAAGAGTTAAGTAACTCCGATCCTAATGCAGGTTTGATTTCTGCCGAGTATTAACTGAGTGAATGCGGCTTATTCGGCTTATTCGGCTTATTCTTATGAATAAGCTAATGTTCAAAAAACTGTTCAAATGACTCTGAGCATTATGGGACTTAAAATCTGAGGTCATCAGTCCCCTAGAACTTAGAAATACTTAAAACTAACTAACCTAAGGACATCACACACATCCATGCCCTAGGCAGGATTCGAACCTGCGACCGTAATGGTCGCGCAGTTCCAGACTGAAGCGTCTAGAACCGCTCGGCCACTGTGGTCGGCAAGCTAATATTGTTAAAAAGAAGTGACAGTAAGGTATATGTATATTGAGAGGCCAATGTCAAAATACCCAGGGGTCAACAAGAGGTTCGTGAACTTACACCACTTATTGCCAGAGCCGCCCGTTTCTAAGCCAGAAATGTCCTTTTAGAATGGGAAGAGTTACCCCAAAATATAATAACATACTACATAAGAGAATGAAAATAAGTAAAGTAGACAAATTTTCGTATCGAACGATCACTCACTTCAGATATCGTTTGAACAGTAAAAATTGCAGCATTAAGTCTTTGAACAAAATCCTGAATGTGGGCTTTCGACGACAGTTTACTATATGAACATCTAGAAATTTTAACTGTTCAGTTTTACTAATCATATGCCCGTGCTCTGAAATTAAAACGTCAGGTTTTTTTGAACTGTGTGCTACAAAATGTAAAAACTGAGTCTTACTGTGATTTAGCTTTAGTTTATTTTCTACAAGCCATGGACATACGTCATGAACTGCACTATTCTATTTGAAACCGAGCAAATGTTGCACACAACATCCTTTACTACCAAGCTAGTGTCATCAACAAACAGAAATATTTTGGAGTTACTCATTATACTAGAGGGCATATCATTTATATAAATAAGGAACAGGAGTGGCCAAAACACTGATCTCTGGGGCACCTCCCACTTGACTGTACCCCACTCAGACCCCTCATCACAGCCATTCTCAAAATTGTGTATAATGACCTTCTGCTGTCTGTTGCTAAAGTAAGAGGTGAACCAATTGTGAGCTACTCCCCGTATTCCGTAATGGTCCAACTTCTGGAGCAGTATTTTGTGATCAACATAATCAAACGTCTTAGTTAAAACAAAAAAAATATGACTAGCGTTCGAAACCATTCGTTTAAACCATCCAGTACCTCACAGAGAAAATAAAATATAGCATTTCAGTTGTTAAACGACTTCTAAAGCCGAACTGTACATTTGACAGCAATTCGTGTGATATGAAATGAGCAATTATCCTTACATACACACTCTTTTCAATAACTTTAGCAAACACTGATGGCATAGAAAAAGGTCTAAAATTGTCTACAGTGCCAGTGTTAACACATATCGATAGACCAAATATCGCACTAGACTAATTTGTGACCGCTCTAACGAGTGGGCACGTAAATTACGCTTTGAAAATAATTTTTTTGTCTTGCGACAGTAACAGACGCTTACCGTCGACATAAGAAGGCACATGAATGACGTAATGAGCAGTATTTGTTTGGGCTGACTCCAGATTTACTTTGAAAAATCTAAACTGTAAATTCCGAAACCTCAGAGAAAATGCACGTGACGACTCTTAAGACGGACACTGTATACACACGTAAGAGAGTAGGCGATTCTGACAGCATGTCCTTGATAAAAGAATTGATGAAGGAAAATATTTAGAGGTTAGTTGTGGCACTTTGAAGCAAGCTAAGCTGAAGTCGGGTTGTGTGACCTAGCGTAACCGAGCTACTGTTTGTCGCAATCGAACGAAGGAAAAGACTTAGGAAGTGTGATAACGATTAAGGCAGAAGCTATTTACCTGAAATGATTCAGGCAAACTACGGAAAAGTTAAATCAGATATAAGCGCTTCGCTTTCAGAATGAAGCTCATTGACTTAGCCACTGCGTCGCCAGGTTGGGCTACAGATGGTTGTTAGTGGAGATTATCGCTTAGGAAATTTTCTAATTCGTCACGAGGGCGTGCCGAAAAGTTAGTAATGCCTCAGAATTTTGTATGTGAAAAGTCTTAAGGCTATTTACATAAAACAAACGTTATTAACAAGCTACCCCTCTATTATTCAGGTCTCAACATAGCCACCCTGACAACTAACTCATTTCTTCCAATGAGAGACGAGTTTGTTTATATCGTCACTGTCGAATGTTTCACACTGTTGACGGAACCACAACCACATCTCTGCTTGCACCTCGTCTTTACTATCACAGTGAAGGGTCCTCAAGGTGTTCTTTATGATCTGGAACAGAAGAAAACCATATGGGGTGAAGTCGGGGCTGCTCGGAGGATGATCGATGGCAGGAAACCCAAAGCGTCGGACTATTGCAGACGTCGCAGCGCTCGTGTGTGGTGTGGCATTGTCATGCTGAAGGAGAGGCTGATCCATGTTTGGACTGTTCGAATTCGAAGCTTGATTACAGCAAGCTGTTACTTATGCTCCGACGTAGTTAGATTACATACCGCCATCTTACACCCTACATATCGGAGCCCTCTAGCGGCAGAGGGCCGCAATTAGTACCCATGAAGAATACAGTTGTAGAGTTTGAATAAGTTCTTTTTATTTAAAATATTTAACAATTTTCATATAAAAAATCCGGAGGCCTTACTTTTCAGCATGCCCTCGTATTTTAGTAAATTAGCTCAGAATTCTTTCTTCTACAATCTATCACTCGAGACATTATACAACTTAAGGCTGATGTTTGCTGTTTTCCTATTAAGTCAATAAGTGACTAGATTAGCTATGTCGAACAGCGATAAAATCCCACAATTAATTCAGGTTCTTCGGACGACGTGGAACAGAAAGACATCGAGGTCATTAGAGAAGGAGCGCAAGTTCGTATTGTGCCAAGAATGTGGAAAGAAATCGGCCGTGCCCTTTCAAAGGAGCGATATAGGGAAGTCACAGAATTCCTAAATGCAGATGGCTGGACCTGGGTTTGAACCGTCGTCCTCCCGAATGCAAGTCCAATGTGCCAACCACTGCGCCACCTCGATCGGTGAGAGTAAGTGAGACGTACACTAATGACATGAAGCGGTCACGCTGGAAACATTAGGTTTTGCGTGCACATTGCTTTATTTACGAGGGTGAGTCAAATGAAAATCTTAAATTTGTAATAACAAATCGAAATTTCGCGCCGTTATCCTGTAAGTTGGTAAGCGTGCTACAAACAGCGTGCAGAATGGCCTGTAGGTGGCAGCATAGTGCAGATGCACACACACCGTCGCAATATCTGTATAAAGATGGCCGTCCAACTTGCGACTTGCACCAGGGAAGAACAGCGTTCTGTTATTCGGTTTTTGCGTAGTGAAGGTGTGAAACCTATTGAAATTCATCGACGAATGAAGGTTCAGTACGGTGATGCATGTTTGTCTCAGCAGCAAGTCTACGAATGGAGTAAGAAGTTTGCAAATGGTGTGACTTCAGTGGAAGATGCTCCTCGTCCAGGTCAAGCACAACGAGGTGTTACTACACTCAACATTGCAGCAGTTGAAGCCATAGTGAAAGAAAACCGCCGAGTGACACTGAATGACACTGCAGCATGTTTACAGATTAGTTATGAGCCAGCACACCACATTGTGTATGATGTGCTCCAGTTTCACAAAGTGTCTGCAAGATGGGTGCCACGGCAGCTGACTCCTGAAATGAGGGCATGACGTGTTGATGCTTGTGAAGAACTTCTTCGGCGCTTTGAACGAGAAGGTGATGGCTTCCTTGCAAGAATCGTTACTGGGGACGAAACCTGGGTTAACTTTCACCAACCGGAAACGAAGATGGCGAACAAGGAATGGCGCCATTCCTCATCACCAAAACCAAAGAAGTTTCGATCAGAACCATCAGCAGGGAAAGTTATGCTGACTCGCTTTTGGGACGAAAAAGGCGTCATTTTGGAGCATTACATGCCTAGAGGGACCACTGTCACCAGTGCATCACACACATATCTCCTAAAAAATAATCTGCGGCCCGCAATCAAATCATTTCGACGTGGATTGCTGTCAGCAGGTGTCCTTTTGCAACATGACAATGCAAGGCCCCACACTGCCCGTACAACAGTTGCAACAATCACAGACCTGTATTTTGAGTGTCTTCCTCATCCACCATACTCACCAGACCTTGCCTCAAGTGATTTCCATATGAATCTCATTCTGATTTCCATATGTTTGGACCACTCAAAGACGCAGTGAGAGGAAAGAAGTTCCGTTCTGATGAATAGGTACGCCACGCGGTGCACGAGTGGTTGCGGTGACTACCAAAAGAATTTATTTCTAAAGGAATTTATACACTTTGTAAGCGATGGAGAACTTGCATCGAGCGTGGGGGAGATTATGTTGAAAACTGATACAGCTTTGTACCACTTCCGCACAATAAGTAATATTTAAGAAATATTTAAAGTTTTCATTTGACTCACCCTCGTATTAGCTAGAGGTACCCCTCCATAAGCTGAGTGCCTTGCGTGCCTCAACGATGTAGACAGCCGTTCCGTAGGTACAACCAAATCGGAGAGGCATCTGTGGAGGGGTCAGACTAACATATGGTTCGTGAAGAGGGTCAGCAATCTTTGTAGGTAATTCTAGGGGTGATAGTCTGGATGATTAACTGGTTCGAGTATTGCCTCGTAGTCTTAGTGAATATCGCCTTTCTATATTAGCCTTGTGAACGGCTGGAAGCAAGTGGGAACTATAGTTGTTATCTCTCTCGATGACATACAATTCTACTGTAGCGGGTGATTCTTGTTAATGTTTACAAAATCCTGAAGCGACGTAGATGATGCGGAGACAATTAATATTAAATAAGACATATGAGGTCGGAACTGTTGGGAAATGTCCCTAAAGTGGATTATGAATGTTGAACATGTGACGTCATTATATGACGTTCCTCACCGTACGTGCAGCGATTGAGCCTATCGGTCTGTGGCGCCTCATCGTCCCATTCCAAGTATTCCCGTCGGTGTGACTCTGGGCCCACGCGCTGGACTTTAGCGCGTGGTGTCACATATTGACGACATAATAAGTTTTACGTTGTTAAACTTAAGGCTATTTGGAGCCATCAAGGGCACTCCAAGATAGCAAATCAGAGACAGAAAAGAGAGAACAGGCAAAAGTGATACCATTTAGGTTAACGGAGATAAATAGTAACACCAGAGGTGTACAAAATGCAGACGCTTTGTGCAGCTGACCCAGGGGAGAAGTTTCACTTCAGAGAATTAACTGATAATGGCATCCACCGCCTATACGCTGTCGTAAGGCGTCACTGTAGAAGGTGGCCACGTAAAGGCACGCCTTAGGGGAGGCCACAAGCTTGATGCTTGCTCCTAACTGCAACGTCAGTGGGTTTGCGAAGGGTTGGAGTGCTACCACAACAGCCCCAGCCACAGAAGGGCGGAGGGCGGGGGCCAAGTGACGTAAAACACTGTTGTTGCTGGCCATAATAGGGGTGGCAGTGACGTTTAGTTTTCAGCTGAACGCTGTTGATACAAAACTTGGAGATTGTTAATGTAAAATCCAGAAGCATCCCCACCTACGGAGTAGGGGTAGCACAGGAATTTAAATGCTGTTGCCCAGAGGTGCCCTGGAGGTGCAGAACGACTCGCCAGATTAGCTGAATATTTTATGTTCCGGTGGATTGGTGGATCGACTATAGGAACGGAGAAATGGTGCGCCGTCACGATTATTTAAAAACCCATGTTTTTGTATTTGGGGGGGAGTTCTCAGTCAGATAACTTGTGCGCCGACTCCGTGTCACTCCTGGCCAGCTTCGGTAAGCTCCGACATATCTGTTTTTCTCACTTGGAGTGCTGCTCTCAAGTTTGTACTTAACGTGCTGCTAGTTTTCGCTACTTCAGTTAGCTTCCGCCCCCGCGGCTTAGGACACTCACTCCTGTTGTGCAACCAATTGCCGGCCGGTGTGGCCGTGCGGTTCTAGGCGCTACAGTCTGGAACCGCGCGACCGCTACGGTCACAGGTTCGAATCCTGCCTCCGGCATGGATGTGTGTGATGTCCTTAGGTTAGTTAGGTTTAAGTAGTTCTAAGTTCTACGGGACTGATAACCTCAGAAGTTAAGTCCCATAGTGCTCAGAGCCATTTGAACCATTTTTTGCAACCAATTGCCTCCTTTGCTTTATCTAATGTTTAGAATTAGCCTTCGGTGTAGTAGTTTAGTAGTTCGTCTGATTACAACAAGTAGACCCCTGAAATTCACCGAGCGAGGTGGCGTAGTGGTTAGCACACTGGACTCGCGTTCGGGAGGACGACGTTCAATCCCGCGTCCGGCCATCCTGATTTAGGTTTTCCGTGGTTTCCCTAAATCGCTCCAGGCAAACGCCGGGATGGTTCCTTTGAAAGGGCACGGCCGACTTCCTTCCCCATCCTTACCTAATCCGATGAGACCGATGACCTCTCTGTTTGGTCTCTTCCCCCAAACAACCAACCAACCCTGAAATTCGATAAGTGTACAGCTGCAAGCATCATTTCGAAAATCGGTGTCTCTCGTACATACCCTGGCGATGATCCGAGCCATTAACCTGCCTTCACTAGGAATTTGTCTTTCTGTATTTGCTCCTCACCGCTCGAAAACTGTGGACTGACAACCAATCCCCTAACTTCCCTCTATCTTGTGTCAGGACACGACATAAGTAAACATTTCTGGTGCCAGGTGTGGGGTGGCTTCCTTAACGATTGCCGGCCGGTGTGGCCGTGCGGTTCTAGGCGCTTCAGTCTGGAACCGCGTGACCGCTACGATCGCAGATTCGAATCCTGCCTCAGGCGTGGATGTGTGTGATGTCCTTAGGTTAGTTAGGTTTAAGTAGTTCTAAGTTCTAGGGGACTGATGACCTCAGAAGTTAAGTCCCATAGTGCGCAGAACCATTTGAACCATTTGAACCTTAACGATTTTTGGGATTGATGGGAGCTTCGCATATACTCAGACCGCCGTCGTGACTGGACTGACGGCTTTGAGACTCATATGAGAAGCAGAACTTGCACTCCAGTGAGAACAGACGGAGCGCGACGAGCAGAAGAAATAGGCTGGGGTCCGGAGATCGGCGCATGACGAGGAAAGATGTGGCAGGACAGTCTTGTCTACACGACTTCACGACTACGTGGGGGTCTCAGCGACAACGAGACAGAGCTGCGGGTGCAACGACACGCGGCGACAGCGCGGCCCGGCAGGGGAGGACGCACAGCGCCTTGCGGGATTCAGCTGAGGGCAACGCCACACCCTGGGCGTCGCGCGGTCACGTCCTGCGCGGTTCAACTCAGCTCACCACACCTCACCTCAGCACAGCGCTCCGCCTTCAGCAACGACGCCGTCTCGTATCGCCTCTGCACGACGCTTCAGCAGATAAAAGGAAGTCATGGTCTCTTGTAACAATGCAGATGCCGATGGTGGAGCAGTAGTATCTAACATTTATTTATTTATTTATTGTTCCGTGGGACCACATTAAGGAGAAGTCTCCATGGTCATGGAATGAGTCAATACATGAAATTATAACATGATTGTAGAAACAGATAAAATGAAATATAAGAAACATATTCAGGTGACAAGTCGTAAGTTTAAATAAAGAAAATCAACAATATAACACTGGAATTTGCTTAATTTTTCAGCTCTTCCAGGAGCTCCTCGACAGAATAGAAGGAGTGAGCCATGAGGAAACTCTTCAGTTTACACTTAAAAGTGTTTGCGCTACTGCTAAGATTTTTGAGTTCTTGTGGTAGCTTATTGAAAATGGATGCAGCAGAATACTGCACTCCTTTCTGCACAAGAGTCAGGGAAGTGCATTCCACATGCAGATTTGATTTCTGCCTAGTATTAACTGAGTGAAAGCTGCTAACTCTTGAGAATAAGCTAATATTGCTAACAACGAAAGACATTAAAGAAAAAATATACTGTGAGGGCAATGTCAAAATTCCCAGACTATTGAATAGTCCCTTATACTCATTCCCTGGGCTTTTGATGGTGCAAAATCTGCTTTAAATGAATTTATTAATAATGTCGATAAAGCTTTTCAATTAGGTGAAGGTGGCCATCCCATATGCTAAAATTCGTAAAAACCCGTATCCAGGGTCCTACACGAAGTAAACTGTTCGTGGGCGAATTATCTTCCACCTGGGAAGAGGTAAGAAATATTTTGTTGGAAAATTACTCACGTAGGCGTACTTTAGCTTTCTACGCTTACAATATGTTTTCTACCCTAGAAAGCAACCAAAGGGGGAATCGATTGCAGATTGTGCCAGTAAAGTAGATACATTTCAACATCAGTTTCGTGGAGCTGTCCATGGTGCAATGCCAGCATCAGAACTTTGTCATTAGTGGGAAAATTAAGCAGAGCAATATTCATTCAAGGCCTCTATGATGAGCGTATACAGACAATTGTGCGTACAAGGGGGGAAAACGTCACCCTAGCTGAGGCTGCTGAGCTAGCTTTGACTGAAGAGTCGGCAATTATGTCCACAAAGCAAAAAGGAATTGGTAACAAAAGTCTTCATGATAAGACGGTAACGTAATCCTTAAGTTTTTCTCATGTGCACATGTAGAACACACATCTAAAGGTTGCAGAAGTAATGTTAAGTGTATAATCTGTGGCAAATCATGGCATTTAATGCGAGACTGCGTAATTGAGAAAAGAATTCGCAAATTCGAATCGTCTCAAGCGTGTCGAGATTCAGAGGCTCCAAAGACAGTCAGGCACGAAAGTTGCAATTTACTGCGACGTAGAGGCCCCTGTAGGAAAGCGAAGCCTGTCGTGTGTTTTGCACGTCATAGTTGGAGAGTGTACTGAGAACACAGGGAATTCTGTGGAAAATAAGAAGCAGGGAAACGAAAGAAAAGAATAAGATTACAGTCACCTTATGCTGAATTGGGAATGGTATACAAAGTCGACTGTGAAAGTAAAAATGAGTTTGTGGTACAGAATTGCCCACAGAGTACTGTAAGTCCTTTAAATTGCTTCTAGATAATGAAGTATCTGCAACGCCAGGTCGGGTATAGACCTGAAGAAAGTATAAAGATTAAACGGATGCCAAGTACGGTCATACATACATATGAGACGGCAGTTTTAGTTCTTGGAATAAATCGAGAATTAAGATTGAAATATAAATTTAATCTGGTAGGAGGGGAATTAGATATTACCTACGTGGGTTTAATTGGTAGAGACTTCTTTACGAATCACGGTGTAGTGATCGATTACGCCAAGGGAACCCTGTGGATCGGGGGTAGGCCCGTTAAACTGTGTACAAATAACCAAATTCTCTTTCCGTGCTTGGTGAACAGGACGTTGATCTCGCCCGTCTAGCAGAAACCTATTATCGTTTAGACCCCTGGATTACGCTGGCCAGTACACACACATGTTTACTCCCGCTGGAACAGCGAACGCTACTTCTGAAACGCCGTTAGCGCGCCTGCCCCGTGTGGAAGGCTGTTCTTCCACGAAGTTGGAGGTTCCCGTGAGCCCAAACCAACAATATACTGAAGGTCTTGTGAACTCAAGTAATTAAAGGTTTCCCTAGTATCAGAATTCAGTTGAAATGAAGCACACTGCTGCCCCTGACCACTCATGCAGTTAAGCGCGAAAACAGACTAATCAAGAAAAGCAAATATTGCCAGAATCGAAAGAGAGAATGAAGGTTCAAATGGTTCAAATGGCTCTGAGCACTATGGGACTTAACAGCTGTGGTCATCAGTCCCCTAGAACTTAGAACTACTTAAACCTAACTAACCTAAGGACATCACACACACCCATGCCCGAGGCAGGATTCGAACCTGCGACCGTAGCAGTCGCGCGGTTCCGGACTGCGCGCCTAGAACCGCGAGACCACCGCGGCCGGCAATGAAGGTGATAGGCAAGACGTAAGCAAATCATTATTTAAATAGGAATAAAAATAATTTATTTGCTTTATGTAACTCAGATATGGTTCAGCCCTTTTAATTTTGAAAAAAGCAGTACATGTTTGAATGTTTTCAATGTTGTTGGTTTAAGCTGAAAACTGAAGGTTGATTCAAAACGAAAGCACATAATACAATTATTTATTACAGAAAAAGTATAAAATATAGAAACTCAATGCGCACGTCACTGGACAGAGGAAGGTTCAAAATTTTTACACAGGTGCGCTACGGTTTGTTTGTAGCAACATGGCGACTATCTACAAGAGAAATCATTCTGCGTGTTGGAATTTGCGTTAAATCAATACATTGTTCAAGTGCAACATGCATTCCGCCGTCGATTCAGCAATAAGCCGCCTCTGCACAAGCAGATTTATGACTGGCATAAAAATTCTTCGAAGGTGGTTTCATATACAAAGGGGAGAGACTGATCGGCCAAACACGTTTGACGAAAATGTCGAGCGTATCCGAGATGTGTTCAGAGGGAAGCCCCGGTAGTCCAAAATTCGGGAAGAGCAGGAACTCCATCTTCCTTAAACAACGGTTTTCTGAAACACGCCTGCATAAGAAGCCTTACAAGCTACAGTTACTGCAGCAATTGTGACCGTAACAGAAGATACTAATTTTGCATTTCAGTTCTCCAGGATGTGATAGAGGACACTTTCTCCTAACGACTCATTTTTCGGGAGAATCGAGGTTTCAGCTATCGTGTAAAGTAAACAGCCATAATGTAAGAATGGAAACTAAACTAAACTCCTTCCGAACAGGCCATGAAGGCCCAACGGCCGCGCGGTATTGGCCGAGCGGTCTAGGGCGCTGCAGTCATGGACTGAGCGGCTGGTCCCGGCGGAGATTCGAGTCGTCCCTCGGGCATGGGTGTGTGTGTTTGTCCTTAGGATAATTTATGCTAAGTAGTGTGTAAGCTTAGGGACTCATGACCTTAGCAGTTAAGTCCCATAAGAGTTCACACACATTTCAACATTTCAAGGCCCAACGGTACCGACTGGCCTCCGTGTCATCATCAGCCCACAGGCGTCGCTGGTTGCGGATATGGAGGGGCATGTGGTCAGCACACCGCTCTCCCTGCCTTATGTCAGTTTCCGAGACCGGAGCCGCTACTTCTACATCAAGTAGCTTCTCACTTTGCCTCACAAGGACTGAGTGCGCTCCGTCCCGACAGCGCTTGACTTCGGTGATCTGATGGGAAAAGGCGTTATCACTGCGGCAAGGCCGTTGGAAACGTAAGAACTTGGGGATCACGAAGTACTGGAGTCATTATCGCACGTGACGGAGACTCACCGGAACTGAATGTGTTTCGGGTCGTTTCTCTTTACAATATTTATGGACCTTCCTTTTTGCGGAGGAAACTGTGAAAGGAACGTCATATCGGGACATGCTGCAAAATTGGTTGTTACCTCAGCTTCACGAAGATTCCAGTGATTTCATTTTTATGCATGACGGCGCCTCGTCTTACTTTCACCTTGAGGTGCACCGTTACCGCAACAACACCATCCCACGAAGTTCGACTGGAGAAGGTGGACAACAAGATCTTGTTCATTGTTTTTGGGCTCCCAGGTCACCACACCTCACACTTTGCGATTTATTTGTGAGGGCACATAAAAAATAGAGTCTTTGTCCCACTTATGGCAGCTACTCTTCAAGGTCTGAGAAATCTAGTTATTGAAGCAGTCCATTCAATGAACAGGGACTTGTTGATTCGTGTGTGAAGTGAAATAGACTACCATTTCGATGTTGCTCGAGCAACGCATGGTGCTCGTGTTGAGTACAGTGTATAGGTCCGTGCGGAAATAAAACTTTCGGCCTTCCTCTGTCCAGTGACTCTCGCAATGTGTTTCTATCTTATGCAGTTTGTCTGTAATAAACAAGTGAAATCTGTCCTTTCTTTTTGGAGCAGAATGTATAATAAGCGAGTATATTTTTATTCTGATTATTCATCTTAATGTGTATAATTCAAAATTCAAAGACAAACTGGCATGGAAGTGTACATTTTATTGCCTGATAGCATATCTTCTTCAAACCAGCTGAAAATAGTCGGATCCCTTGTTTGACAGATTTCCGAAAATAAATGTAATGTTTGCGCTGTACGTGTCTTTTTGTCATTGTTCTTTCTTGATGAGTTTTGTTTAATGTATTCTTAAGCACTTCGTTAACAGCTGTTCTGATTTTGGATACTCAACATCTATGTCATCAGTGCCAGTACATATTTTTCACAGTCGAGTTATCTTCAAATTAATAAAATCTCTCCTATGAATGCGATAAAATATAATTCTGTATGACAAATTCAGTAATAAGGTAACAGTTTTTAAAACCGTGAGTAGTTGACTATCAATTAAAAAAGAACGTAGAAGAACCACTCATTCCGACGTCTTTTAAGTCCTTCATCTAGGCAGATAGGTGGCCGCTTGAGCTCGCGCTCTCGCTCTCTCTCTCTCTCTCTCTCTCTCTCTCTCTCTCTCTCTCTCTCACACACACACACACACACACACACACACACACACACACGAAATTCTATAATAGCCAAAAGATTAAAAAAATGCAAGAATGCAAATGACTAAGACTAGTGAATATCTTTTCTATAGTATTTGTAACTGTTTAACAACTGACATAAAAATGGGAGACAGAAAACCACTCAGATATGTTTTAGAAACTATTCTCTAACAGGGAACGGTTTCATCCCTTACAAAATTGCAAACGCCGTCGTAAACGAGTCACCACCTAAAAGAGAGAGAAAATTCATAGATAAATTGTATGGCTGCCACCTTATCAGGTAATCAAATATAAAAATTTGGCGCTGTATCAACAGTTCATCATAAGGACCACATGCTAGAGGGTTCTCTCGCTGCAGGAGAGAGCCAATGCTGAGAGGAAGCGAATTAAATACCGAGTCTTGTTAACGGCACTTCGTAATCCCTCAGTGACTGGAAGAAATTTTACCAGGAGTGGGGTATTAGCTTCATCAACCGAAATTTGTCCATCACATGGATAGTCGTCCTTTGGAGCACCATCGCTAGAGTTGTGAGAGGATGTTAAGCCTCTAAGTGCCATTTTAGTCATTCTGAAAATAGGAAAATATTCCTACGAGGTTGCCCGTGTAGGAAAGTCTGCGATATAGCCGCGTTCAGCAATGATATTTCCTGAAACTACACTGTTTTTGAGAACCAATACAAAACGACGGTTCACCATACGCTCCAGTGTCTTCCCCACACAGCTTGCGATCGCAACATTAAGATAACTACTCAGGCAGGCAGTGTCCTTCCCAGATTTCGGAAGAGGTATAACGACTGCATCCCAGCAATGAGAGTCCTGAGCCTCTTGTCTCTCATATGCGTTTGAACATGGTAAGAAGGACTTCCTTTGTTTTTTCTGCGAGGTGCCTCAACATGCTGTAACGCACCTTGGTGACACCAGTGCCACGTCTCAAGAGCAAAAGACAGTGCTTAATCCAACTCCCACACTGAGAGAGGCAGTTGTAAAGTTTCTCATTCTTAGGACCTAACCCTCCTGGTTATAGTTCTTGGTGAGGAAAGTTTGAATCTCTGTTCTAGAAAAGTTCTGCCATTGCCTGGAAATTCTCCTGGGCTAGTGTTGAGACTACCATTCCTGACGCCACCAATGATTGCGTACCACGCACATCCCTCAGAAACCCTCCTGATGCTCTCTTGCACTAATGTTGACTTTGTGGATTGATTTATATATCTCCACCATTCGCACTAAGATCTCTCGTTGTTGCTCTTAAAACCTCTTCGGCACTTTTCCCTCGGTACTGGAAAGCTTGTATAGGTGTCTGTAGTTGATCGACATTTAAACCACCACAGGACATCTCGCCTGCCCTTGATTACGGTACCGAATTCCTCATTCCAAGTTGGTCTTATAGAAGACTTAAGCGCTTTGGAATGAATGGAACAGCATCTCGGTGGAGCAATGTAATTCACCCGATTCTGGATTCTGTCATGATACTGGAAAACACCCAATTAGCAGTACAGAGTAGAATTACCTACCTCTGTGGCTGCCTTTCTGACAGTGATCGATCTGTTAGATGAATCCAGACCGTGAAGGGCCATAGTTTCCACTGAGCGGTGTCAGCAAGAGCTGAAGTACATAGTTAAAGCTCAAGGCGGACAGCGACTCCGCAGCAGTGCTCCAGTGCGCACTTTCACCCATTTTAGGAGAGAAAAAAGATTTCTTTTGTATGAGACTCTCTAAGTACCTCGGTGACAATGTAAGTAGGCTATTTAGGTTTTCTTATTGGTAACCCCACGTAGCGCTCTGTATGAAAATCACTGGCTGTGCTGTGTGCAGTCTGTGGCTGGTTTGCATTGTTGTCTGCCATTGTAGTGTTGGGCAGTTGGCTGTTAACAGCGCGTAGCGTTGCGCAGTTGAAGGTGAGCCACCAGCAGTGGTGGATGTGGGGAGAGAAATGGCGGAGTTTTGAAATTTGTAAGACTGGATGGCATGAACTGCTATGTATATTATGACTTTTGAACACTATTAAGGTAAATACATTGTTTGTTCTCTCATTTGCTAACTATGCCTATCAGTAGTTAGTGCCTTCCGTAGTTTGAATCTTTTATTTAGCTGGCAGTAGTGGCGCTCGCTGTATTGCAGTAGTTCGAGTAACGAAGATTTTTGTGAGGTAAGTGATTTGTGAAACGTATAGGTTAATTTAGTCAGGGCCATTCTCTTGTAGGGATTACTGAAAGTCAGATTGCGTTGGGCTAAAAAAATATTGTGTGTCAGTTTAAGCACAGTCATGTATAATTGTTCTAAGGGGACGTTTCATATGTCGACACTTAGCCGAGGATACCTCACTGGAATCTTCTGATTTTTTTCTTGTAGTTTGTGCAATTAGTGCAGCCTTTGTTTATTGCTAGCGCGTAATTGTAGAGAGAATTTCCTTTGTAGTTGTAGTTTTTCATTGTTGTACAGTAAAACAGTTGTGGCATGCATGTAGATTTGCACCACGTATTTCGCAGCTGCGCTTGCAATTAACGAGATATTATTTTCAATGCTATGTTAATGTGTTTTCTTATTTTGCTCTTCAAATTGTGCTTTTCTGTTTTGTCGTGTGACATTATTTTGACAATAATGGCGTGTGAAAAGCGTAATACTAGCCTCCAAAGTAAACTGAGAAATGACAGTGAAGACGAAAGTGTGTTAGTGCCACCATGTAATGAATTAACTAATGTTCAAAGTAGTAATTTGGTAATTGTGCATAGGGAAATGGAGCGGGCTGCAAATAATGGTGTAGGCAGTGAAACAATTAGTGAACAGGGAAGCATTATCGATCGATCGGTCGGCAACAGCTCGCCTCAGGAATCCGAAATGACAGAACACAATATTGCAAATACTGTAGATTCAGGTTTTGCGTCCTCGCCGTTTTCTCAAATAAGTCAAGACACATTTCCTGCTTTTCAAAATGCGAATATTGCCGGTTCAAATGCATTGCCGAATAGCGCTGAGGAACATGATTCAGACACCAGTGCATTGTTATTACAATTAATGCAACAAATGGGACAAAAGCTTCAAAAGTTAGACACAATGGAACAACACCAGAGACAAACACAGCAACAGTTAGACACAATGGAACAAAATCTTCAAAAGTTAGACACAATGGAACAACACCAGAGACAAACACAGCAACAGTTAGACACAATGGAACTAAATCTTCAAAAGTTAGACACAATGGAACAAAATCAGAGACAAACACAGCAAAAGCTTCAAAAGTTAGACATCACACTTGAACAAACACGTGAAGATTTAACTACTGAGTTACATAACATTGAATCGAAATGTCAAAAAGTCTGTAATGACGTAAAAACACAAATTTGTGAGCATTTTCAACCTATTTTTTCGCGGCATGAAAATGCTATACAGAATCACGAAGCAGCCATAAAAGAACTGCAAACAATTGTTCATGAAAATCATGAGACCTTGTGGGCTAAAATTGACTCAGTTGCATCTACCGATTCGGTTACGCTACTTGCAAAAACTCAGGAAAACTTAAAGGACACAGTAGATACGTTTTCAACACAAATGGACACTCTGAAACTTGGTTCAGAAAAACACACTGAGGAAATAAGTACACTATCGGAGAAAGTAGCCGAACTTTCGGATCAGTTCACTAACTTATCTACAAAGGTAGATGATGATCTGAATGACACAAGACCTGTAGCCATCACTGACACAGAAGAGTATGAACGAATTAAGAAATTCAAACAAAATCAGAATCAAATTAATACGCAACACAAAAGAGAAATCCGGGAAGTACAAGATCAGTTGGCACAAGTAATACAAAAATTACAAATTTCAGAGGACACTCGCGCTCCAACACGGGAAGAGGGACTTAGAAATACGGAACAACCACAAAATAATAACACAGGGCATTTCGGAAGTTATGAAAGAAATTGGCAATGTGCACCGAATTTCGAGATGGAACCGCCGACTAGACGTAACAATGACCGACATACGACTCGCCGACACGATGATTTTGACTATAAGCTGTTCATTACTACACGTAAATTCAAAACATTTAAGAATTCCGGCAACGACATTCATCACAAGCGTGGCTTCAACAATTCTCTCATTGTTCTCCCCCCGCCCCCCTCCCCAACTGGTCATTAGAGCACAGATTAGAATTTATGTGTGGCTATTTAGAGAATGAACCAGCTGTAAGAATGCGATCGGTCATTCACGATTGCCACAGTGAAGGAGAATTTTATCATGCCTTCCTCTCAGCATATTGGTCTCAAGCTACACAAGACCGAGTAAAACATAGCATCATAATGATGAAACATTTCGAACAATCTGAATTTTCCTGTCTTGTGAAATATTTTGAAGACATGTTGCACAAGAATCAGTGCCTGTCAAACCAATACAGCCCCTCAGAACTCATTCGCATTTGCTTAATCGAATTACCTGAACATTTACTACATATTATTTTGGCAGAACGTTGCAAAGATGACATTGAAGCTTTTCAGGGACTGTTACAAGAATTGGAAATTGACACTGACAATCGCGGAACGCGGAAACAGGCCCACAACAATTACAGGTCACATCCGTCACAATTCCGCGATGAAAGAAATAATAACTGGACACGACAAGGCTATTCTCACAACACAAATCGTGACCAAAACAGACACCACCCGTATGACAACCGTTGGCAGAGTAGTAATAATTACAGGGAAAGATCACCTCTCTGCAGTAGTGACTATCACAGAGACAATCAGAGAAACAGACAGTATGGGAACCAAAATAATTATTATCAAGGGAGACAGAATAACTTTAGATGCAATGGTCCAGCGCGCAGTTGCGATTCAGGGAGAAATTCTCCACCACGTGACCGACAAGAAAGAAACTATGGAATCTACCGACATGACAACAGATGATATGATCGTAACGACTGACCTGAATTGCATCAGATCTGGCGGGATTCAAACAGGGCGGGGCCCTCTCGACAAGGTGAATTTGTAGAAGTTAGGTCTAATAATCCCAATAACGACGCGCGCCAACAAAGAGACAATAGGCAATGACTCATACCGCTGGCAGCCACGAAACGTACTTCTGAAACTGACGACGCAGCTGCCGTAGCTAGTAATTACATAAAAATGGAAGACATTAGGGACATCTTACTCCAGGAACACGACGTAAAACATAACAACATTGCATATCCAGTGATTCACATTACAGTAAATGACGTAAAATATACGGCAGTACTTGACTCTGGCAGTCCCATTTCAGTAATTAGTGAAACAGCCTTTAGCAAATGCAACAAATCGAACGATTGCCCCACACTTCCGTTATGTAAGATTAAATTACAAGGAGAAATCGTTGGAAAAAGTGTAGATGTACACCAACAAACCAACTTAGAATTCTTTTGTGAAAGCCACAGCTTCTCTATGAACTTTCTTATTGTTCCATTATTGTCGACGGAAATTATATTGGGAGTAGACTTTTTGAATGAATACAAAGCAATCTTAAACTTTCACGATGCTGAAATAAGTTTAAAGAAAGAAAGTAAGTCAATTGCTTTGAAATTTGAATATTGGCTCTCAAACCATGACGAGGAAATTAATCGGCTTTACCTTCTGTTAGACAACAGTTCGGAATTTTCGACGAAACTTGACACTAACGATCACTCTGCAAGTACTGACAAGGATGATATCGACGGCGCATTTGATAGTAATGAGTTAATTCAGAATAAAATTCAAACAATTGAGAATTGTAATGACACTTATAGGCAAGACCTTTTTGAGATTTTACACGCACATTCCACAGTTTTTACTCACAAAACAGGAACAATCACGGCATTTCAATACCAATTTCGTGTTCGTGAGCATACTAAATTTTGTGTTAGACCATACGTAATTCCGGCGCGTTATAGGGACCGTGTTAGAACAGAAGTACAATCTATGCTTGACGAGGGCATTATTGAGCCTGCAGTAAGCTCATACAACAATCCATTACATGTTGTTGAGAAGAAAAATGGATCGATCAGGCTTGTCTTAGATTCGAGACAATTCAATACTATCATCATTCCTGAAACAGACAGGCCGCAAACGTTAGAAGAACTTCTTCAAAATTTTAATGGTGTAAAAGTGTTGTCTTCTATTGATCTCAGATCCAGCTTTTATCAGATCGAACTTCATCCAGAATGTAGAAAATACACAGCTTTCCTTTGTTTCGGCGTTTGTTATCAGTTTCGGAAACTTCCTTTTGGTTTGAACATTTCTTCAGCAGCATTCATTCGCGGGCTAAATTGCATATTACCTGAGTCCTTAAAACGTCACATCACCTTATATGTGGACGATATTCTGATAGCAGAAGCCTAATGGGATCAACATAATCGCATCCTCAACAATTTGTTACGTATTTTTGCAGAATCTGGAATTACAGTTAACTTGGAAAAGTCTGAATTCGGTAGGTCAAAGCTGAGGTTTTTGGGACATATTATTTCTTCTGAAGGCATTCAGCCGGATCCTGAAAAGTTAGAAGCAATCAGAGCCATTCCAGTTCCATCCACAAAAAAACAAGTCCGCAGTTTTCTAAGTCTCGTAAATTTTTAACGTCGTTTCCTGAATATGCAAATTCTAGTTACACCAAAACTTTGTTCTCTCACTGGAAAAAATACTATTTGGAACTGGGACGAACAAGCACAGTTGGAATTCAATTCTTTGAAAGAATCGCTACTTAACGCGCCAATACTACTCATCCAGATCTGTCACAAGATTTCTGCCTTAGCACGGATTCTTCTAAAGTCGGTCTTGGTGCCCATTTATTTCAAGAAGCCATAGAAAATGACACTGCCGTTCAGAAAACCATTGCTTTTGCTAGCCGAGTGCTAACAAAATCTGAAAAAAAAAATTCCGTTACTGAATTAGAAGCTTTAGCTATCGTTTGGGCATTTAACAAATTCCGTTTCTTTCTTTCTGGCAGGCACGTAAAAGTATACAGTGATCATCGTGCATTACAATTTCTTATGTCTTCAAAATTAAATCATGACAGGTTAAAACGTTGGGCATTGTTTCTGCAAGAATTCCACTTCACAATAGTCTACATTCCCGGCAAGGAGAACATTGTTGCGCACGCACAGTCACGCGCACCAGCTGGGCTTGCGAAAAGTAACACAGAAGGCAACCTCGAGAAAAATTTCAGTATTCTTTACATTCAGAAAGTCGCCTTTGAAAACTTCATCACCACATCTTTAAAGGACATTGCTCATGAACAAGATAAAGATCCGATTTGGAAAGACATCAAAAGTAAATGGCATGAAAAGACGCACACTCAGATTCGGCATTATTATCTGGTTAGAAACAACATACTCTTCAAACGCTGCACTGTTGATGACAAGCTATGGGTACTTTGCATTCCTGAAGATTTTGTTAATAAGCTCATTTGGTACATTCATTTCAGCTATGCACATTTTGGCCCACGAAAATGTTATCATACTCTTCGGACGACCTGTTATCTTAACAATATGGAAAAGAGATTTCGAAGAGTCTTGTCTATTTGTAAACTTTGTCAAAAGGCGAAACCATCTACTATCTCACATCATGCTCCGTTGTTTCCTATCATTCCTTCTAAATTAAAAGAATTTGCTGCTGTTGATCTCTTGGGACCCCTTGTCAGAACATCTAATGGATTTTCGTACGTTCTAGTCGCTATTGAACTTACTTCAAAATTTGTTTCTTTCACTCCGTTACGTAAAGCCACTGGACGGTCTGTATCTAACGCCTTTGTTAAAAATTTCTTACGTGAAGTTCGCCACGTTTCTAAAGTCATTTCAGATAACGGACCGCAATTCAGATCTGCTGTTTGGTCACGCATGCTTCGGAATCATAAAATCAAACCTGTTTTTATTTGATCGTACTCACCACATTGCAACCCCTCCAAACGGATTATGAAAGAAATCAATAAGCTTTGCAGACTTTATTGTCACAGAAAGCATCAGCATTGGGACAGATATTTACACTTATTTCAAAACGTGCTGTATGAAATGCCTCACGACTCCACTGCTTTACCACCTACTCTTGTACTGAAGAATGAAGAACCACCGAACAGAATCAGAGAGCTTGTACCTTTCCCGAATACACGTAAACTTCGACACAAAGACATAATTGATTTGGCGATTAAAAATATAAAATCTCCAGCAGACAAAAGGAGAAAACTACACGGTAAAGCAAATGCAAAGAAATTATATATTGGTCAGAAAGTTCTCATTAAAGCTCATTCATTGTCACATAAGAAAAAACACTTGACTCACAAATTCTTTCTAGTTTACAATGGACCTTACAGAATCCGACGTATACCACATGAGAATTGCGTTGAAGTTGAAACTCTGCGTACTAGGAAGAGTAAAGGTTTACACCACATTTCTCATGTAAAACAGTTTATTGAAAGATAATCTGCTTTTTAACTTTGTCTTTGCCATATAACTTTTCACTTTACATTTCTAGTATGCTTTGTCAGAATCTGTTAACATGCAACAATTTTTGAAGTTAAATATCCAGTCAAGAACCAAGAGAACTTATTTCAACAGAAATTACGAATGCATTGTTATAGTGAACAGACGACACAGTGTTGTTATTTGTACATTCTTGCTTGTTAGTTGCACGATTACGTAACGACTATAAGGCTCACATACTTAGAACATTTACCAGTACTGCTAATGAGATTTTAATGCAACATTTTGGTTTACTTGAAATTTCTATGAGATACCAGATGACACAGTGGTTAGTTTATGTGACAGCTACACGATTTTATCACAACACTACTAATGAGTGACAATTTACAATGTTGCTTTTGCGGTGTTTCTGTTTTATATCTGCACAGTTTTTCTGAATTATTCTGGAAAGTAAAACATGTTTTAGTAGTAACTTTTGTGGTATAGCTACAATGAGACAGCCTTTTCCGTTGCACAACAATACGTTACATTATAGTACTTTCTTGATCACGGTAAGGTACGTAATAACACGATATCTATACGCAAAGCCTTTCACTTTCGTTTATGATGAGGTAAGCACATTGACTTCAGCAGAACTTTGCTTACAGAGGACGATAACTACGACAGTTCCCCAGAATTATCTTACAGTAAGACGCACATTTAGAGCTACAGGAGACGCATTTGAGTGATTAATTTTGTACTTAAACCTTTTATTTTTCAAGATTTTTGAATTACAAAGAAAGTTTTCCATGATACATTTCATTCCATTGCTGTAATCTGTAACACCTGAGGGTATAATTACATTAATCCTCAGGGGGGTACACGCTTACTTTGTGTACCATGTGTTTGGCAAGCACAAGGAGCCCTAGCTAATATGGTATTTGTTTATACAACTTTACACATCGGTACCATATTTCTCTAACACAGAATTAGACAGCTATCTGATTATTTAACAGAGAAACAAAATTTTTTTACTACGTCAGTGACAGATGTTTACACAATTACACAGTTGGATAGCTTCACACTCATGAAATTGTATTTCGTCTGTACTTTGTGAACTGTTCATATTTTTTTGGAACCATTGTAATACTATGAGAGCTTTGAATGATGTATTTGGTAAGGGATCATGATTTTTGAAGTACGTTTGAGGTAGATGACTTTATTGAAGGTCTCGAAACTATTGAAAGAAGCTGCGACGATTCTGAGATGTGATTGATCTGTTATGATATTATTATTGCGATGACGATGTGTATTATGCTGTTGAGGTTTGTTTATGATCAATAAGCTGAGAATCGTACTTTAAGAGTTATGAAATGTGTGTACATGTGTGAATGTATCACAATGCCGCCGAAAATTTTTTGGACTCTGTTATATTAATAGGATTTTGTTTCTACACATTTGTAACGCAAATTCTCGACCTGTGAAATTTTTTATGTGAGACTGTCACTGTAGCGCAAACTGCTGTCATAAATACTTCGGTAGGAAAGTTAAGTGACCTTCACGTAATGCGTGGTGGGCACCCAGCTGCGCGATAGTCGCCTGGGAAAAAGCCATTAGTGTGTGCCTTTCAGAGGCACAGGTGGAGAAAAAAGAGAGACCATTAACCTCACTATTGACATTCCTTTGTAGAAAGTATCGCAAATATGACACGCTCATTATTTGAAAACATATGATTACTCGTACTTTGTGCTACTTACTGAAATGCTTATGAATTAATGGGAAATATTCGTACATCTGCACACCTGATTATGACATGTGTCTTTCTACGAGAATTGAGAGAATTTCTACTAACTTATAAAATGCCTCATGACTACTGAATGATTATTTTATGCTTTACTTTGTACACAGTTGCTTATTTTATTTGATATTTGTTTTCCAGGTGTGTTGCATTATTGCTTTTATAAAATAAAATTAAATGCATTTGCTAATGTGAACACTTTCTGTCAACAGATCTGTTAGATAATAATTTTATGATCCACATTCTTCCAAAAAAAAAAAAAAAAAAAAAAAAGGAGCACTTGAAAATGAAAGAACAGTAAGAAGGGACTAATAACAGTAACTACATACATAATTTACTTTTCAAGTACTTGGTAATTTTTATGGTGGTAGAAAAAGTTGTGGTGCACCACTTTAATTACATAGACATTAAGACGTGAATAGACATTTCCCTTATCTGCATTGTTGTCTTTAGTGTACTATTTTTTCTGCTTGAGCTTTGTCATGTTTAGGTATAAGTTATTGCATTTGCTGCTGCTGTGTGCCAGGCATAGTGCTACTGAATTTCACTTTGTATTACTATGTTAAGCCAGTTTTACTACTGATTTATTTTTCTTGTTGCTGCACATTGGCTCATATTAGTTGTAATGTTGCATTTTCTCTGTTAATTTAGATTTACTGCTGCTTGCTTTGCCAATTTGCATTTTTTTGTCATCGCTGTTTGTGTTAATTGTATTGTGCTGCTGCATTGCCTCGTACCTTAGTTTAGCATCTGAGCTCAGTAGATTTAAGTTAGCTTAAGATGGGGTAGGCCATATACGAGAACAAGTTGTGATGAATTGGAAGAAATGCATTGAGAAGCTATAAGAAAATGGTTTGGCCAAAAAAAGTATTTTGAAAGAGGATATGAACAAAAAAGTAGGGTTTATGGACAACAGGTTTAGGTAGGATTTTCTTGGAAATAACTGATAAGGTAAGATAATGGAAAATAAATAATGAGGTAAGAAATGTGTTAACATATAAATACAGAAAGCATGCTTGGATAGAATTTTTTTGGTAGAAGCAAATGTTGAAATAAGAGGAAAGATATATGGAATGAAGTTTTGGGGTGGACTACAGTACCAAATGTCACACTGAAAACAAACCCTGTACCGTATTTTTGTGTTATTACACTATGTGAATTTGTGTTTTTCCTGTCTGTATGCGTTTAGCTAATAATATTTATGTTGTAGAATTTTTCTGATAACATGTTATTTACCTTGTAAAGATGCTTAGACATTATTTATTCTGTTTTGTTTTAATGCTCATGTGTGAAGTTGATGTTTAAAAGTTATTCTGATCTTTTATGTATGTACTTATGTCATAATTCCTGTAACACTGATGTATATGTTTATTTCTATTCTTTTGTAAAGCCTGGTTTACTACAAATGTTATCTGTATTGTTATGTTCTTTAATGATGTATTTTGTACCTTTGTTATTGTATTCTTATGTTATAAAATTGTAATTGACACCAGTTCATTAAATTAAGTAACTTGTAAGTTACATTTCACTGCACACGTTTCTGTTGGTCATAGTATATGGACAATATGTGAGAAGTAGGGACTGATAGTGTTTACACGTGTGTTAATAATTCAGCAAGGGACTGGATAACAGCATTGCTGGTTCTAAGGACATTTCAAATAAATTTTTTGTGAGTGGACAAGTGGTGGTTTATGGACTTGCTATATTCTCTGCAAGACTTTTCGACGGTGATTGTGCACCTGCACAGTCGCAACAGATGGCTGCTGGCCGTCTCTACAAGGACTGCAGTGGGTCTGCACCTCTGATGGCCCACCAATACCATACTCTCTACCAGGACTACAGTGGGTCTGCTCTTTGATGACCTACCTACCAATATTCTTCAAAACTTCGACTGACTCTGCTGTGGGTTTGCTCTGTTGTGGCCCATTACCTGTCTGCATGTCGAGAGTCAGCACTGTCTTTCCGTTGGAAGGACAACACTACTTCTACAAGACTGCATGGAAATCCACAATTTCCGTGTGCATTTTCTTTTACTGATCAGACTTTGAGAAAAACACTGCAATTTTACTGTGATGAATGATCAGGACTGTCTTTGTGGACTGTGAGAAATTTTAGCTTTTGACCAACGTTGTATCAATAAGTTTGTGCATTTGATATCTTTGTTATTGTAATTATGAAAAATTTTATCAAATCATTATTGGCCACTGCCCAAAACAATTTGTAAATTTTTTGTAGGGAGCATGGGGGCTATATAAGTAGGCTATTCAGGTTTTCTTATTGGTAACTCCACGTAGCGCTCTGTATGAAAATCACTGGCTGTGCTGTGTGCAGTCTGTGGCTGGTTTGCATTGTTGTCTGCCATTGTAGTGTTGGCAGTTGGCTGTTAACAGCGCGTAGCGTTGCGCAGTTGGAGGTGAGCCGCCAGCAGTGGTGGATGTGGGGAGAGAAATGGCGGAGTTTTGAAATTTGTAAGACTGGATGGCATGAACTGCTATATATATTATGACTTTTGAACACTATTAAGGTAAATACATTGTTTGTTCTCTATTAAAATCTTTCATTTGCTAACTATGCCTATCAGTAGTTAGTGCCTTCCGTAGTTTGAATCTTTTATTTAGCTGGCAGTAGTGGCGCTCGCTGTATTGCAGTAGTTCGAGTAACGAAGATTTTTGTGAGGTAAGTGATTTGTGAAACGTATAGGTTAATTTAGTCTGGGCCATTCTCTTGTAGGGATTACTGAAAGTCAGATTGCGTTGCGCTAAAAAAATATTGTGTGTCAGTTTAAGCACAGTCATGTATAATTGTTCTAAGGGGACGTTTGAACATGCCTCATAACGCAGTGTATGTGGGTGTGGTAAAGTTACCACATAGGAGCAATAGTGGAGAGAGCTGTGTTGGGTTGGGTTGTTTGGGGAAGGAGACCAGACAGTGAGGTCATCGGTATCATCGGATTAGGGAAGGAAGTCGGCCGCGCCCTTTCAGAGAAACCATCCCGGCATTTGCCTGGAGTGATTTAGGGAAATCACGGAAAATTTAAATCAGGATGGCCGGACGCGGGATTGAACCGTCGTCCTCCCGAATGCGAGTCCAGTGCCTAACCACTGCGCCACCTCGCTCGGTGGAGAGCTGTGTGCTAAGGCTGATAAAGCCTGGATGTCTACAGGATCGCTTGGAGCCGGTATGGCCGTTCTTCCCCGTCAGGGCTAAAAGTTTCGAGACTGCACTAATAATAGAAAAAATAGAGAAAAGTTAAGATGGTGATCATAAGCTTTAGATGTTAGTCTCCAGCCACTTGAGTACAACATTCATACAACTATGTGAAACTGTCAGAAAAGTTCTTCTTCGGTATGACTTCAATGTCGGTTACGTTGTCACAGCGTTGACCCTTGATATAAAATTCTGCGCTTTGTCGTTTTTTGGTTGGTTCGTATTGATAATACCAAGACTTGGCACTCGTGATGATTTTTCCAGAAAAGAACTGTCCGCGTTTCTCATTTCAGTTAAATCGTGTAGGGCGTCTACTAGTCGACGTTTGTGTTTGGGAAACAAGGTGTGCCGGGCAAATTTTTGCTCACACTTCCTCTTCCTCACAACATTCTGGAGAATGTCTTGAACACTTGATTTAGAGACGTTGCTACATAGTGATTTGTGACACAAGAATGTCAACACACTACGGACGTACGTCCATTTCTTACCACTGCCTGCTCACAGCTGACTGAACGAATGCACATCTGTTATTTACAGGTGTTAATTCACGCTGCCGCCGTACTTATTGAGCTGATGTCGCTTCTAGAACAGGAATAAAATAAATCTTGAAACTCTTTGGACGGATGGTGTATATAGTATGTGTACTACTTCGCTACATTTTTCTGTTTTTTATATTTAATGGTATATTGGCATTGCGCGATGTGTACTACTGGATACCGTCTTCCGTTACGTACTGATGTGGATGTTAGTGTTGTCTATATCCTTCGCTGTTGATCTTACATAGCTTTGTATTGTAACAAGTACATCTTTGTAAGTGTATTTACAAGCACAGATTACTGCTAGGTTTTGAAACTGGATTACCAGTGATAGTAAATCCGCATAAGTCCTGAGTTATAAACTACGCCTATTCATGTACAAAAGTTTGACTCGAAAATTAAGTTTAGTAGCGCAGTATGAATAGAAGAGATTATAGAAAATTAGCTAGGCAGTGAACATTTACTTTATGGGCGTAAAGATTTATAGAGGGCGCAGCAAAAGAAGATTGAATTGCCGCGCGGTGTAGCCGCGCGGTCTAGGGGCGCCTCGTCACGGCCTGCGCGGCTCCCTCCGTTGGAGGTTCGAGTCTTCCCTCAGCCTCAGACATGGGTGCGTGTGTTGTCCTTAGCATAAGTTAGTTTAAGTTAGATTAAGTAGTGCGTAAGCTTAGGGACCGATGACCTCAGCAGCTTGGTCCCGTAAGACCCTACCATAAATTTCCAATTTTTTCCAAAATAGAATTAATGTTAACATGAGGAACAATACCAGAAATCTCAAAAGTATGACAGTGTTTGAGCAAGGTGGCTTACAAGCATATTCGGTGCAGTGGGAATGACCTCCCCGCTTGTTATAATGACACACAAAACATGAGACATCAAATAAGCGCACTTTCTGTAATACACTCCTGGAAATTGAAATAAGAACACCGTGAATTCATTGTCCCAGGAAGGGGAAACTTTATTGACACATTCCTGGGGTCAGATACATCACATGATCACACTGACAGAACCACAGGCACATAGACACAGGCAACAGAGCATGCACAATGTCGGCACTAGTACAGTGTATATCCACCTTTCGCAGCAATGCAGGCTGCTATTCTCCCATGGAGACGATCGTAGAGATGCTGGATGTAGTCCTGTGGAACGGCTTGCCATGCCATTTCCACCTGGCGCCTCAGTTGGACCAGCGTTCGTGCTGGACGTGCAGACCGCGTGAGACGACGCTTCATCCAGTCCCAAACATGCTCAATGGGGGACAGATCCGGAGATCTTGCTGGCCAGGGTAGTTGATTTACACCTTCTAGAGCACGTTGGGTGGCACGGGATACATGCGGACGTGCATTGTCCTGTTGGAACAGCAAGTTCCCTTGCCGGTCTAGGAATGGTAGAACGATGGGTTCGATGACGGTTTGGATGTACCGTGCACTATTCAGTGTCCCCTCGGCGATCACCAGTGGTGTACGGTCAGTGTAGGAGATCGCTCCCCACACCATGATGCCGGGTGTTGGCCCTGTGTGCCTCGGTCGTATGCAGTCCTGATTGTGGCGCTCACCTGCACGGCGCCAAACACGCATACGACCATCATTGGCACCAAGGCAGAAGCGACTCTCATCGCTGAAGACGACACGTCTCCATTCGTCCCTCCATTCACGCCTGTCGCGACACCACTGGAGGCGGGCTGCACGATGTTGGGGCGTGAGCGGAAGACGGCCTAACGGTGTGCGGGACCGTAGCCCAGCTTCATGGAGACGGTTGCGAATGGTCCTCGCCGATACCCCAGGAGCAACAGTGTCCCTAATTTGCTGGGAAGTGGCGGTGCGGTCCCCTACGGCACTGCTTAGGATCCTACGGTCTTGGCGTGCATCCGTGCGTCGCTGCGGTCCTGTCCCAGGTCGACGGGCACGTGCACCTTCCGCCGACCACTGGCGACAACATCGATGTACTGTGGAGACCTCACGCCCCACGTGTTGAGCAATTCGGGGGTACGTCCACCCGGCCTCCCGCATGCCCACTATACGCCCTCGCTCAAAGTCTGTCAATTGCACATACGGTTCACGTCCACGCTGTCGCGGCATGCTACCAGTGTTAAAGACTTCGATGGAGTTCCGTATGCCACGGCAAACTGGCTGACACTGACGGCGGCGGTGCACAAATGCTGCGCAGCTAGCGCCATTCGACGGCCAACACCGCGGTTCCTGGTGTGTCCGCTGTGCCGTGCGTGTGATCATTGCTTGTACAGCCCTCTCGCAGTGTCCGGAGCAAGTATGGTGGGTCTGACACACCGGTGTCAATGTGTTCTTTTTTCCTTTTCCAGGAGTGTACAAGCACTGTGTCTCTGCTTTCTGCATCAGCTCCATAACCTACCTTGTTAGCTGAAAGCCATACACAGAAAGGTAAAGAATAATATTCTTTGTGATTATTATCGTGTCGACGTAAATTTCAATGAGAAAATCATGAAGTTCTACTACTGGAGGTAGCGAAGAAACGAGTTTTCAGATCATGTGATAGACTACTGACTACTGAATACAAATCCGCCTAATTCTTTTAAAAAGGAAAACGCATGACAGAGAGAAAGATTGTAATGAATGTTCAAATGTAAATTCACATCAAAGTGAATTAGTCACAACCATACAGGTATTTCTTGATCTTGGAGAACATTTGGAACACAGATAACCGTACAAGAATAGAACGAAGTATGATTCAGGATAGGTCGCAAAGCAATTACAGAGATTCATAGATGGAGAGATTAGCTAAATCCACTGTAACATAATTTTTGTCCGTCCCCGGTAGCTGAGTGGTCAGCACGACAGAATGTCGGTCCTAATGGCCCAGGTTCGATCTCGGCTGGGTCGGAGATTTTCTCCGCTCAGGGACTGGGTGTTGTGTTGTCCTAATCATCATCATTTCGTCCCCATCGACGCGCAAGTCGCCGAAGTGGCGTCAAATCGAAAGACTTCCACCCAGTGAAAAGGTCTACAAGACGGGAGGCCCTAGTCACGCGACATTTACATTTAATGTACTTTTGATGAATTAATAACAAACAGATTCTGTATTGAACTTTGGAATGAAATCACCTCATGAAGACTCAAAGAGCCGATAAGAACATGAGATGCCAAGTACAGCACGTGTAAGTTTAAAATCTGTTTCACCACACGAATCAAGAGAATGGTTAATAATGAACTATCCGTTCACCGTGAGTGGTCAACAAGACCATGTAGCAAGTGTGCGTTTTCTCCACGTAGGCTAGCACCATGTCATCACCTCATTGACTAGCGTCCAGCAACACGAGGAATGCGACACCAAAAACACGTCCTTACTCTACCCAGCGCACAAGGGTTGTTACGGCGTAAAGTGAAACGCCGGCACGCCAGTCGGGAATTGTAGAGAAGAGATGGCTGTGAGAAGATGTCAGCCAATCGCACGCTGACCGACCCCTCTCCAGGACGACAACGCGACAGCAGCGGCCTCTATGTGAAGAGGATATAAGCGCCGCAACCAGTCACAGAAGGTTCAAGACGCCGGCACGTTAGCTCAGCGTGCTCGGTCAGAGGGTTAGCTGTGATAAAAAAATGAGTTAATGTATCGACGATGAACTTGAACAAGCGTCATGGGACGTCCGCCCCGAACAAGTAGAACGAACAAATGAGATAAAAAAAATAAAAGACTAGCGACTTGGATAGAAGCGTCATCTCCATTACTTCGCTAGTATTAGGACTGTTTATACTGAAGAAGCTTGCTTATTTTGCATGTCGCCCTTTGCTTGCGACACATCTGTGTAACACAAAGTTAAGTATTGTAATTTCTCATTTTGTAATAAAACTGATTAATACGATTGGCTTGAATTGTTGTCTAGCGATACGAGAAAGCAGGTTTTCTAGATCACCCCATATTTGATGACTAGGCAGGGTTTAACAAGGGTAGTCTATTCAGAACTCAAGTCACCTGGAAACCCAAAGTATACATTCCATAAACCTCACGGACTACCTCACAAATAACCAATTGTTCGCAATCGATGTCAGTTACATAATAACACCTTTATAATAATCCTGCGACGACAAGTATCTGAAATAATAAAAATGAGAGATATAACAAATATGACAGTGTCATAGTAACAGCCAATTTAGAAGTTATTCTTGCTGGCGTTACTGGTTTGTGTCGCAATGTACACACAAAGTCGTGGGACCTGTTTCTTTGATACTGAAGTTGAGGCGAAACAAGGGCTGTATCACTGTAAGCGATAAAGTGACTAGCAAGTGTGCATTAATGTCAAGTTTGTAAAGTCTCAGACTGATCAAATGAATATATTATGCAAAAAATACGATCTTAAAAAAAAGTGGCGTTAAATAATACAACTAGAAAGCAGAATACTGGTCAGAATATGCAGAATTATGTCACAATTAAAAGTTACAAGTCTCAAATTGATCAGAGCAATATTTTGGTCAAAGTTGACGGTTTTACGAAAAACTGAAGGCTCAGGAAGATGAAAATTCGTATGTAACTTCAGTTACATATAAAAACATGAACTCTGTGACGAAATGAACTACCTCTATTAGTTTTCAAATTATTTACTAAACACCAATTTTGGAACAAAACGTCCTTATTCATAGTAGATTAAACATCATTTGTATTTCTAACAGAAAGTTCTAATTGCAGCACGCAGTTACATTCAAGCAACAATACAGCTGTACCATGTGTCACGATTGTATTGTAAATAATAATTATCACAAGGGATCTTAAAGTGGAAGTTCAGAGGTTATTTTCTACTGTCGGTTCCGTTCTAAGAATTTTAGCCGGCAAATTTTAAATGCAGTCGAGCTAAAACATTTTCAGCAACTACAGCAAACTTAACTTTATTCATATAAAAATTAAGAAGAGTGTAAATTGTTAAATGCAGATATTCCGTTTGGCGGTTCGCTGCGCCCATATATAAATAACGCCGGAGAGGCAGGAAGAAGCGACATTTCGTACTGAGGTATCAATCTGTTTGCGTCAGTCAAACATCTGCGTGCGCTGTGCCTCGGATGACGTCAAAGCAGTGCAGTTACCAAAAGCGTTTTCAGCAAAATCAGGAAGTAAACTCGGAGGACTATACACCGTCCTGGGTCGCTTGGGATTTCACGGAAGTAAATGTTCGTGTGCCGCCCGTGATGTTTGACAAAACAGCGTGGCAGGTAGCGTGATTTTTTTTCTACTTTTAAGGCGAGCAATTAACTTTGGTGATTAGAAGTCAGGGTGATAGACCAGTTTATTTGGAACTTGCTGTAGGGATCACTTCTGAACTGTTAATAACGCTATTTCCAGTAAGGATATTATTATTATTATTATTATTATTATTATTATTATTATTATATTTTGTGTGTATGAATTTTTAAAAATTATATCTCTGAGTTAATAGTCAAAACTTATATTTATAGTCATAGTTCTTTATCGTGTTGACTGAATAGCAAGTAGGAACATTTTCTTTCAGTGAATACAAAGAGTGATGTGGACTTGCAGGCTGGATATTATGGTCAGTATCGTCCGTCCCGATAGCTGAATGGTCAGCGTGACGGCATGCCGTCCTCAGGGGCCCGGGTTCGAGTCCCGGCTGAGTCGGGGATTTTCTCCGCTCAGGGACTGGGTGTTGTGTTGTCTTCATCATCATATCATCCCCAGCCGGCGCGTCCAGTGTGGCGTCGAATAAGACCTGCATAAAGGCGGCAGGACCTGCCCCGTAAGGGGCCTCCTGGCCAATGACGCCAAACGCTCATTTCCATTTCATGGTCAGTATCGCTTTCTGGTTGACTGCAAAAATGGTTTTCAAGCTCTTGTAAGCGACGAAGGTAGGTGTGAAGCACGCACAGACAATTTAACTGTCTTTTTATAACGACATAACGGAAGTAACGACCATCTAATTATCTACCCGCCGCCCCACAAAGTGCTGAATGTCGCAAAAGCAAAAGGCTGAAATGCCTCATATTCTCTTTGGCTTCGGAATGAGACACTTCTTGTACTAAGCTGCACACATTTCATGAGCATCCCCAAGAATCCTCATTTCCCGAGCAGAATTAACATTTGCAACAACGTTTAGGGTTTGGAATACATGTCTGTACTTTAGGATGACGAAACATACTTTGAAATGTGCTTTACAATGTATAACTCATTGTAACAGCTTCAATATTTTCGATCCTTCAAGTCAGGCTGATGCAGGAAATCGAGGGCCCACGTTCTGTACTGCAAGTGCTGACGCTGCAGTGTCAGTGCTGATGGTGTGGCTCTTCAAAATGTTCAAATGCGTGTGAATTCCTATGGGGCCAAACTGCTGAGGTCATCAGTCCCTAGACTTACACATTACTTAAACTGACTTATGCTAAGAACAACACAAACACCCGTGCCAGAGGGAGGACTCGAACCTCCGGCGTGAGGGACCGCGCAATCAGTGACACTGTACCTCTAACCGCGCGGCTGCGGCGTTTCCCCGGCAACCACTGTGCTGCGCCCAATCAGATAGGTCGGTTTTTAGCTATTTCAGGCTTGTGAGTCTGCTCGCTCTCTGTTACTAGCTTCGGCACGCAACGGACCGATCTTGCTCAGAATATCGTTTTTCGTCTTTGCTCCCCCAATCCCTTCTTCCAGTAAACCATTTTGCTGTCAACTGTGCTTTTATCGGAGATGCTTCACTCAAATGGGAATTCCTCAACGAAAGACGACGTTCTTTTCGCGAGGCACTATTAAGACAATTTAGAGAACTGGGATTTGAGGCTGACTGCAGAACAATTCTATCGTCGCCAACGTACATTTCATGCAACGATCGCAAAGATAAGACAAGGGAGATTACACTGAGGTAACGAAAGTCGTGGGATAGCAATATGCACTTATACAGTTGGCGGTAGTATCGCGTACACAAGGTATAAAAGGGCAGTGCACAGATGGAGCTGTCATTTGTACTTAGGCGACTCATGAAAAAAGGCTTCCTACGTGATTATGGCCGCATGACAGAAATTAACACATTTTGAAAGGGGAATGGTAATTGGAGATAGACAAATTCCATTTCAGGAATCGTTTTGGAATTCAGTATTCAATATACACAGTGTCAAGAGTGTGCCGAGACCACCACATTTCAGGAATTACCTCTCACGACGGACAAAGCAGCGGCCGACGACCTTCACTTAACGACCGAGAGCAGCGCCGTTCGCGTAGAGTTGTCAGTTCTAACAGACAAGCAACACTGCGTGAAATAACTGCAGAAATCAATGTGGGGCGTACGACGACGTATCCTTTAGGCCAGTGTGGCGAAATTTGGTGTTCATGGGCTGTGGCAGCAATTGAGTGACACCAGTGCCATTGCTAACAGCACGACACCGCCTGCAGCTCCTCTCCTTGGCTCGTGACCGCATCGATTGGAACCTAGACGACCGGAAAGTCATGGAGTACTCAGATGAGTCCAGATTTCAGTTGGTAAGAGCTGACGGTAGGGTTAGAGAGTGGTGTAGACCCCATGAAGCCATGGATCCAAGTTGTAAACAGGGCAGCGTGCAAGCTGGTGGTGGCTACATAATAGTGTAGACTGTGTTTGCATGGAATGGACTGGTTCCTATGGAGCAACTGAACAGATCATTGACTGGAAATAGCTATGCTCGACGACTTGTAACCCATTTGCAGCCATTCATGGACTTCATGTTCCCAAACAACGATGGAATTTTTATGGCTGACAATGCGCCGTGTCACTGGGCCACAGTTGTTCTCGACTGAACATTCTGGACAGTACGAGCGAATAAATTCGCTAACCATCCAAAATTTACGGAACATAATCGAGAGATCAGTACCTGTACAAAATGCTACACGGGTAACGCTTTCGCAGTTATGGACGGCTGCAGAGACACCATGGCTCAGTATTTCTATAGGGGGACTTCCAACGACTTTCTGCCCTACGTCGGGAAAAAGTAGATCCAAAGCGATATTAAGAGGTATCCCATGACTTTTGTCACCTCTCTGTAAGGCTAGTCTAGAGGCATATGGACAGTCGTTTTTCCTTCGCTCCATTTGAGAGTGGGATAGGAATGGAAGTTGCTGGTTATGGTACAAAGTACCTTCCACTATGCAAGGTGAGGTGGCTTGCTTAGTATGTATGTAAGTAGATGTAAATGTAGTGTTATTTCCCGTAAGATCACTGCCTATCCTACTGCCCACACTGCTAGCCTGGCCATTCAGTACAAATGTGTGAAGAAATTCGATGTGACCTCTAATCTTTTAGCCTGTTCGCGGATACTAAAGGACTTCTAGACTAGTAAATTTACGAAAAAAACGGTTTACTTACGGCGCAAGGACGCGCTGCACAGCGCTGATGCGTTATTGTTTCAGTGTAAAGCTGATTTTTCTATTCATCCTTCTTTTAATATATTGACCTTCTGAACGTGCTCATACAGCCATCTCAACAGCGGAATGTCAATTATGACGATACTGACGTGAAGGTAACACACAACATCCAGTCCCCGAGCGAAGGAAATCTCCGACGCGGCCCGAAATCGAACCGGGCTCATTCGGCCAGCAATCCGCTGCGCTGACCGCGCAGCTACCGAAGTGGGAGGTCTCGATTTCACAGCGTCACGCGAGCCGAGGTAAGCAGTTCTCGTTTCCGCTCGGCTGGGTGACGTCTGTCGTGGTAACATGATATATCCGTTCGATTTGGCCGTTGCATACACGTGTGCATCAGGTTGCGCGCCTTGGGGATGTGGAGGCGGATGTCGGCCTCCCTACCTCTTCATCGCAGCAGGGATCGACTCCTGTTCCGCCACACGTGGACCACAGATTGTCACCCAGCTGTACCCTGCCACGGCCAGCACGACGTCGTCCTCGAGGAGCCTGACGTTGCTGACTTGCTCTCTAATTATTGTAGGTCACTGTGTGGTTGTCAAGGCGGAAAATGGAAAGAGACCCGAGAATATCTATTTTCAAATGTACCTTTATTTACAGCTTAATAGAAGCGCGAGATTAAGCCTAGATTTCTCCACTATAATTGAAACAGTATTTGACGATATTTGTTTACCGTTATTCATTTGCCATCTTGTTTAGCAGGAGTGTGGCATTATGGAATATACTTTATTAATTCACTGGGAAATTTTTAAACTGGAAGTTGAGACAAACAATGGTTAAGACAAAGATGAGGGGAAAGATGTATGTAGCGGAAGCTTGACCTAAAAATGGCCTTACATCAGTTCAGGCCCGATGTACTACAACACCATGTTGACACCACCAGTGTGCTCGTACTGCCAGTTGCAGTGTTCTTGCCGGCCGCGATGGCCGTGCGGTTCTGGCGCTGCAGTCCGGAACCGCGGGACTGCTACGGTCGCAGGTTCGAATCCTGCCTCGGGTATGGGTGTGTGTGATGTCCTTAGGTTAGTTAGGTTTAAGTAGTTCTAAGTTCTAGGGGACTTATGACCTAAGATGTTGAGTCCCATAGTGCTCAGAGCCATTTGAACCATTTTTTGCAGTGTTTTCTTCTCTTAGTATTGTAGCCATCGTCTTTTCTTATTTTTGGGTCAGTCAGTCAGCCAGTGCCTGGGAACCAGTGAAGTGCAAAAGAATTCGGCCATATACGCTAATGTAAGCAACAGTATCAATACTTAGAACGCTACAACTACGTCCTCCTTCCAAAGAAATGCTTCCTCGTGTACAACGTGTAAGTTTTTTAGAAGTGACACGTTTTGAGTCCGAGACTTATAGGCTACAAGGTTACTGCTTAAACCATTACCCCATCCTTCCACTTGTGTGTGTTTCTGTTAGCGACGTGTATGGTTTGGTAATTGGGGTTACAAAGTTGACCAAAAATATAAGACAGCCGTAGCAACCTAACTTGAATCACAAAACTTCGTTTTTCATCTTTGAATACGCTGTATTTATTACTAGGTATGATGTTTAGACAGAAAGTATAAGCTAATGACTTTAAAACGATACTCGCGAGGAATTGAATTACGATTTTTTTCGAAGCATTTACTCGGCAATACATTTGACTTCTGCGGCGAAGGATGTGCTCTTTACCTTGTATGGCACTTCACTCCCTCTTTTTTCGCCAGTTCGTAATTTCTTCCGTCAAAGCGATATGTCACAACTGAAGGAATTCGATAAAGGCCGCATTCTTGCGCTTTATGAAGATGGATGCTGTATCCGTGCTATTTCCCGCGCCCTACGACACAGAAAATCTACGATTCCCCTCTCGGTGAAGAGGATGGCGGATGGAGACCACCCTTAGTCGTCGACGCTCTGGACGACCACGGACCTCCATTAAGGACCAAGGAATTACTGTACTACACTGCACAGATGAAGAAACTTCCAGGACCAGCACAGAAATCATGGACTTCAGTCCGCTAAGCGTGAGCAGGTCGAATATTCACTCTCGTATCAGCTGGAAACAAAGGTATGGACGAAATTATGGAAGGTAGTTGCTTTCATACTAGGACCAAGTTACATTTTCGGATGAAAAGGCATTTTCTATTACACCAAATTGTACGTATGTCGTCCACGTGAAGAATGATACGACGGCAAATGTGTGCAGCAGAGACAAAGTGTGGCCAAATTTATGTCATAGTTTGGGGATGGATATCAACAACTTGTTGCCGCGTCTTGTGGGAACTGTACCGTCCGAATTCTAGCGACTACTACAGGAAAATCCTGGAGAATGTAATGCTTCCATCTGTTTGTCATAGATTTTTGGAATGAAGAATAATCTTGCAACGTGACCCTTCCCCAATTTATACATTAAATTGGTTTCAAATGAAAGGAGACGTTAATCTATTGGACTGACTTTCCAGACATTTTGATCTCAGTGTAACGGAGCACATATAGACAGAGATGCAAAAAAAATATTGGTATTAAAAGACCTGCAGCAACAACCAAAGCAGCATTATCCGAAGCAGTTCACGATGCTTAGGAGGAGATGTCACAGAATAACAGATTCATCTGAAAACTTGTTGCCTCCATTCTCGCCGGCCGCGGTGGCCGAGCGGTTCTAGGCGCTACAGTCCGGAACCACGCGACTGCTACGGTCGTAGGTTCGAATCCTGCCTCGGGCATGGATGTTTGTGATGTATTTAGGTTAGTTAGATTTAAGTAGTTCTAAGTTCTACGGGACTGATGACCTCAGATGTTAGGTCCCATAATGCTCAGAGCCATTTGAACCATTTTGAACCTCCATTCTCCGGCAGATAAATGCTGTCGTAGAGGAGGGTGGAAACTGGACGTGGAACTGAATCTATTGTGTTATTATGGAGAGAACTTTGTTTAAGGCAAATGAATGTAAGTAGTTACCTAAGGGGGTTTCTGGCGCAGCTCACAAAACATCTATAAATTTAGAACAAAATCATTTCATAGTAAAAAAAATAAAAAATCCTCGTCACGAGACAAATTTTTGGACACTCGACAAATACATTACACGGACAGTCCACCAATAAAAATGAGATGATTCCACACCACCACAAAGTAACGAGCGCGTATAACAAAACAAGACTAATTTCTCGAGCACTTAAAACACAGCAGTTCCACACTGAATGGATAAATATCGCAACAGGAAGACTGCGGTTTGATAACTAGTAGCTGCATGTCATCACGGAACGGAGCGGAACAATCATTTCCATCAGACAATCTTCGAAATTTGGTGTAAGCTGTCACTTAAAAATACAAAATACCGTATATAAATAAATAATGAAATTTATCATAAAAAGAGCTATAAAATTTTCAGTTAGAATCCTGTGTTGTACATCATATGTCAGTTTTTTTCTTGCCGAGCATGACTATAAAGACAAATGTATCTTTTGGTATTTTATCATTAACAGTCGCACATCATTTCATTGTTGTTTTATGTAGTTAAAACATTCGTTCTTTGACTCATATTTATAACCACAATAAGATAATTTTCAATAAATTAATGAACACATTAACATTACCATTCAGTTGGGTGACTTTCTTAATGAGAAAGCATCATAAGCCTTCGAAGCCTAGATTCTATAATTCTTGAGGAAAACCTTCATTTCGTCCGTTCTTCATATAGATATTCTGTAATTTAACATGGTCGAATAAAGAACAGCCAACTAGCTGACTATTTTTTTCGATTAGTTTGAAAAACAATACAAATAAAGTAAGGCATATCAAATTCAGCAGAATTATAATAATCACTGATATCTAGTTCAAAATTTCTTTTCCCATTTAATCCTGCAATCTCGATGTTTTGTGGCGCAAAGAAAGATATGGGAATCTTTGGGTTTTTTAGTCTTTCTTGCTCAAGCTCGAGTGAATATTCTGGCTCATATCTAACCAGAGGAATACATGCTTCCTTCGATTCTATTACAATTTTACCTTCTTTTGGGGGAGTATCTTTTATTTCAATTTCATCGTTTTTATCAACCCAAGTTGAAAAATGCATTTTCTGGACTCCAAGTATAAATTACAATTAAATCGCCTTCCCACATGACTTCTTTATAATCTTTATAAAATCTGCCAATAATTCTATTTTTTATTACTTTTCATTATCCCATTACCGTGAATCTGTCGGAATGTTCATCCGCAAATAATCGAAGTATAGTTGGTAGGCTTCTTTGTAATGATGTACTTAGTCGGAGATGTTACGACGTAAAGCCAACCGCCAGCACGCCAGTCGGGCACGAGAGAGCTGTCAGTCAGCCAATTACATGCTGACTGACTCCTCTCCAGGACGACAACGCGACAGTAGCGGTCTTTATGCGAAGAGGACTTAAGCACGCCGCCCGATTGGACTCGGCCCAGTTTCACGAGAAGCTTTAAGACCAGCGACATGAATAGAAGCGTCAAAGCTCATTACTTTGCTCGTACATTCTATGTAGCTCAAACTTGGAATTGCTACACTGAATAAACTCTATTATTTTGTCTGTCGCTCTATGCTTGCGACACATATGTGTGGTATTCAAAGTTAGTTCAAAAATGGCTCTGAGCACTATGGCACTTAACTGCTGAGGCCATCAGTCCCCTAGAACTTAGAACTGCTTAAACCTAACTAAACTAAGGACATCACACACATCCATGCCCGAGACAGGAGCCGGCCGGAGTGGCCGAGCGGTTCTAGGCGCTACAGTCTGGAACCGCGCGGCCGCTACGGTCGCAGGTTCGAATCCTGCCTCGGGGATGGATGTGTGTGATGTCCTTAGGTTAGTTAGGTTTAAGTAGTTCTAAGTTCTAGGGGACTGATGACCTCAGAAGTTAAGTCCCATAGTGCTCAGAGCCATTTGAGCTCGAGGCAGGATTCGAACCTGCTATCGTAGCGGTCGCGCGGTTCCAGACTGAAGCGCCTAGAACCGCTCGGCCACACCGGCCGGCTCAAAGTTAAGTATTACCATTTACTTTTCGTAACAAAACTCATTAATACGATTTGTTTGAATTGTTTGTCTAGCGATCCGATGAAGCAGGTTTCCTAGGCACCCCATATTTGACGACTAGGCGGGATTTAACGTTTGGCGGCGAGTAAGAAGCACCCCGCGCCTGGCCGCCACAAATTTTTAATTGTGTTCTGAGTTTTTGTGTTTTCTGGCGCCTTAATCCTACCTTGTCTTTTCTTTGAGGGGATGTGCTGTTTGATTTCATACTATCTCTTGTAGTGTTATTGCTAATCAGTGTTTTCAGGTGGGCATTGCGGAAATTTTCATTGCTTGTGTGCTTATTTTTATTGCTTGCCTTGTTTGTTTATTGCATTTGCATAGTCCAAAATAAGCATCCCACCTCTCCTACCCCTGCTTAGGCGGCTCAGCTGCAAGTGACAGATGCAACACAGCTAACACAGACGTTTCAGTTTCAGACCCAGTAAATAGCTACGCTGCTAAATTCAGTGCAGCAGCTACTGGCCAACGCTGCACGCCCATCAGAACAACAATCAATACCAGTAGCTCCAAGTGCTATAGCGCCTTTTCGCCATTTTGACAAACAAGATGAGGAGTGGTTCTAGTGGTTGCGACAGTATGAAGCGCACATAATTGCTTACAGCGTACCACGTATTGTGAATCTACATTATATTTGTCAATGGCAGGGAGTGCAGTGTTTCGCCTCATTCAGAAATTCTTCCATAACGCAACTCTGAGTGAACCTTCCTACGATCAGGTTGTAGATTCTGTAACTATTGTGACCAACAAGTGAATGTTTTAGCAGCTAGGTATCAATTCTTTAATTGCAGGGAACGGTCAGAACAAACTTATCATGAGTGGGTAACCGATTTGCAGAGTATGACGAGGAAATGCAAATTCAAATGTGCTTGTGGTGTTTTATATTTAGATGTTATGTTGCATGATGCGATCACGTTAATGTAGCTGATGTCAAGCTTAGAGAACAGATTGTGAAACAGTGAAATACATCATTTTAGCACATAGTGAAAATACTAGATCACTAAGATTCGTGTGACACGTCGGCTGATAAATCTGAACAGTCGCCAATTTGTCAGGTCGAGTCGCCCCTTGCTAGGACTGACCCATTAGGCAGCTACAGCTCACGTGCGCCACACCATGTAAACAGTTCTCCACACAACACAAACAGGCGAACAGAATTATGTCATGCCCTCGGTGCTATTCATGGCACAAAGGCGCAGATTGTCCGTCCCAACAAGCACAGTGTTACTCTTGTGGCAAAACAGGTCACGTACAATCCATATGTTTGCAACGGAACAAACATAAGAATTCTGCCCACTCACAAAAAGCTATTCACAAAGCCCATGTAATCAGTGAAGTGTATTGTAAGCCTGCTCCAGGCATTAGCAAAACTAGCAAGCAAGCAGTTTCTTCAGTGCTACGCCAGTTCAAGAAACCTTTTGTTCATTTTCACATTAGTGGAAAATGTGTGAAATTTCAATTGCACACAGGTGGCTCTGTTACATTGCTGAACCATAACAAATATGAACTGTTCGGCTCCCCACGCCTGTCTAAAAGTACCACGCACATGATGAGTTATAATGGACAAGACATTCCCATTCCTGGAAAATGTTCTTTTTCTGCCATGTGTCGCTCGCATTTTTTAAAATATTTATTTGGCCTTTGAGTGTGTTCTCAATTTAGCCATCGGCAACACAGAGTGACAATGTACACATAATTGAATAAACAAATACAGAAATGCATATTTACAAGAATAAAAAGCTTAACTGTTACAGTTTTTTACATAATGTTTTAAAAATTGAATTCAATTGGAAAATAATTAAGTGTCTTGGCTTACAATTCACACCAATTCTGAAATATCTTCATCAGCAAGACATATTTATAATTTACGTACACCATTAAAACCTACAGATTGTAACCAGTACTCTTGATGAAGTTAACTATCACTTTATATAGACGAACGTCTTTAGTACACAAAAGGGAAGAAGCTGATTGAGGAAGATGATAGCCCATACTCAGCAATGTCTTCAGAAAGACCAACCGTTCACGGTCAAATTTGGGGCACATAAATAAGATGTGGTTGACATCAGCTTCCGACTCAGGATCACACTCACATGCTGGTGAACTGTAAACGTTGATCCGATGTAGATGTTGTGGGAAAGAGGCATGATTGAAGTGGAGTCTTATGATGGTAGAAATCGTGGATCGGTCCAGATGTGTCCCCATGAACCACGGCTGTGAAGGAATCCAAGGTTGTAGCACTGCATAATAACCGCCTTCTGTCTGTTGAGAAACGTTCCACATTTCCTGCCATTGTTGTCTTGCGTGATCCTTGACTTCACGTACGTAGTCTGTATAAGGAAGGAGCAGATCCAGGACGTTGCCTAAGGTTGCCGCTTGTTTGGCTAATGCATCAACTTCATCATTATAGAGGATACCAGAGTGGGAAGGTACCCACAACAAATGGATCGTCCGGCCCGTGCGTGTGCTGCGAATACATTCAGATATCACATCCAAGATGTAACTGTTGGTTGTTTTGTTCCATCGACTGTACTGAATGTTTTTAAGAACGCTTTGTGAATCAGATACTATCAATATCTTGGGGAAGGAAGTGCTAGAGACAAACTTAAGTGCTTCCAAAACTGCCACTGTCTCCGCCGTAAAAATAGAAGTGCTCGTAGGCAGTTTGAAGGTTTTACGGATCTGGATCTGAGGGCAGAAAAAAGCGCATCCTGTACACTCTTCTTGCGGAATTTTGGAGCCATCGGTATATACACAGAGAAAACCCGGCCATTGTGCTTGAACGAGACGATTGAAGCCAACGTTGACATTAGTACTGTTCAGCCAGGTCGTACTTAAATAATGGACTGGGATCTTGGAGCAGAGCGTTTGAAGATCATATTAAAAAACAGGTAGATTCGCTGAACGCCGTATAGAATGTATGACAGGTGACCAAGTGTCAAAGCTGGCACAAACGGCTGGCACTTTATTCCTTCTGTGGGATGCAATCCACAGTCGATAAATGCAGTCTCTACTTTGATAGACGGAACTGTCCATAATGGTCATGCCTTGAATGTAGAATTTGTCCGATAACATTTGGCGCCTAATGATCAAGGGCATCTCCCCTGCTTCCATTAAAAGGGCGTTGGTGGGCGTCGATCGCATGGCTTCAAGACAGGTACGAATGGCTCTATATTGAAGAGTATCTAATTTGGAGAGATGAATCTTTGACGCAGTGTGGTAGAATTGACAGCCATAGTCTAATCTAGATCGAATTATCCCTTGGTACATGGTGAGTAAAACACTCTGGTGCGCTCCCCAGCAGACACGAGTGAGTGATCTGATTACATTTAAACCTTCTTCACACTTGGTAACGGTGGATCGGATGTGGGGCGCCCAGCTTAACCGAGAGTAAAAAATCATCCCCAGAAATCGAACGTGAGATTTTATTTGCAAGGTGTACTTGCCACAGGTAATGTGATCTTCAGTGCGAGCTGTCGTCGACTTGGAGAAGGGAAAGACTGCTGATTTCTCAGCCGAGATCTCCAGCCCATTGATAGAGCGCCACTCATCGATGTGTGCGATGGTTGTGGTTAATGCCGTTTTGGCCTGAAGATATGAAGCAGCAGTAGAATAAACACATATATCATCAGCATACTGTAGGATTTTTGTGGGGGGAGCAAGTATGCGTTCTAGATCGTGCGTATATAGAGTATACAGGAGAGGACTTAAAATTGCCCCTTGCGGCAAGCCCTGGGTGACATAAAAAGGTCCGATCATGGTACCTTTGAAACGGACGTAGATCGTTCTTTGAGTAATCAGGGTACTGATACCGTAGATCATCCGTGAAGAAATTCCAAATCCTGCCAGCTTGTCCAAGAGTATCGGTATTTGTACGTGATCATATGCACCCTTAACGTCAAGAAAAGCTGCCACTACTGTCTCTTTCGTTTGAAAGGCTGACGTGATATCCATATTAAGCAAAAACAGGTTATCCATGGTCCCTTTGCCTTTTCTGAAGCCGTATTGACTCCGAGGCAACAAATTACTTGTTTCAAGCCACCATTCTAGTCTCCTTTTTACCATTCGTTCCAGTATTTTTGCAACACACGACTACAAGGCAATAGGTCGATAATTAGTACCTACATTTGGATCTTTACCACTTTTGAGAATTGGAATTATTACTTGCGTCTTCCATGTTGGTATAAGGTCTTTCTTCATCCAGTACTGATTAAAAATGTTCAAGAGAAAGTCTTTCGCTTGTATAGGCAGGTGTGCAAGCATAGAGTAGTGTATATGATCAATGCCAGGGCAACTGTCGCTCGATACTTTAATAGCTTCGTTGAGTTCTTCTTTAGAGAAAGGACGGAGGAGAACATGATAGCGGTATTCTTCAGCAGGGAACCGATGGTTTAAAAATGGCACCGTGGGAGGAGCGATTGTATCTATGAATTGCTCTAACCAGGCCGTGGTAGCAGGAGGGGAGGAAGACAGTCTTCTTGTTCTAAAAGCTTTTATTTTATGCCAGATGCTTGCCATACTGGTTTCATTATTTAGGGACAGGCGAAATTGTTTCCAGCTGTCCTTCTTGGTTTTCTTCAGGAATTTATTAACTCGCGCATTCACTTTTTGCACAGCCAAGAAGTTGTCCAATGAAGGATTCTGACGATAGGTTTTCAAGGCGAGTCGTCGCTTCGCAACTTCCCGACAGCATTCAGAATTCCACCAAGGAGGAGAACGGGTCTTCATTACTGCAAACTCTTTTTTCTTAGGGATGCTGATGCCAGCTGCGACGTTCATAGCATTGAGCAAAACTGGGTATGCACGTAAGTCACGTCTCGTATTTGCTAGTGCCCGCCGAACCGTTTCCTTATAAGAGGCCCAATTGGCTTCCTTGATTTTCCACGGACTATTAGAGTAACAGATGTGCGTAGTATCGACGTTGATGTTAATGTGAAACTCTATTGCGAGATGGTCAGATCCCACTGAATCCTCCCCACGCTACATGGTGGACATTCACGTCTCCAGCTACGATAAAGGGAGGACGAAGCTGACTTATTACTTGTCTCCAGTCATCTTCCACGATACTGTGGTGGGGAGCGTTATACAACGAGACAACTGTAAAGGTTTTGTGGGCAGTTCGTATCTCCACAGCAACTAATTCAAGGTTGGTGACAGGTATGTGTAACGGGTGTGGTCGATGCGGCAGCGAAGTTTTTACCAGTATAGCTACGCCGCCCCACCCATCGAGACGGTCTTCCCTTACTATAGAATAATTTTGAAAGCGAACAGTTCGTTCGAATTTGAACCAAGTTTCACATAACAGAACGATATCAGGCTGACTTACGAACAGTTCTCGTTGCAAGCTTTCTGTATTAGAATTAGCCGATCTCGCATTCCACTGCAATACTTTTAAAACCGCCATAATTTAGGGAGAGAGAGATTGAAATATGCCAGTAACGAGGTGCCGGATATCGGAATTGTTCATAGCACTATTTTGCCTCATGTTTTGCGTGACAATATCAATCACATTTATTATCTTATCTATATGTTCAGCATGACCTTGAGGCTGTTGTTGATTCGGCGCTTGTGGGGTTGCTAATCTGTGAGCAGCAGGCTGGTATGGATTTTGGCTGATAGGAGTGAATGAATGTTGCATGGGATATAACAGGCTGCGGTACTGAGACCACCCACGAACGTTACTTTGGTTGCTTACTTGCGCCTGCCGTCGGGGAGGCCGGTAAGCGACGTGTGTCTGCTGGGGCACAGTTGCACACTGAGTTGCGTCCCCACTTCCGCGTTGTTGACTCTGCATGCTTGCGGCGGGCAGCGGCGGGAAGAGTTGTGAGTTTTGAAAGTCCGGAGAGCTCAAATTTGTTGGAGCAGGAATGATCGGAGCCGGCAAGTGATGTTGTTGAACCCCGGTGACGGATGCATAGGTTGGCATACGAGCAATAGACAGCGCATCCCTGAAGTCAATGTTGTTGAACGTAGCTAATTCTTGGGCTCGTCGCTGTATATGGTATCCCGGGCAGGAACGGTCCGTGGATGCGTGTTGTCCTCCGCAATGAGCGCAAATAGTGATAGGTGAGACACAGGATTCAACATTATGTGGACCACTACATTTAATGCATCTCATCTGAGATCGACATTGTTTGCTGATGTGCCAGTAACGAAGACAATTAAAGCACTGCCTGACAGTTGGTACATAAAGGTCTACGGGACAGCTTGTTCCGTGAATAGACACGGCCTCCGGTAAGGTTTGAGAGTCGAAGGTTAACAAACAGGTCTGCAATTTAACGATTTGGTCTTTATTATATCTCTTCGTAAACCTCCGAACGCCTACAACAGGGAAGGGAGATTGTACGACTTCCAAAATCTCCGCTTCTTCCAGGTTGGCGTCTACTTTCCTGATTACTCCCAGGTTATGGACAACAAAGGAAGGAATGTAAGCTTCTATATTTTTTGACTTTAATACCTCACTGGTAACTAGGAAATTAGCCTTGTCTGGGGTTTTCAGTTCCACCTTAACTTTTGTTTTTCCTGCTGAAGAGATGTTAAGTATAGAATTCTTCACTTCTGGCAAGGAAATATGCAATAATTTCCCTAGTGCCATAGGGTGCAAGCGGCCTAAGCTTTTGTCCAAACATTCCATGTAAACTACGAATGGTCCCCTATCTGTACGTTTGTAAAAGTTGAGAGACCTCGGAGTAGGTGCAGGTCCCACAGGAGAGGTGTTAGTTGCAGCATGTTGGTTAGGAGTGAGCCCAAAAGCAGTTGCTACAGGGGGTCAGCTACATTTGAAACGTCAGTTACAGGTAAGAGTTGATTAGCGTCAGCTATGAAGGTTTTGGAATTTCTTAAATCCAGACTGACCTCACTTTGTCGCTTGTTTCTCGTAGCGGAGAAGCTGGAGGAATCCTGTTCCAATAAATCCATATGCTCTTCTGCCGGCTGTATTCCAGATTCTCCCCGAACAACTGCTAACGAGTGGCTGATCACAGCCGTCGTGTTGTCCAATGTAGTTCCTGGAGGAGCTGGTAAGGGTGCTGCATCTGGATGTAGCCGCTGGGCAGGTGGTTGTTGTTGTTGTCCCATAGGGGCGTCGAAGTCACCACCCCCTTCTCCATACACCCCACCATACATGGCGGGGCTTGCCGTCACCGTTAGTAATGTCAGGTGTTAATGTGCCTAACAGAAAACCGTACCAAACGAAAGCTGTTACGCGCGTGCACTAGCAGGTAAACACAAGCGTCACACGGAAGAGCGATCGCGTAGCACGTCTTAACACTTCCGCGTCTGCAAGCGAACTGGTGTCGCTCGCATACGTGAAATGCGACTTTCACTGTGCTCCATCACCCGATTGTGAGAACATATTTGGCCTTGATTCGTTTGATTTGTTTGGTTTTCAAATTCAGGACAATGTACTGTCAGTGGCTGCATTCAATGCCAAAACAGTATAGCTAGCTTGCTGAAAGAATTCCCTGAACCACTATCTGAAGGTTTAGACAAGGCTAACAGTTTTGTTGCACATATTACTATGAAAGACAATGCTCAGCCGAAATTTTACTGGGCCAGAACTGTTCCCATTGCATTATGGGACAAAGTGGTTGCTGAACTTAAAGAACTGCAAGGTAACAGAGCTACTGCGCCCTTAGCCGGCCGCGGTGGTCTAGCGGTTCTAGGCGATCAGTCCGGAACCGCGCGACTGCTACGGTCGCAGGTTCGAATCCTGCCTTGGGCATGGATGTGTGTGATGTCCTTAGGTTAGTTAGGTTTAAGTAGTTCTAAGTTCTAGGGGACTGATGACCACAGATGTTAAGTCCCATATTGCTCAGAGCCATCTGAACCATTTTTTTTACTGCGCCCTTACAACCTAGTCAATGGGCAAGTCCACTGGTTTTGCTCCCCAAACCTTCAGGTCACATTCGCCTCTGTGTTGACTTTAAGCCTACAGTCAACCCACAAACTGTGATTGATTCCTTTCCATTGCCATGCCCAGAGGATCTCATGCACAAATTATCCGCTGGTCGTTACATCTCAAAAATTTATTTTGCGCGATACATATCTTCAAATACCACTAGAAGAAGAATCTCAAAAAGTGTGTGTTGTGAAAACTCATTTGGGATTGTTTAAATATTTGCGATTGACTTTTGGCAGTGTTTCCGCACCCGCCCTTTTCCCGACGGTATTTGGAACAGCTGACTGCTCAAGTATCAAACTGTTCAAACTACTTGGACGATATAGTCATAATAGATCATAAACCTGAAGGAACATTGCAAATTTGCGTGCTTTGTTTCGTGTGTTATCTGATGCAGGTCTAAAGTATAGACTGGACAAGTGTGCTTTTTTTAAACCTGAGTTGCGGTATCTTAGTCATGTCATAAAGAGTCAAGGTGTACATTCACTTCAGTCTCATTAGTTATCCATTCGAGATCTGCCAGCGTATCGGAATGCCACAGAACTGCAGTCAGTTCCAAGGAAAATGAACCGTTATATTCAGTTAATACCGAATGCTGCACACATCGCAGCTCCATTGCATCGGTTACGTCGCAAGAATGTCCCCTCTGTTTGGACAGATCGGTGTCATGAAGCTTTTCAAAAACTTAAAGATGCTTTGCTCAGTGATCGATGCTTCGTTCACTTCGATCCTGACAAACCGGTTGTGTTGCAAGTAGACGCTCCCTCTTATAGAATCGGTGCAGTGCTTTCGCATCGAATTGGTGATAAACAACTGTCGTCTAAAGCTCAGTGTAACTATTCACAAATAGAGAAAAAGGCATTGGCTACTGTGTATGGTATTACCATATTCCATCACTATTTGTGTGGCGTAAAATTCTACTTAGTAACTAATCCAAAGCCACTGCAGTCCTTGTTTCATCCGACGAAGCCGGTTCGTGTACGAACTGCCCAAAAATTGCAAAGATGGGCTTTGTTGTTGTCTCAATACCAGTACGAGATTTTGTATCGTCCGACAGCTCAATATGGTAATGCGGACGCACTTTCACATTTTCCTATTGGCCCTAATACAGACTTCGGCGCTTCTGCTGCATCTTGTTGTCACATCGATGTTCAGGATTCTGAATTGCTTCAATTCGTTCCTCTGAACTATATGTAAATTGCACAGGCCACGGAAGCTGATTCAGATTTGAAGATTTTGCTAAAATACAGTCGCACATCTTGGCCTCGCTCATTGCATAACAAAAGAAACTCTGTAGTGCATCGATACCTTGCACGTCGGCATAGCCTCGCTGTACAGCAAGGTGTGATCCTTGTTCAAAACGAAAGTGGACAGTCACATGTGGCCGGCTGGAGTGGCCGTGCGTTTCTAGGCGCTACGGTCGCAGGTTCGGATCCTGCCTCGGGCATGGATGTGTGTGATGTCCTTAGGTTGGTTAGGTTTAAGTAGTTCTAAGTTCTAGGGGACTGATGACCTCATATGTTAAGTCCCATAGTGCTCAGAGCCAGTCACATGTGTTGATCCCTAAAGCTTTGCAAAAAGACGTGTTGCTGTTACTTCACCAAGGACACTGCGGGGGATTGTTCGTACAAAACAGGTAGTGCGTCGACACTGCGGTTGAAAGGGTATGGACACCCAAACTGAACAGATGACTTCCCAGTGTCACGCATGTGCGAAAAATCAGTCCGCTCCTCCTCAAAAATTTTCTGCTTGACCTAAGTCGCAATCGCCATGGCAACGTGTACACATAAACTTTGCGGGGCCTTTTTGGAACACTCGTTGTTGGTTGTTGTAGACTCTTATAGCAAGTTTCCTTTTGCTGTGCCAATGATCTCGATAACGTTACGTAGCACAGTTCAGGCGTTGTCCTCTATTTTTGGCCTCGAAGGCTTGCCTGAAGTCATAGTGTCGGACAACGGACCTCAGTTCACATCAAACGAATTTGAAACATTCTGTGAACACAGTGGTATACAGCATCTAGCTAGTGCATCGTTCCATCCACAATCAAACGGCCTAATCGGAACGTTTTGTCAGAACATTCAAGCAGCAGATGGCCAAATATCGCACTGCACACACCAGGGATCAAGCATTCCAACTGTTTCTCGCATCTATCGTTCACATCCACGAGATGGACCATCGCCGGCGGAATTGCCGCCGCCATCGGACACTGCTTCACCTGCTCCAACCTCCTCAGCATCCGGCGCCGAACGAAGGCCTTCAAGTATCGCTTCGCACCGCACGATATTGTGTTTTACAGGACTTTTAGCGGCAGCCGAAGGTGGCGCGAGGCGAGATACTTCGTCGAATTGGTGCGTGCATGTATCTGATTTCAGGCCCTGACGGGTTGCAGCGCCGACATCACAGTCAAATTCGTTACTGTCATGTGCACGATGATCCTTCTATGTCTCTTCCTCCAGATTCACTGGCCGCGAGGGGTAGCCGTGCGGTCTATGGGCGTCTTGTCACGGTTCGCGCGGCTGCCCCCGTCGGAGGTTCGAGTCCTACTTCGGGCATGGGTATGTGCGTTGTCATTAGTGTAAGTTAGTTTAAGTCAGATTAAGTAGTGCGTAAGCCTAGGGACCGATGATCTCAGCAGTTTGGTCCCATAGACCTTACCACAAATTTCCAAAAATTTCCACATTCACGGATCCCGAGGACAGCGCGGCAACAGCAGCCGCCAGAGGATGTCATCACGATACCGCGTGATAATCCCATGGAGACGGAGCCTTCACCTCCTCCGCCTCCCCTTGTCCTACCGGTTGAGCTGTACCAGCCCACACTGCTGCATCCGACGACTTCTAAATCTTACTATGGGCCTCAAGAGGTGGACGCGTACCCTTCTGGTCGTTTACCTGAGAACGTTACGCCAGAGCGAACGCCAGACGGCAGAGTACGACTGGAACTCTGCCGTCCCCTGCAGCCACAGCTTCCAGTCCATCGCAGCATCCACGCTCCTGCCTCCCCCGCCGATGTCGTGCTTAGTATAAGAAGGCGTCCGTCGCTTTGGAGGGAGGGGGGAGGGGGAGGAATGTTATGGTGTAAAGTCAAGTGCTGGAACGCCAGTCGGGAACGAGAGAGCAGAGAGGGCAGTCAGCCAATTGCATGCTGACCGATCCCTCTCCAGGACGACAATGCGACAGCAGCGGTCTCTATGCGAAGAGGAATTAAGTGCCACGCCCGACTGGTCGCGGTCCTGGTTTACGAGAAGCTTCAAGACCAGTGACATGAACAGAAGCGTCAAAGCTCATTACTTGCTCATACATTCTATGTAGCTCAAACTTGGTATTTTTATATTGAGGAAGCTCGATTATTTTGTCTGTCGCTCTTTGCTTGCGACACATCTGGGTAGTAGTCAAAGTTAAGTATTGTCATTTACTTTTCGTAATAAATCTCTTTAATATGATTTGTTTGCATTGTTTGTCTCGTGATCCGAGAAAGCAGGCTTCCCAGAAATCCCATATTTGATGACCAGACAGGATTCAACAGGAGAGGCTAATGTTAATTTACCTTCTTGAAACAATGTACTGAACGAATTGCGAAATAGTATGACTGCTGTCTGCAACAATGAATTTCGCCAAGTGCTGCTGCCCTTCACCGCCGCAGCCGCTGCTATTGCCCTTCACTGCTATCGCCGTCGCCATCGCCGTCGCCGTCCTGTTCTCCCGCCTCCGTCTCCTGGTTAGCCTTGTCTACACTTTCTCTCCCTACCTCGGCGACACCTGTCGCCTGTAGTGATCCATTCAGTCCACAATGGACAATCCCACCACCACTATCATTTACACTTCCCCTTCACCTGCCCCCACCATTACCTCCTGGAATGTCTCCTCCGGGGTCCCCCCTATGCTCCACCTCCCCTCCTCGCAGCCTCCTCCCCTTCCAACTGCTCTCCTGCACTATATTCCCACCTGTATACTGCTCTTGTTCCTGCTCTGGCTCCTGCTCCTCGTCCTCATCCCATTCCCACTGCTGCTCATGCTCCTGCTGCTGCTCCTGCTCCCGCCGCCACCACCCATCTTGGTGGCTTTCTTATACTCCCCACTCGCCCTGCTACGCTTGACTCTGCTTCCCCCACCCGTGTTGTTGCCTGCCGCGCTATGGTCGCCACCACAGGGCACTAACCTTCACTCCAAGTGCCTCCACCTCACTCGAAGGGCGTGACTCCCATTATCTCCTACTTCAACCAGTTCCTCACCCCTCTTCCAAGTCCTGCCCCGAAAATAAACACCCAAAGTGCCGAACTGCCGATCTCGCCTCCAGCTGCTCCACCATGAAACCACTGACCATCTCTTCCTTGCTATCCCCCCATGGACAACATCCCTCCTCCTACATCCTCAGTCCCCGACCTGCACATGTTCATCCTTTCCAACCCCGATCCCAAATTCCTCGATGTCTGCTCCCTCACACTAGAAATATGCAAAGATGTCCCCGGTCCCCCCATTGCTCAGCATATGCCCTTTAGAGACTCCATTCTTATCAAATAACCTTCTCCCTTGTTCCACGCTGACCTACTCCTGAAAATTCCCCATGTAACCTTTACCCCCCATGTGTCTCTCACACCCTTTCTTATCTCCTACTCTCCCAATCAGCCCCAACACTCTCGTCGTTTTCCAACCCTCACAGCCATGATCATGAGGCTCAGCCCCATATTCACAAAGGCAGAGGTGGTGGCAGAATTGTATGGCCACCCTGCCCTATGAATCTGCTCACCCCGATGAATGTATGATGACTCTGGCCCAACCTTCCTGATGCACGTGTTTACTGAGTCCATCTCCTCTACTGATCAACTACTCACATATGGAGCTGGAGCCCTGACTTTTATCCATCACCACCTTGCTGTCCCATCTTGTTCCCCTCCTCAGTCCTATTGCTGCCAACGATGCCTCCCATACAATCATCACCTCACCAAAAACTGTAAAAGCTCTCCACCTGCCCACACTGTAAAGCCTCCCACTTTATAAACAGTGTCCTAACCTCGCCTCTCCTCCTTCCTGCAACACCTGCAACGAATCTCATCCCACCTTCTTCTATAGATGCAAGGTCAAACCCCCTCCCACCAACCCCAAGCCTACTGTCCCTGCTCACCCCATCAATCAGTCCATCCACCCTACTAACTTCCAGCACCTACCCCTCCTGGATGATGAGCTTCCCATGATATCCACTCCTCCTCCCACCTCTGACCCCACCTTCTGTCCCCTGCCCAAGACTCCCTCTCCCCTGTTTCCCTTCCCCTTAGCGATTTTTCCTCCCTCCTATGCCCCTTACCTTAACTGTTAAACCCTTTTTGGTCTTTGCACTCCTTCCTGGCTTGCCTTGGCTCTCCCACCCTGCCTGTCTTCTGCCTCTTGGTGTGCTACCCGACCTCATTTTTTCATTCCACCCTCTCCAGACCCTTTTCCCCCGCTGTCCCCTCCTCTCCTTTCCCTTCCATCCTCTTAGGCTTCCCTCCCTCAGCAGATCCCCACAATTTTCTTTTTCATGATTTTAATCTTTGTCGTCTGTGCTACGTCTAGCGCAGTGTTTTTGAAGTGGCGTTGTTTTGGTGTGGATTTTAATACTGTGGCACACTTTTATCTTATGCTTGTGACTCCAATGTGTTTTAAGTGCTATGCACATCATCAAATGTGTTTTTATTTTTATGTGGATCTTGTTTAATTGTGTCATATAATGAATGTCTCCATGTCAGCATATTTTTATCCCCGATTATCTACCCACTTATTATGTTCTTGTATTCTCCTTTTACCGCCTTATTATATGTTTCATGTCTTTTTTTTATTCATGTAATATCTCTTGGCTGAGAAGCGGCGGATTGTGCCGCTGGCAGCCCCCTGCCACTGCCCATAAGGGTAGGGGAATGAAATAACAATAAGAGCAAAAAAACCAGCCCCAGCAGTTAGTAGTTTTACTCCTGACGACGATGGCAGAGATGGCCAACATAAGCTCGAGAATTTTATTATTGCCGGCCAGTGTAGCCACCCGGTTAAAGGCGCTTCAGTCTGGAACCGCGCGACTGCTACGGTCGCAGGTTCGAATCCTGCCTGGGGCATGGATGTGTGTGATGTCCTTAGGTTAGTTAGGATTAAGTAGTTCTAAGTTCTAGGGGACTAATGACCTCAGATGTTAAGTCCCATAGTGCTCAGAGCCATTTTGAGAATTTTATTCGAAATGACGTGGCTTGAAAACCGAGAAGATTTTTTTAAGACATGCTGCCATGAAAGACTCCGAGGACTCTTAACCCAGTTACGGAAATGGGAATAAACCTTAGCGGGAAACCTGTGCAGCTGCTTTTCACTCTCTCGGTGTGTGACCACCCATCAGATTAACTTAGGGCTGGACTGCACTTACTCTCCAGTACGTGGGGCTCTCAGAGCCACTTGAGTACTTAGGATACGGAATCTAGTGAAGACGGAAATTGACAACATTTCAGGAAAAGTTAACAACGCTGTGGTCTACTACTTATTTCCGGTTATACACTGAACTATCCGTCTACATTCACTTGATAATTTTTTGTTTTCTCGATGAGTTAATCTGCATGATTTTCATTTAAGATGTAACAATGAGTACGTAACATTCATTCTTTGAGTGCAGGATGGGTGTTACGCTTGTAAACTATGACTGCTCTCTTCTTTCTAGTTCCGAGCAAGCTAGTTTACGCATCATGGTAGTAACGAGAGAAGGTTTGCTGTAACAATGCCCTGTTGGTTTAGCGGTCACGCGTTCGTTTGTTGATACGCTGCTGCTTTAAATGGCGGTTCGGATCCCGCTAGAGAAATGTTGCCTTTAATATTTTTTCTTTTCTCGTTTTCTTTACTCGGTCTGCAAACGAAATTCAGTACCGAAACCATACGTTTAGTTCTGTATCTAAAGTCATCACACATCGTTGATTCAGTACCTAGTAGGAGAAACCAGAAGTATCTGTTTTCGAAAAACTGAGTTACAACACAAGAGAGACTGTGAAATGGTGTGACATGAACACGCTGAATAGCATTTGTTAGTGGTAAATGTGGAGGTGAAAAACGGATGGAATAGGAGAACTGCACGCTTGTTCATACTTTTATTTTGTATCTGCATTGCAAGAGATACATTTTCCTCGTGAATCCATAGCTGTTACTGAAACAAACAGCTTAATTTTTTCTTTCATTACAACAAATTTACGTTGTAAGACAGATACGCAGTTCAGTTGCATTTTCTGATGTATTTTGATCACAATGGCAGATTAGCTTAAAACATTCTTACGTCCTTCGATGAAGAGCAGTGACACATGAGTAACTTTGCCATCACTGTGCCGAAGTTTTATGATACTTGCTTTAGCAGCTATTAAAATGTCACATCCTCCAATACTCGCCCCCCCCCCCCCCCCGAAAAACACTTCGGATAAAATATAGTAGAATAGAATCTCTAGTGCGTCACTATCAATCAGGTTGCTCTTGGCAACTCCGGTCATGAAATTAATTAAGACAGCATCGAGAACTCACTTTCACCCGGTATGTCATAGTCTTATTCCATGGAAATTCACGTAGCAACTCTGAGTAGTTTTGTACTATCCAAAACAAGAGCAGGTTCTGGGACACGAAAGCGTTCACAAGCAGACACACCCAACTCTAAGGCGAAAATATTTTTGCACTAGACTGTCTAAGTGATGTGCCAAAATATGAAATTATGATTCTTCTCCCATTACACATTAACTGTAGTATATACAGGGAATGTATAGTATAACGAACAGACTTGAAAACGCCCCTCAGCATCGTTTACCACCAGACCACTACCAGGCAAGGCGTTGGATGGCTCTAGCAGACGATAACATCTCTTTTAAAAGCTAAGCTTCTTACGTTGTGGCCACTGTCCAGATTGTGCAAAGTGCCAGGCGTAGAGTTCTGAGGGTTCTCACGTTTATTGACGCCTAACGAATTGGTTCAGTCTTAGCGCTGTGGAGGCTAGTGGCGACCTGGTGTTCTTGTCAACGACTGTACTACATCGAATGCTTTATAAGAGAACTTTAGATTCACTTAGTCACTCAGCTTATGTTTCTTCTCCTACGACCCTGTGTGTTTAAGCAAAATTGTGACCACACACCACCACATCATAGCATAACGACTTGTAGAATGGTGCAATGGTCAAGTCGGTAAATTTCTGTCGTATGGATAGAGGTTTATAACCTATCACTTCCATGCATTTTAATTCGTTGTAAGACGTATTAGGTTAAGGGGACAACGACAACAGTAGCGTTTAAAGCATTCATAATTATATAACTGAGAAAGGAATGGACCAACTGCTGCAGTCACGGACTGTGCGGCTGGTCCCGGCGGAGGTTCGAGTCCTCCCTCTGGCATGGGTGTGTGTGTTTGTCCTTAGGATAGTTTAGGTTAAGTAGTGTGTAAGCTTAGGGACTGATAACCTTATCAGCTATGTCCCATTAGATTTCACACACATTTTTTTACTCAAGTGCTTTATTTTGCTTCTACATCTCAGGCCATTCAACGCATTTTCTGTATATGTATTGTGCTTTCTGCTTTGCATTTAAAAAGTAAAGGATCTCTCTTTATGCCTTATTCGGTATTGGTGTCCTCCCTGCATGTAAATAAAGAGAACACAAATGAATATCATGCTTTCTTCTTGACATGAAAAAACGACTGGGGTTCTGTTTGATGCCTTCATCGGCGTTGAAGTCATGCTCCAAGTAAAAATAAATTAGTTTCATATTGGTAGTAGTGTTTTTGATCCATGGACGTAAAATAGTTTAAAATTCATAGTCGAGAGAAAGAGAAAAAACTGATTTAAAGGGACTCTGATTTACGTGTATAGTCTACTCCTCTTTTTTAAGATGAATTTCTTAACCACTGTTTAGACAAACATTTGTGATTCAGTTACATTAGAGCTTTATGTTTAAAAATAAACATAACAAAAAAAGAAACTTACTGTTGTCCATAGTAACATAAATGTTCCAGAAAAGCAGTTGAATTTTTCTTAAACGAAGTTTCCTTTCTAGTAACATAATAGACTTAGTCCGCGTCCAATTTAATCCTCCTCTAGAACAGCATTTAGCCACCGGAGGCCAGAGAACAACAAGTTTCCGAATGAATTTGTTATTCTGCGACGTCTCTTCCCACGTATCATAAACTGCTTTCGACAGAGTTGCCTAGGCTGTTGGTACAGGTCGTCTAATCCTAATATTTTCCCTGTCTCTGCATGTAAGCGCTCTATGAGACTGAGGCAATACAGTCCAACAGATCAACGTCTCTGTATATCTGAAAGCCGTGTTTTACACAATTTGCTGTGTGGATTGGGCAACGGTCATGTTGGAAGATTATTCTGCTTCCTGAAAATCTGTGAGGAACAGAAGGAAGCTTTACGTTCTCCAGTGTTTTGCAGCAGTAATGGCTAGAACGCGGACGGTACGGTACAAATATGGCGTCGCAACCGTTTGCATAGACAGGGACCGGACTATCTGGGGCGGTGAATAATACCTTCTCGTCCGTAAACATAACTTCGTTTCAGTATGAAAGCGGCTTCCTTCTGTACTCCAGTGAGAAGTTTAATCTAGCACCTTACATTGCTCTTTCAACATTTCCATAGCTGCCGATTTTCATCCGTATCTTCTGTTCTCGTTGAGACGACAACGTATAGTCGACCTGCCCACGCTTAGTTTTTAATTTCTGTGCAGGTCCTGAAAGGGTCTTCATGACCGCAGTGTAGTACACTAACGTCTTGATCCTCAGTGGAAGTCCGTAGACGTCTAGAGCGACGATGGTTGACATGACCTTTATCCGCCATCCTCTTCACCAAAAAATGAATCGTAGATTTCCTGTAATCTAATGCTCTGGTAATGGCACTGATACAGTATCCATCCCCATAAAGCGCGAGAATGCGACCTTTATCAGATTGCTTCAGCTGTGACATATCCTCTTGACGCAAGTAAGAAGAAGAAGGAACGAAGTGCTATACAAGTTGGAGAATATTTTCTTCGTCGCAGATGTGAAATTCATTGCCGACTACGTGCTTTGAAAAAGATTTCGTAAATACGCTCCCCGTAAGTATTATTTCGAAAGCCGTGGAAGGTTATTTTGTCCCTCCGCAACATACCTAGTAATAAAGACAGTGTTTACAGAGGTGAAAAGTAGAAGTTAGTGATTCAGGTCATGCTACTACGGCTGTCATACGATTTTAGTCGACTACGTTACACCGCATACCACACCATATACGTCGAGAACAGAATCATAGACAAGTAGAAGGATAGTGAGGTGGTTTAAGCTGTAAACTTGTACTGTATAAGTGACGGATTCCAATCCCGTCACTCCTACATATTTTTATTCGTTGTAAACGAAGAATTATTAGTCTAGGAGGGGAACGCAATGGTAACGTTAATAGTGTTGCATAAATTTGAGGACGGCTTCCAATGCTTGCCTTAGAACTGCAAGAACGAATAGCCCCTCTTAGCTTCTGTATTAGATGTACGCCTTAGTTTGAGGATGAACTCAGCCTTCGGTTAATACTCTTATCCTAGTTTAAGCAGTATTCTACCATTAGGTGTTAATCACGGTTCAAATAATGAACTAATGATTTTCATAGCTACAAGAACACAACTAGTGATATCTTTTAGGCAAAATACGAGTATTTATGCTGTGCTGTCAGACAAAACGATCGACTTGAACCAGACTATGCGGTCTTTGTTTTCAAAACTCCTTACTACCTGGAGAATGAGATTTTATTATTAGATAAATTTGGGAACATTATTATTTAAGACGCTTTTAGAGCAAACTGAATTCCTTCGTCTACGACGAACGTTAAAAGAAATCTTCTTAACGGTACTAAACAGCGCTTTGTGAATCGATTACTGGCCGCATTTTATCGCTTTTCGCTGGCTCAAAGGGAAAAGCCGTGTGGCTGGCAAAAAAAGGAGAAAAGAAAGAATAAGAGAGAGAGATAAATAAAGAAAGAAAAAGAGAGAGATCTGCCAGAAAGAAAGAAGAAATGAAATGAATCCACTCGTATTGGGAGGTTATGTGATTTTATTTCACTGATAACAACATCAAATGAAACGAACAATGAAGCTGGCAGTATGAGAACAGTGCTGTTGTCAGTATGATGTTACACTACCTGGGGCATTACCTGATGCACGGCCAGTTTATGTCAGGCATATACAAGGGTTGACTGAAAAGTAATGCCTCCACATTCGTAACTCTTGAACAGTTGGCAGCATTGGTATGTGGCAGGTACTGCCTTGCTCCGTAGCCTCTTTTCTACAGCTCCGGCTTGCGGGAAGCCTTAGTATTGAACGGTTGTGTTGTTTCAGTGTAAAGTATGGAAACCTGTGCAGACGGTCGGTAAATGAGATTTAAGCAACGTGCAGTCATTGAATTCTTGACAACAGAAGGTGTCACCCCAAAGGAGATTCATCAGAGAATGAAAGCATTTTGTGGTGATTGTGTTCATGTGAAAGGGAAAGGGAAATGTTTTCTTGAAGCATGAAAATGCCAAACCACACACTTAACGTGCCGCCACAGCAGAAGTTCAGAGACTGAATCTCACCACCGTACGGCATCCTCCATACAGTCCAGATTTAGCACCGTCTGAGTTCCATCTGTTCCCCATAATGAAAGACGATCTGCGGGAACATCATTATGCTTCTGATGAAGACGTTGAGAGAACTGTGAGACTGGTTTCGGAAGCAGAGTGTCGACTTCTTCCATGACGGCTTCAGAAAACTTGTTCATCGTTTGCAGAAATGTATCCAATTAGCTGGTGATAATGTGGAAAAGTGACTATTGGTAATTAAAGATCGCATTCTGAGAATTATTTCTGCTTTGATTTATTAAAATATTCCCATCCGAACCCAATTAACGAAGGTGGAGGCATTACTATTCACTCAATCCTCGTAGAATGTCCCAAAGCCTTTGGGACAAACTGAAACAGGTAATAGTGGGTCCACAACTGATTATATTGAGACAGGGAACCAATTGTCGGGAATGAATATTTATTGTGTTATGGACATACACAGCGTACACCACATAATAACAACGCAGCTCATAGTAATTGTTCAAAGTGACGACCGTTAACCTCAGTGCATCCATGGCAACGGCGCATAAAGATACCTGGCGTCTATTGTACTAGGAGGCAGGCAACTTGTAACCTGCTCAGCAGGTTTCAATCCATTTCTACGGGGGTTCCATGCACCAGTGTCTTGACATAACTCCTGAGGAAAACGTCCAGAGGTGTGAGATTCGGCGATCGAGCTGGCCATGGGACAGGACCTCCCCTTCCAATCCAGCGACGAGGGTACGTGTCGTTCAAGTGCTCGCAGATATAAGCATCGGCTGGTGGGCTGTTGTGTTGAAAGCACGTCCTTCCGCGGACAACAAGGGGCACAATCTTCATCTGCGGCAGAACGTCTCGCAGAAACAGCAGATAACGTGGACCAGCAGCAAATAATGTCCTTTCAGGTGATCTTGGACAATGTCCGCCTATACGTTGACAGAGAATTGTCTCTGGCGGCCACTGATGAGGCTGGCGTGGGGATTGTCCTCACTCCAGACATGACTGTTGCGGCTTTTGAAAACACCATCACTGCTGAATGAGGCCTTATCCGTAAGTAGTAAAAACTGTACAAAGTTCAGCACTATAACACTGTAGCAGATAATCTATTGACAGAAGTGAATGCATGAGTCCGTTGGTCCCAGTGCTTGGACGCGTTCTTTATGATAGGGCTGTAATACCTATTCCACCAGTACTATCCACACTGTGTCCTTCGACGTGTGCGTTTTGCGGGTAAGTTAACACGTGCACTTCACCACGGGCACATTAGAAGTTGTCTGACGCAATGGTTAACTGACACCATGGATAGTGGTAAGCGTGCGGCACACGTTAATACGCGAGTGCGATGCATGTGGTCGTTGCATGACACATGTGCTTGAGCTAAGTTGTGTACAGTGGTCTGTTTGGTGGACGTACGCTACCAGTTCCAGTGTACAAAAGACACACGGGATCTCTGTGAGAGTGCGGCAGAACGGCACGCGCCATTCCAAATACAGGCACTGACACTGGCGATCGTCACTTTGAAAAATTACTAAGAGCGACGTTGTTGTTATGCAGTGTACGCTGTGTATGTCCATAACACAATAAATATTCATTTCTGGTCATTGGTTCAATATTTCAATATAATCGGTTGTGGACGACTGTCACCTGTTTCAATCTGACCCAAAATGTTTGAGAAAACCCTGTGTACAGAGTTGCAAGCCGCAGCACGATTAAACTTTTCAATCCGTGTGCAGTGCTTGCACACGAAATTACTGATACTGTGTATTTAAAGAATCCAATAAGGCAACTGCTTCAGTCTGGAACAGCGAGACCGCAACGGTCACAGGTTCGAATCCTGCCTCGGGCATGGGTGTGTGTGATGTCCTTCGGTTAGTTAGGTTTAAGTAGTTCTACTTTCTAGGGGACTGATGACCTTAGATGTTAAGTCCCATAGTGCTCAGAGCCATTTGAACCATTCTGAAGGCAACTGCGTATTTTATGATGAGAAAGAGCACTGGCAAGCAGTATCATACCACAAAGTTAGAATTTCTGGTTGGGACCTAAGTTCGAAAATGGTTCAAATGGCTGTGAGAACTATGGGACTTAACATCTGAGGTAATCAGTCCCATAGACTTAGAACTACCTAAGCCTAACTTAAGGACATCACACACATCCATGCCCGAGAGAGGATTCGAACCTGTGTTAGATGTGAGGTTTCCAACTGTTCAATATTTTTCTACATTGTTGAAATGGATACTAAATTTAAATTAATTCCGCGACAATGTGAACTGAACAGTGTAGAATCTAAAATTTGACTCTGTTGAAATTCTGCAACACTTTATTTCTTATACTTCTTGATATAGTTGACATCAACCAAGTCATCAGGAAAGAATGACCGTGACAATTAACGGACCGCATCTAATCTGTAAGCTCTTTTTAATGTTAAAACCGCCTATAAATTGTTGGATTTTTAGTAATTGATTTGAGGCTTTTGTAGACGTAATGGGCATATCGACAGTATTAGTAGCCAACGCATCTGGTAACTGTCGATGCAGCCGAACAAAATTGCAACAAAACCAGGAAATTCATATACTGAACAGGCTGGAATCCACGTCCAGGATACAGTATTGTACTTCACCACTTAGGACACCATAATGCGGTTGGCAAGCGTTGGATACAGTGGTCTGGTGGACTGGTCCTAGTTTGATAGTAGTGGGGTATAGATTCGATTCACACTCGAGGCGTCGATTTTTAACAGACAATAAGTGCTCTCCTTCAACTCTGGTAACGCAAAGTGAAGGCCCTTAGGTTGCACCGTAGTTCAAAATACGCACTGAACTTGATAGCTCTTCACTACCAGTTGGACAGAGGCATTTAGGCTGGGCCATGGCAGAGGCAGAAGTCGTCCCAGACAGAAACTTTGTCACCAGCAAGCTTTCTTGCACCAGAAATTTTATTTTATTTAATGAAACATTCGTCATTGGTGCTGGACTGGGACCCGAATTCGGATATCTTCTTTCGTGGTATTTGACCCTCACAGAACGATACAGTTCGGTCGTTTCGTTGTTGTCCCCTAATTGCAAACTCCTCTAGGTCTTCACGAATGGCACATATCTGGGTCCGAATCCTGATCCACAGTTTAAATTTTCATAACTTCATTTAAAGTCCTAGAATGTGCACACGGAACTACTAATGAGTAATAATTTTCATTTTCAATGTCTCTTCGTGTGCTGTCAGCAATAACGATAGATGCCGTTATTTTTAGTTTTTAGTCAGACACGAAGCTCACGCCTACTACAGTAGTACAAGTTTATATGCCAACTAGCTCTGCAGATGATAAAGGAATTGATGAAATGTATGATGAGATAAAAGAAATTATTCAGGTAGTGAAGGGAGACGAAAATTTAATAGTCATGGGTGACTGGAATTCGAGAGTAGGAAAAGGGAGAGAAGGAAACATAGAAGGCGAATATGGATTGGGACTAAGAAATGAAAGAGAAAGCCGCCTGGTAGAATTCTGCGCAGAGCATAACTTAATCATAGCTAATACTTGGTTCAAGAATCATCAAAGAAGGTTGTATACATGGAAGAACCCTGGAGATACTAAAAGGTATCAGATAGATTATATAATGGTAAGACAGAGATTTAGGAACCAGGTTTTAAATTGTAAGACATTTCCAGGGGCAGATGTGGACTCTGACCACAATCTATTGGTTATGAACTGTCGATTAAAACTGAAGAAACTGCAAAAAGGTGGGAATTTAAGGAGATGTGACCTGGATAAACTGAAAGAACCAGAGATTGTACAGAGTTTCAGCGAGAGCATAAGGGAACAATTGACAGGAATGGGGGAAAGAAATACAGTAGAAGAAGAATGGGTAGCTTTGAGGGATGAAATAGTGAAGGCAGCAGAGGGTCAAATAGCTAAAGAGACGAGGGCTAGTAGAAACCCTTGGGTAACAGAAGAAATATTGAATTTAATTGATGAAAGGAGAAAATATAAAAATGCAGTAAATGAAGCAGGCAAAAGGAATACAAACGTCTCAAAAATGAGATCGACAGGAAGTGCAAAATGGCTGAGCAGGGATGGCTAGAGGACAAATGTAAGGATGTAGAGGCTTATCTCACTAGGGGTAAGATAGATACCGCCTACAGAAAAGTTAAAGAGACCTTTGGAGAGAAGAGAACCACTTGTATGAATATCAAGATCTCCGATGGAAACCCAGTTCTAAGCAAAGAAGGGAAAGCAGAAAGGTGGAAGGAGTATATAGAGGGTCTATACAAGGGCGATGTACTTGAGGACAATGTTATGGAAATGGAAGAGGATGTAGATGAAGATGAAATGGGAGATACGAAACTGCGTGAAGAATTTGACAGAGCACTGAAAGAACTGAGTCGAAACAAGGCCCCGGGAGTAGACAACATTCCATTGGAACTACTGACGGCCTTGGGAGAGCCAGTCCTGACAAAACTCTACCATCTGGTGAGCAAGATGTATGAGACAGGAGAAATACCCTCAGACTTCAAGAAGAATATAATAATTCCAATCCCAAAGAAAGCAGGTGTTGACAGATGTGAGAATTACCGAACTATCAGTTTAATAAGTCACAGCTGCAAAATACTAATGCGAATTCTTTACAGACGAATGGAAAAACTGATAGAAGCCGACCTCGGGGAAGATCAGTTTAGATTCCGTAGAAATGTTGGAACACGTGAGGCAATACTGACCCTACGACTTATCTTAGAAGAAAGATTAAGGAAAGGCAAACCTACGTTTCTAGCATTTGTAGACTTAGAGAAAGCTTTTGACAATGTTGACTGGAATACTCTCTTTCAAATTCTGAATGTGGCAGGGGTAAAATACAGGGAGGGAAAGGCTATTTACGATTTGTACAGAAACCAGATGGCAGTTATAAGAGTCGAGGGGTATGAAAGGGAAGCAGTGGTTGGGAAGGGAGTGAGACAGGGTTGTAGCCTATCCCCGATGTTATTCAATCTGTATATTGAGCAAGCAATAAAGGAAACAAAAGAAAAGTTCAGAGTAGGTATTAAAATCCATGGAGAAGAAATAAAAACTTTGAGGTTCGCCGATGACATTGTAATTCTGTCAGAGACAGCAAAGGACTTGGAAGAGCAGTTGAACGGAATGGACAGTGTCTTGAAAGGAGGGTATAAGATGAACATCAACAAAATCAAAACGAGTATAATGCAATGTAGTCGAATTAAGTCGGGTGATGCTGAGGGAATTAGATTAGGAAATGAGACACTTAAAGTAGTAAAGGAGTTTTGCTATTTGGGGAGGAAAATAACTGATGATGGTCGAAGTAGAGAGGATATAAAATGTAGACTGGCAATGACAAGGAAAGCGTTTCTGAAGAAGAGAAATTTGTTAGCATCGAGTATAGATTTAAATGTCAGAAAGTCGTTTCTGAAAGTATTTGTATGGAGTGTAACCACGTTTGGAAGTGAAACGTGGACGATAAATAGTTTAGACAAATAGAGAATAGAAGCTTTCGAAATGTGGTGCTAAAGAAGAATGCTGAAGATTAAATGGGTAGATCACATAACTAATGAGGAGGTATTGAATAGAATTGGGGAGAAGAGGAGCTTGTGGCACAACTTGACTAGAAGAAGGGATCGGTTGGTAGGACATTTTCTGAGGCACCGAGGGATCACCAATTTAGTATTGGAGGGCAGCGTGGAGGCTAAAAATCGTAGAGGGAGAACAAGAGATGAATACACTAAGCAGATTCAGAAGGATGTAGGTTGCAGTAGGTACTGGGACATGAAGGAGCCTGCAGAGGATAGAGTAGCATGGAGAGCTGCATCAAACCAGTCTCAGGACTTAAGACCACAACAACAACAACAGTCAGACATGCTCACATCTCACTACTGGTGAACAGACAGTTGATACTCAACGTCTGTTCTTATAGAAAACAATGGCGTTAGATGCCGGGTTCGAGTCCCGGACAGGGAAAAAAGAATTCGTCATTTCAGATTAAGAAGTTTCGCTACTGGTGAAAAAAGTCGATGCTAACACAGTTAATAATCCGATTACGTGCTGGGTTCGAATGCCCGTCACAAAACTTTACATTATGGAATTCAAATTTTAAACATGTGCACACTTTACTTTTGTACGAAACTATACTAAACGTCTTTCGTATTTACGTAACAGTTAAATGAGAGTCTTTATAGGATTCCCAGTTTAGTACAAAAATTTTTGTGACTTATTTTCAACTTAAGATTCGCTAACTCATATTGTTTAAAACTTCGATATTTCACTTCTGTTTATGCCTAGACAGCAATGACGGTCGTTGCTGTGATTAAATCCCGGGCAGGTACGAAACGTTTCCTTGGTTGGCAATAGCTGTAGGTGCTAGGTTTGAATCCATAACCAGAAGAAAAGAGTTCGTAATCTCATTTAAAGCCCAAACACGTGCACAAATAACTGTTCATGAATTATGAGTACAGTTAAATTACACTGTTCTACAAAAAAAACCTTTTTTTCTATTTCTGATAAAAAATATTGTGATCCTAATTGTATTTTGAGTGCTGAATTGAAAACTGTTTTTGATTTTCTTCTGTCAGGGATAGTTTATGAGTAATCACGATTTTATTTCTCTTTTCAGTTTCTGATATAGTGCAGCAAACGTGAGGTGAAATTCGACAAACAAATGCACATCTTTATGATGTTATAAGTTCATCACATTAATGGAGGATGGGATCTAACATATAACACAGTAACCTTTGTGTATACACTTTGCTTCTCTCGAATGATATTCCAGCAATAATCTGCTAACATAGAAGGTACCCACTTCCCTTCATAGCGCCTTTCTGTGGTAGAAATGTCTTTATGGAATCTTTCCCCATGTTCATCCGATACGTCACTACAACTCTCTGTTGTAGTCCAGATGAGAGTCCATCATATGTACCTTCAAAGACATATTGCACCCCAAATCCTGATATGCTTTGATCATATCCTTCACCATTGCTTTGTAGTTAGTAGCTCTTCTTCCGAGGAAGTTTTCCGACACCATCTTGAAACAGTCCCATGCAGTTTTTTCTTTATCAGTTAAACATGCTTAAAAATTTGGATCTTTCTGCAGCTCCCTGATTTGTTGGCCCACAAATACACCTTCCTTAATTTTTGCAGCTGAAAGACGGGGGAATTTGGTAGCTAGATATGCAAACCCACAGCCTGTTGGACCCATGGCCTTAACGAACTGTTTCATCAGGCCAAGTTTGATGTGAAGCGGTGGAAGTAGTATATATTCAGGAGCTACCAGATTTCCACGTTGTACATTCTTTTCGCCAACTTTCTATCTTCGCCTAGGCCATTTCTTTTTCATGTAGTGAGAATTTCGGTCTTGACTATCCCACTCGCAAAGAAAACAGGCATACTTTGTGTAGCCTTGTTGCATTCCCAGTACCATAGCAATTACCTTGAAATTTGTGTTCATTGTATTTTAATGAATTTAGCAAACTAGCGTAAGCTACTGGAACAGAGGGTATTTTATTTCCGTTATGGAGCAAAACACCCTTCAGACTTGTTTTCGATGCATCTATGAAAAGTCTCCACTCCTGTAACATATAAGTGAAGTTCAGCACATTCATCAGGGCAGCAACATTGCAAAATGTCAGTGCTTTGTCAGTTGAAAAATAAGGAATAAAGGCATGTTCTCTATGCCTGTACACACTGATTTTAGTACTTTGGTGCAGTAGATTATACTCTTGTAATCTTGAACCAAGCAGCTGCGCCTTTTGTTTACTTAGTCCTAGATCACGTACTAAATCATTTAAATCTGCCTGTGTTAACAAATATGGCGATGACTCACTTGGTGCAGTGATATAAAGAATCATCATCTGTGATTTCTTCAGTACTACTTATTTCACTGTCACTCGGAATTTGACCTCGAGCTCTTGAAGGTTCTGGAAGGTTGTCGGAATGCTGCACTGGCATTCTCGCTGAAGGCAGATCTGGGTAAACAATGTGCCTCTTCGACTTTTTGTTTGTAAAACCCCGAATTTTTGTTAGACAGAAATAACAATCAGTAACATGGTCCTTAGGCTCCCTCCACACCAAGGGAACAGCAAACAACGCCACATTCTCTTTACTTTTCCACCACTCAATTAGTTTGCAGTAACATGTAGCACAACAGAAATGTGGTGCCCATTCTTTATCTTGGTCTCCTACCTCTACTCCAAAGTAATGTTTGTATGCTTTCTTTATGACTGAAGAAAGTTTCTTCCTATTTCTGGCAAAAGTGAACTTCCCACAGATGTAGCAGAAGTTGTCCGGCTTATATCGACATCCACGACGACGTGGCATTTCTGCAAATTTAAAAATACCACTTTGGTAATACACCTGTATTAAATTAATAGTAGGGAACTAGAGGAAAGCTGATGTGTAAAAACAAGCAGTCGCTTTACCTTCAGCACCAGGCTCAATCAATTTACACACAGGAACTAAAAAATTCAACCGTGCTCGGAAATATGACAGACAGTTACTTGTCAGCCAAAACACCCACTCGTTAAGACTGACACAAACTGCCGCTAACACCACTGTTGTAAACTCGATGCAGCTGCCCCTAGGAGGCGTGAAGCTTTACTGCCGAGGCAGCGACCGGCTGTCGCCGTTCGAGTTAATGAGATGTTTCAGGTGGTCTTAATGACATAGGTGTGGCGGGGGATAATCTAATGATGTCTGATTCTTCCCACCTGCTGTTGCACAAGAAATTATGACGTTCTATCACTACTGGATGCGGCAACGTGCCCGTATTTCTCTATAACGTCTCTCTGTTTGCCATGAATTGTGAATATACATATATATACATATTACATAAAAAGTATCCCTGACAACGATATTTTGTTTACATATTTGAATTTCCCACGGTAAAATGGTCTAGAAGCACATACTTTAATATCAGAAATAGAACCCATGTCGAACAGTGTTATTGGTGATATCCTGTTAATGTTAAGGTTTCCATAGAGCGTCTGCCATTATTAATCGCGTACTTTGTATTGGTTACTTCAACAACGACTTACAACTGTGAGAAAAACTTTCAAAGAGCAAAAAAATACTTCGAATTGTCATAGGATACTGGCTCAAAATCTCTTCTCATAAAAATATTTAATTTTGCCCAAATATTACTGTATGACTTATGTCACAGAGGTAGTAGTCTCAGATGCTAATGAGTGGGGTAATGCCTCTGAAATTTCACTTATTCCTATAAAGTTAGGTTTACAAGCATTAAACGCTGTCTAATCTCTAATAACACGTTTCCTGGTATTTGCAATACGATGTTGTTAATTTACATCTGGATTGATTGCCATAAAGAACAGTGTTCTCTACAGGTCTCTTCTGGTATCCATTTTGTATGGTCAAACGACTATACTGCAAACAGATGAGAGGACCTCCAAGACAGCTGCTTCATGCGGGCTTTATACAAATCAGGTGGAACGCAACTCAGGCCGTTCGGAAACTTTTGAGCATAACAGTACCTTGCACCACTTCGCTGAGTGCGTTGAAAGCAACATATATGGGATGGAATCAGTCTAAGCTATCATTTTACAAGGGGCAGTCAAATGAAAATGAGACAGATGGAAAAAATTAAGTATACTGTTTATTATTTCAGAAGTAACTGTCATAACTGTTAATATATTTATTCAGCTGTGAGACAAGCTGGTCAATGGCTTCATGGAAAAATATTTGCGTTTACCCACCGAACCATGACTGTACTCGGGAGTGCACCTCTTCTTCCGAAGCAAGTCGGCGGCACAAATTTATTTCTCCAGATCTCCAAAAATAAGAAAATCTCATGGGGAGAGATCGGGAATGTATGGGGTATGTATAAGGGCTCCTCGGCGAAACTTCTGCAGCGTAATCGATACAAGAGTCACGCCATCCCTGGAAAAGTCATGATAACCGTGTTATCTGAATGCAAGGGCCCGCTGCTCATTGACTTCCTGGAAGACCGCGCCACAATTAACGCATAGCGGTACTTGGACACGTTGCAAAAATTGAAGGGCTCTATCGACCCCAAACGCCAGGAATGGATGCTGACCAGACGTATCCAGACAAGTCTTCGGTCTGGAAACTCATTGACTGAAGTAAAATTGTCTTCAGTGACGAGTCCCGTTTCGAACTGAGCGACGGTGACCGGCGAAGATGTGGGAGACGCCCCGGACAGCTGTGGAATACGAACCTGACTGTCGGTCTCCATACTGTCCGACAACTAGGAGTGACGGTGTGCGGTGGCATTTCTTTTTATAGGGGGACCCCTTAGGTTGTCATCCGCGGCAGTGTTCTACGCCACGCTTTGTTGCCCTTCATGACAAGCCATCCTGGGCTTATATTCCAGCAAGATAACACCCGCCCGCACATAGGGAGAGTTTCTACAGCTTGTCTTCCTGCCTACCTTGACCAGCAAGGTCTCCGGATCTCTCTCCAGTTGAGGACGTTTGGAGCATAATGGGCACGGCCCTCCCACCATCCCGGTATTTTGACGATCTAACACGGCAATTGGACAGAATTTGGCACTAATCCCTCAGGAAGACATCCAACAAATCTATGAATCAATGTTAATTTGAGTAAGTGCTTGCATAAGGGCCTGTGGTGGACCAATGCGTTATAACTTGTTCAATTTGTGAAGCTTTTTCTCTTGAATAAATCGTCCAATTTTTCTTAAGTTGTAATCTTTGTCTGTACATGTACATCACGTCTACTGATTTCCGTCCGATTCGAATAATTCCTTCGGGGTGCGTGGTTTTCTCTTCAAAGTCTGTGAATTTCCTTTATATTCAGTTTTCCATTAGAGTAAATAAACTGTGACTGACTGGACCTTTTTCTTAATTGTATAGCTAAACAATCGCCGCCCCTATTATTTAAAGATTCTGCAAAGGCGGCACGTGGGCCATTTCCTTTTAATACATTGTTCGAACTTTATGTTACGTATTTGTATAAATGGGGCGCTGTCTGATCGTCAGAAGTGCAACCAGCACTAGACATTAAATCGAAAAGTTGATATGATTCTCACTACTGGCATCTTACATTGATTCTCAATTGTACCTTCTCTTTATTTGTTAATGAACATAGTTTTTGATGCAAATATGATCTGTTACTCTTTATATGTTTAGAATCATTTTTAGTTTCCTCTAGAGGCCTACCTATTCGAGCCTACTTTGTGGAATTGGGTGTGAGTGTTCACCAATAGTCCAGCCAATACATTGCTAGAGATTTTTCTGTAGAATTACTGGGATTCATTGACGCTCTACGAGCATCTATGGAAAGATTCCTAAATTCAGATGGAGCCCTGCTTCACTGGACAAGCTTAATACAACAGGGATACAGCAGGTGCACTAGAGTTTGCTCGCAGGCGATCTTATCTTCTAAATATACATCGACCTCCTATGTGTGTAGCACACACTATCACTCTTCGCTTCCTTCACCGCCTCCAGAACCTCACTAGTTCACCTCCGTTTCGACTTATAACAGAACAGCCAGCTTATAACAGAACAGCTGGTCGGTTGGTATGGTGGACAAACACTGCCCCCCGATAGCGTTTCGTCCCTGCAAGTTCCTGGTTTCGAGTTTTGCGTCTGCGATGTGCTACATTTGTACCTCGAAGTTCTCTCCGAGGCCACTCCCAGCCCGAGTCTGAGGAATGAGCCGGATCGTACTCGGCGGTCGGATCTTCTCTCCCCGTTATCGTTGAACATGTCAAACTGTGTCGTACGTGAATATTCTGTTTATAAAGGGCGCAATGTTAATAAATTAGTCGCATGTCACTCAATGTCCCATGCATCGGAACCGTGTAATTACGTCGTATGTGAAAAACCTGTCATTGTAACTGTTGAGTCTGTGAAAATCTACGTTATAATAGATTTGTTCACAAGCACTGCATTCTAAACATTTTTTGCTTAGCGTGGAAACGCTGCATAGTGGCAAGGCATGATGTACGCTACTGGCCACTAAAATTGCTACACCAAGAAGAAATGTAGATGATACATGGGTATTCATTGGACAAATATATTATACTAGAACTGACATGTGATTACATTTTCACGGAGTCTGGGTGCGTAGATCCTGAGAAATCAGTACCCAAAACAACCACCTCTGGCCGTAATAACGGCCTTCATACGCCTTGGCATCGAGTCAAACAGAGCTTTGATGGCGTGTACAGGTACAGCTGCCCATGCAGCTTCAACACTATACCACAGTTCATCACGAGTAGTGACTGGCGTATTGTGACGAGCCAGTTGCTCCGCCACCATTGACCAGACGTTTTCAATTGGTGAGAGTTCTGGAGAATGTGCTGGTCAGGGCAGCAGTCGAACATTTTCTGTATCCAGAAAGGCCCGTGCAGGACCTGCAACATGCTGTCGTGCATTATCCTGCTGAAACGTTGGGTTTCGCAGTGATCGAATGAAGGGTGGAGCCACAGTCGTAACACATCTGAGATGTAACGTCCACTGTTCAAAGTGCCGTCAATGCGAACAAGAGGTGACCGAGACGTGTAACCAATGACACCCCATACCATCACGCAGGGTGATACGCCAGTATGGCGATGACGAATACACCCTTCCAATGTGCGTTCACCGCGATCTCGCCAAACACGGATGCGACCATCATGATGCTGTAAACAGAACGTGGATTCATCCGGAAAAATGGCGTTTTGCCATTCGTGCACCCAGGTTTGGCGTGGAGTACACCATCGCAGGCGCTGCTGTCTGTGATGCAGCGTCAAGGGTAACAGCAGCCATGGTCTCCGAGCTGATAATCCATGCGGCTGCAAACGTCGTCGAACTGTTCTTGTAGATGGTTGTTGTCTTGCAAACGTCCCCATCTGTTGAATCAGGGATCGAGACGTGGCTGCACGATCCGTTACAGCCATGCGGATAAGATGCCTGTCATCTCGATTGCTAGTGATACGAGGCCGTTGGGATCCAGCACGGCGTTCCGTATTACCCTCCTGACCCCACCGACTCCATATTCTGCTAACAGTCATTGGACCTCGACAAACGTGAGCAGTAATGTCGCGATACGATAAACCGCAATCGCGGTAGGGTACAAACCGACCTTTATCAAAGTCGGAATCGTGATAGTACGCATTTCTCCTCCTTACACGAGGCATCACAACAACGTTTCACCAGGCAACGGTCAACTGCTGTTTGTGTATGAGAAATCGGTTGTACACTTTCCTCATGTCAGCACGTTGTAGGTGTCGCCACCGGCGCCAACCTTGTGTGAATGCTCTGAAAAGCTAATCATTTGCATATCACAGCATCTTCTTCCTGTCGGTTAAATTTCGCGTCTGTAGCACGTCATCTTCGTGGTGTAGCAATTTTAATGGCCAGTACTGTATAATACATCTATTGATGTGCTCCAAGAGTCACGGGGGATGTTACTCACCGCTTCCAAGGTATTCAATAAGCTTCCTGGACAGTGTCAAGTAGCACCTCAGAACGCCCATCCTTCGTTGGCTGGGTACTATGAGTAGTTCCCTGAAGTGGGGACCGGTAAGTCCAAACTGTCCTGTGTAACCATTAACACCTCAGCTACCACCGTACGGCGTTGATGTGTAATATTGCTCGTCGTATGGAACTGGGATCTTGGCTTACCCGTCCGGATCGGGAGGGTGCTGCATAACAACGGGACGTCTAGCTGTTGAGATAAAACAGCTGCCTACTCGTCATTACCGACTGTGTCCAGATTTATGGTATACGCTGACAAGCCAAAATATTATGACCACTGCCCACCGCGACACTGGATGCTGTCTGGTGGCGTTGCGGGAACGTGATTCGTTAACAAAAGTTCGTAAGTGGAGCAGAAACGTACGGGGCATCACACTAGCTAAGATATGGGCTGCAAATGAGGAAATCCTTTCAGATAAGCGACTTTGACAAAGAGCACATTATTATTACGCAGAGCCTGTGAACGAATATTTCGAAAACGGCGAAGCTGATAGAATGTTCTAGTGCTACTGACGTGAACATCTACAAAAAGAGATAGGACAGCGAAACTACCACCAGGCACTAAAAGTTTGGTCCTCCACGACTCGTTAAAGAACGTGGGGTTAGGAGGCTTGTCTGCTCTGTAAGGTAGGATAGAAGGTGATCTGTGGCATCTGTGCCGAAGGAGATCAATACCCCTGCACGTACAAGTGTTTCGGAGCACACCGTTCATCGTATATTGTTGAACATGGAGCTCCGCAACAGACCACCACTAAGTGTTCACATGTTTATCCAACGACATCGCGAACTGCAGTTTTAGTGGGCTCGGGACCACCGAGATTCGACCGTCGATCAATGGAAACGTGTCGGCTCTTTGGGTGAATCACATTTTTGCTTCACTATGTCGATGGTAGTCTCCACAAACGGCGACATAGAGATGAACGGCGGCTCGAAACGTGTAGCGCGCCACGGATGCAGCCTTATGGGAGCAGTATTATGCTATGGGATACATTCCCCTGCGCTTGCATGGGACTTGTACTAATCGAAGACACGCTGACAGCTGCGAACCACCTGCATCCCCTTATGCTCGATGACTTCCCCGACGGCGATGTCATCTTTCAGCAGTATAATTGTCCCCATCACCGCATACGCAAATCAGCGGCCATTATTTACGCGAATTACAAGACCGGTACGTCGAAATGTAACGCCACGTACCTCGCCAAACCTACCTACAAACTGTCGGATCCCTGATACGCAGAATCAGTGATTTATTTCGTTCCAAAGACGGACAAGATAGCTATTGAGCAAGTGGTCATAACGTTTTGGCTCATCAATGTATACAGGTATTGGCCATAAATGAATGTGAGAGAAGTCTGAACGCCATATGGTCAAGCTTTTAGAGAAAATAGCGTTCTTGGAACGGGCCTGTCGATGCATTAGCCATTTACGTTAGCGTAGGTTTCAGGCAGCGGATGACAGCGGAAAGAGTACAGAACAGTCATCCGAATGTCCTTATGACGATAATTTGTTTTTATTTTTAGTTTCTACGTCACTTACACGGCAAATAAACCGAAATAATTTTCAATATACCGTATTCATTAACATTTACATAAAATGCAAAAAAAAAAAATTTGTATTGGAAATAAATTTACAACAACGGATTATAAGGCGTGTACGAGAACTTCTTATATAAAATTTCATGCTTTTATTATTTTATAGTTGATGATATACATGTGCTGGGATGATATTCATGATAAAAACGAAGGAGGCAGTCATTTTCTCGGCATCTTGTATACATTATAAACGGTGGATTTTTAAAATTATATTGTTGTCTTAAAGTTTATATAGAAGAACAAACTTGGTTCACACCATAAAAGGTTCACTCTCATCGCACAGTTTGACAGCAAACCACGCGTGACGCATCATTTCGCCACATATTGTCGAGGATAGCTGTTGGTTCAAAAATGGTTCAAATGGCTCTGAGCACTATGGGACTCAACTGCTGTGGTCATCAGTCCCCTAGAACTTAGAACTACTTAAACCTAACTAACCTAAGGACATCACACACACCCATGCCCAAGGCAGGATTCGAACCTGCGACCGCAGCAGCAGCGCGGCTCCGGACCGGAGCGCCTAGAACCGCACGGCCACCGCGGCCGGCCGATAGCTGTTGATGTAGAACGGAATGTATTCTGATGTTGTCTTCTCTGGATGCGAATTCTTTTCCCCTCTCGATAAGAACATTTTTATCAGATTATTTACCTGACGATAATAGTGATGGTATTTTTTTTTGGGGGGGGGGGAGGGGAAATCACTTTAATACTGCACGATGGCAATGCTTCTTCATCTTGAAAAATCTTGTAGTATAAATGTAGATTTGTTTGCTTTCCACACGAGTCAGTTCACAGAAGAAATTTGTTCTCAGGCCAGTAGGGCTTCATTAAATGAGCCAAAATGTTTTTTATAGGGCAGTTGTAAGCTCCACAGATTCTGATGACGACATTTCTGTATTTTGCTGCGTACTCATGTCCCGGTTTTTGAATCCTTGGTCCAAAAGAGCCGGTACTGTCTTGTAAGCATACTTAGATGTTGGCAACAATTTTGCACATAGGGTTTATTTATAGTATAAGTAACGTAATAACTGAAAATAAAAGAAAAACGCTTGGCCTTCTGGAACTTTCACATCTGTCACTTTCACTTCTGGCCAAGACCAGCATACGCCGTAAATTTGAACGAAATCGTTGATGACGAATAGGCGCAGTCTCCTTGTCAGTTGTATAAGGCTTACCCAAGCAAACGAGGCTATTTCTGGGTGGACCTTGCGTTCCCTTAGCTACTTGTGTGACTGAGACGGAACCGACGAAATCACTTTTAACTACCAGCGGTATGGGTGGATCGCTAATGGGTATCAACTCCCAGTCTAAAAAGAGGGCTCGTGTATCCAATCCTGAAAAAAAGATTTGTTAAAAAATCTTCAATTTCCAGTAACGAAACACATTCTGCTAGTCACAACACGTTTTTAATCGTTAAAATAAAATAGGATCATATGAGAAAGTTTCACCTTTCTACAGGATGATTCTGAGTAATATGATTAATGGCCTCAGAGAATAAAGGATATAACTGTTAAAGATAAAATACCTTTACTGGCCTTCAAAGTAATCAGTATTAGGTACAACATGCTTCTGACATGTGTTGTAAAGGTGTTGGAAACTGTCAGTAAACGCTTCCTGTGGAGTCACTCGAAGCACTATGCTCGCTCGTTGCTAGATCTCTGCAACGTCTGCGAATGTTAGTGAACAATAGTACATACATTTTCTTTGCTTATCCTCAACTCTTCTGCCCTCATTCTCAAAGATAGTTGCTGATCATCCGCAGCATCCGTCGCACTCGTTCGATATTGACTGGGATTGCGCATGTTTACCCGAACGAGCCTCGTCCTCGAAACCGTCCTTTCCGTCTCTAAAGAGTTTAAACCACTCAGACACACTCTTTACTCAGTACATCAACACCGTACACTTGCACAAACATTCTATGAGTCTTTCTTTCTTTCACTGGTGCCATGTCCCGCGCTGACGCAGGGTAGGCATTCTTAGGAACGGATTTGGCTAGGTTAGTGGAAAGGGGTGGCCGGATGCCCTTCCTGCCGCCACCCCGTACCCCCCGCGACGGAATTAGTGTACCCCTTCCGTCTGCATCTAGTGTAAGTCATGGAATAGTGCGAATGTGTTCAGATGTCTTCGAGTCGTGTAACTGAGGCGGAACGTGGGAACCAGCCCGGTATTCACCTAGCGGGATGTGGAAAACCGCCTAAAACCCACATCCAGACTGGCCAGCATACCGGCCCTCGTTGTTAATCCGCCGGGCGAAGCCGATCCGGGGCCGGCGCGCCTACCCGAGTCCAGGAAGCAGCGCGTTAGCACGCTCGGCTACCCTGGCGGGTCTAACATTCTATGAGTCTCCATGGCCGTTTTCCGTAATTTGAGGCAAAACTTCATGTCAACATGTTGCTCTGTTTTGGAATGACACGAGTGTGACGGATGCTTGCGGGTAATGGATGTTTTTTGAGAATGAGAGCGGAAGAGCTGAAGATAAGCAGAGGCAGTGTAAGCACTTTTTTCACGAACACTCACACGTATTGCGGATATCCAGTAACGCGTGACCACCATGCTTCGAGCGATTCAGCAAGAAGCGTTTTCTGACAGTTTACAATAGTTTTACAAACTATGTCGGAAGTCTATTATGGCTAATGATTATTACTTTGAAGGTCAATAAACGTATTTTGTTTGTAACTCTTGTAGTCTTGCTTTTAGGGGGAAGCCGTTTGAAAAGCATGTGTTTTTTTCAAGCCCAACTAATGTTGCTGAGCAATAAGGTCACTGACGGTATAAAACCAGGGTTGAAAATGAAAAGTAGGGACATGTCTCTTCACTGAATGTCTAGGGAGACAGATGTGGGACACATTGACTTGAGCTATATACTAATTCAACATTCTGATAGTGAGAACAGCTGATGACATTCAGTGGAGTGATTGCGAAATGACGCCTGGTTCACCAAGGCTGAGCCCATCCATAACCAACACGCACTTGAGAGACACTGTCTACATCTGCGCACTCTGCCATATACTGATCTCCCTTCTCAACCGAGACACTGAATGACACCCGTCTTTGTAGCTCACTAACTCTCATCTTGCGTTAGCCTTCGACTTGGGAGTAAGCTGGTTCGAATTTTGGTATCCGTCAAGATTGGACTGACAAGAAGAGGAGATGTCATGGCGTAAAGTTCCTGATTTTCTTCGAGAGGAGCAGTGGTAGTGGACGTCGTTTTATAGCTTTAGAGTTATGTAAATTGACCCCGTTAATCTAACATAAATACATCGTACCCCCTCCAAAATAAATGAATAGGGAATTCGTTAGCTTCGAAATTAAGCAGGAATCACAATTACTTCAGTTTATTGCATAAAAGTGTGCATTGAGTCATCTGACAAACATTGAAAATATGAAACTATTACCTCGGCTAGACCAACGGCCTTACCGCAGTGTTCCCGTCAGACCACCGAGGTTAAGCGCTCTCGGCTTTGGCTAGCACTTAGATGGGTCACTGTCAGGTCTGTCGAGCGCTATTGGCAAGCGGGCTGCACTCAGCCCTTGTGAGGCAAATTGAGGAGCTACCTGACTGAGACGTGGCGCACGAAAACTGGCAACGGCCGGGAGAGCGGTGTGCTGAACACACGCCCCTCCATATCCGCATCCAGTGACGCCAGTGGGATGAGGATGACACGGTGGTCGGTCAATACCGTTGGGCCTTTCGAGGCCTGTTCGGAAGGCGTTTAGTTTTTATTACTCCGGCTAATCTTGGTACCGAGTCTGGGGTCTGAAGCTAATTATAGCGTCTCAGTATAAAACAATAGTACACACTTCAACAAAAGTTTTGCATCTCCCCGGTTCCCAGAATCATGAAGATAGACTTTGACTGTGGATATTGTATCAAGGGCACAGTACCTTTGTCTGTTCAGAGACGTCACTAAACTCGCCCAAAGATGTAAACAACCATGCATGTGCAGCGCTTATTAGACGGACGGGGCTCGTGTTGTCCGTAGCTCAACTTTGCCTAGACGGTGAGTTCCGCGGTTCCATTGCATTCGCATTGTTACTCTATGCCAGGAAGTGCTCTCGACAAGGCAAGTGTCCAGCCATCTCGAAGTGAACCAAAGCGATGTTTTTCGGACATGGAGGAGATACAGAGAGACAGGAACTGTCGGTGACATGGCTCGCTCAGGCCGCCCAAGGGCTACTACTGCAGTGGATGACCGCTACTTACTGATTATGGCTCAGAGGAACCCTGACAGCAACGCCACCACGTTGAATAATGCTTTTCGTGCAGCCACAGAACGTCGTGTTACGACTCAAACTGTGGGCAATACGCTGCGTGATGCGCAACTTCACTCCCGACGTCCATGGCGAGGTCCATATTTGCAACCACGACACTTTGACGAGCGGTACAGATGGTCACAACAACATGCCGAATGGACCGCTCAGGATTGGCGTCACGTTCTCTTCACCGATGAGTGTCGCAAATGCCTTCAACCCCACAATCGTCGGAAACGTGTTTGGAGGCAACCCGGTCAGGCTAAACGTCATAGACAGACTGTCCAGCGAGTGCAGCAAGGTGTAAGTTCCCTGCTGTTTTAGGGTGGCATGATGTGGGGTCGATGTACACCACTGGTGGTCATGGAAGGCGATTCACGATACGTGAATGCCATCCTCCGACCGATAGTGCAACCATATCGGCAGCATTTTGGCGAGGCATTTGTCTTGATGGACGACAATTCGCGCTCCCATGGTGCACATTCTAAATGACTTCCCTTAGGATAATGACATTGCTCGACTAGAGTGGCCAGCATGTTCTCCAGACACGAACACTATCGAACATGCCTGGGATAGATTGAAAAGGACTGTTTATGGACGACGTGACCCACCAACCACTCTGAGGGATCTACGCCGAATCGCCGTTGAGGAGTGGAACAATCTGGACCAATAGTGCCTTGATGAACTTGTGGATAGTATGCCACGACGAATACAGGCATGCGTTAATGCAGGAGAACGTGCTACTGGGTATTAGAGGTACCGGTGTGTACAGCACCTCTGAAGATCTCGCTGTATGGTGGTACAACATGCAACGTGTGGTTTTCATGAGCAACAAAAGGGGCGAAAATGATGTCGATGCTTATTCCAATTTTCTGTAGATGTTCCGGAACTCTCGGAACCGAGGTGAAGCAAAACTATTTTTAATGTGTGTATTTGCAAAGACGCACTGTGATTGCTGAAATGGTGGTATTATAAGGCAGATAGCGCTATTGAAAAGAAAGTGTTTGTATCTGTGACTGGAGCTAAAAGCATATCTATCGAAAAAATCTGCTAGCAGATCTTCAGAATAAAGCTCTTTGTCCGCCGCTCGGTAGCGTTCTCGCTTCCCGAGCACGGGGTCCCGGGTTCGATTCCCAGCGGGGTCAGGGATTTTCACCTGCCTCGAGATTACTGGGTGTTTGTGTTGTCCTCATCATTTCATCATCATCCAGGAAAGCGGCGAAATTGGACTGAGCAAAGGTTGGGACATTGTACGGGCGCTGATAACCACGCAGTTGAGCGCCCCACAAACCAAACATCATCATCATCATCTCAGAATAAAGCTCGAAAATTACTAGAAATGAGCTGACTGTTCCTACGGTTCGTCTCGCTGTCGCGCCTAGATCTCACCATGGTAACCTGCAGGTGGAGGCTGCAGTGGCTGCAGAATCACTCAACGGTTTCGCGACAACTAACATGACAATTTTCAACTCAGCCTGAAATACTTCGAAGTAGTCCTGTTCACCCAGGCGGGGAAGCAATGAGGTGATTTAGCTCTGCCTGCTCCCGAAAAGGAAGACTCGGGTTTTCGTTATTTACGTCATTTTTATTTGCTGACCTTTGCATATTCGGAGTGCTGACCAGTAAAAAGCGTCCTTCCAGACCTCAGCAAAAATGGAGTTTGTCCTCATTCTACCCAGAAGTTGTAAAACAGACTCTGCTTGTGACCCTACAATGCGGCACATGTTATCTGTACTGTGGCTTCAGCGAGCGGGATCAAAGCAGCATCTCCTTAAAGGAAGAACAGATCCCAAAGTGGCGCTGAGCTGAGCGGCTGCCCGCTAGCGCTTTCAGGGAATTTAACCATGGGGGTGGGGCACTCCTTGTCAGCGTACGTGAGCCGACACGTGCTCGCTCGCTTGCAGCTCGACTTAATGTGCTTCCAGAGTGGCCCCTAACTTAGATGGACCTGACAATTCCAAATAAAAAGGTAAATTATGTTCATCAGGAACTGGCAATGACGGGTATTTGTATACATCTCACTAATCAGTCGGGATTAACTATTCGAGCATGATCAGTCTTTTTAACTCTGGTTTTATGTTGGTTATGGGACAGGTTTGGAAACGTGCTCATGTAACAATAGGCGCGGGTATCACACTCTTCATTCTCTAATCATTGAGCAACACAAAAATGACACAACACTCATCCAATAGAGACACATGCCCTCAACAGATACTGTTAAGAAACATGGTGCACACTTCGTGAAGGAAAAGCGCCGTTGCATGCAAAGGAAAGATTAGCTGAAACTACATGTCGGGCTTCCTAGCCAACCATGCCATGTGATAATGAAACACTCACTAAATGTTTCCTGATAGTAAAATGCACAAAGCGCTCTGGTGGCTCTCCACTTGCCATTGCTCCGTTTCTCTCAACGTCATTGATAACAACGCCCGGGAATGCGCTCCTAACATTACAATTTTCAGAATATGGAAATTATTTTCTTTCAGTCTCGTTTTTTTGGGATGGTATCAATTTCCTAGTCTTAAACACTTCACAGTAGGGTATTTATTAATGCTGTAAAGGGTAACTACCATCAGTTGGGGTGTAGTTTAAAATACTCTTATGCAGTCGTAACTTATTGCACACCTGTTACTTTTAGTTTTGTGGATTACAAATACCGAATTCAATTTCTTAACTTTTATTAGGCCCTCTGTTCAATCTGCTGCACGCAAATGAATTACATCTTTTTATGAAGTGTAACTAAACAGAATTATTTTATTACGTGAAAGACCGCAGACTTTCTCATAGACCACTTTACTAATGTTTATTATTTGTGCAACATAAAGGTACTTCTTATGATGAAATGTGTACGTTGTACGAATAATCAGTATTAAATGCAGTCTGAGGAAGTCTGCAATGTTTTACGCACCAAAATACATTGCGACTGCGTGTCTCCGAGATAACATCGTCGACAGCAATGGAGACATAATTAAAATTAGTTTCCTAAAAGGGGATGTTTCGTAAGTCCTCCGTTACATAAAGTATCTTGCCCTACTTGGGCTTAACGAGAAGAGCGTTGTATGAAGTATCTTCCTGCCATATCTATTTGTAGAGTCTCCTTCAGCCTCTATCATTAGGATGCCAGAATAGTTTAGTGAGACATTGTAACCAAAGACTTACAAGCTACGGAATTCCTGATAAAATAAAATAAGTGCTGAAACTGTTCCTAATTAGTAAGAATTCAACAGGAAGTCACTAGAGTTCAGATTGCTAGGGGAAAAAGATGTTTCTCAAGAGGTCGGGTCTAACATTTTCTGTTTTCGACATTTGTGTGTCTCCGTCATTCCTCCTGGCACTGCTTTTTTGCTGACACTGAGCAAATAATTTTAGCGGAGTAGAGCAGATATTTGTACATGCGGCGCGCTGCTACTGCGGCTGCGGCTGCCCGCGCGTCACGCGCTCAGCCGAGCGCGCCTGTTTACGACTCATCAGCTTCTCGTAAAGCCCTCGCCGGCCGATCCGACCGCGCCGACCCACTTCCACGCCGGCTCGTCTGCACAGGACAACGCTAGTGCGCGCAACAAGTTTTTCATTACAACAACGCCCAGAACACCATTTATCATTCGCGGACGTAGCTTACCTTACTGCTTCAGATGTTTGAAGGGACACGACGAACTGGTTTTAAGGTCATATTTCATTCCTCGACGTATCGTATTACATGAAATTTGTCCCGTCAGCACGAGACATCCTTTCTCTCCATTTCCATTTGCATTTATAATTTTTTTTGTATACTGACAGGAAAGAAAGAGGAACCATCGTTCTAGTCGTAGTCTGATCCTTGTATGAGCAGTCCTCTTAAGTCTTATCTAATCACCCTGAACACGATTACTAGGCCTAAAACGAAAGTACGGGTAGCACGTTTCATAGCATATTTACCAATACAGGGATCCACAGCATATATCGCTATCCACGTAAGTGTATTTACGACCGTACCGGAGTTAAGCGGCTCTGAGTCTAGTGATGGAAGAAACTTCCAGCCTCAGTATTTGCTGGCAAGGAGAGGGGTTTTGTTTGGAAACCCATTGGGCTTTTGAGAGGAGGAGATGGAGAACGAAGATTAGGATTTAACACAGAGTTGAGGATTATGTCATTAGAGATGATGCGCATGCCCAGGGTGCGGAAATATGGGTAGGGAAATCGGCCTTGTTCTTTTCAAAATGACCAGTGCTACATTGTCCATAATGTTGATGACTGGAAGGTGATTTGAACCAGTGTTCCCCTGAACATGTTTACAGTATATTACTAGTTACCTGCCTCGCTCGCTTTCTGCACTGGAACTGGATTTTACCTTCTCATTATTCATTTCCATAGTCGTAGTTCACACGAAGATCACAGCACTAAGTTGCACAAGAACTCATTGCGAACGCTCTATTTTTTCACTAGTGTTCCATCCGACGTTGCGGAATCCACGGGGTCCTCTAACGGAAACACGTCGTGGTTATTTTTTATTGTGTCAGCTTGTTCTATTTCTGTTCGTGTTTTAAATATGTTCCTTCCACAGAGTTCGGGATCACGTTTTTCATTTAACTAAAGAAGTGTGGAAACTTTTCTGAAAACCATATCAATACTGTATAGGGTACCAGAGAAATATCCGTTACTCTTGAATGCTAGTTCTATACGTATCTGACACTCTCCTCTGCCTCACAGGGTAGCACGCATCACTATGAGCTACACGAATATCTGCATTAAAATCATCCATACGATTCAAACAATTGACAAATTACACTGAAGAAAGAGCTTGTTATCAATTTTAGTACGACCCACGAAGACCAATGAGTCACAGTGACCGGATTCGAGTGAATGGTAGGCTGAACGATTATCGGTAGCAATAGTTACTACATTATTCAAAAGTAATCGACTTAAGATTCGCAATAAACTCAGCGTTAGTTTAATTGAATTGCCATTTGTAGTTATAGTAATAAGGCTATGTTGCGTGTAATTTACGAGTTGTAATTCTAACCTTTGATGTTTAGTCTCGTTTTTCGATTATGTTAAATCCAAGATCATCAGTGGGATAGTTTGGGGTCCGAGTAAAGAAGTTGCTCTCTGATTTTGAAGAGATGTTTTGACCAATCACTTGGCATAAATATCTCATTCCGTTCGAAGTGAGGCCCAGCCAGGCTGTTTCTAAATCTAATCATATACAAGAAATATTGTGAATTTGGGTTTATTTATAAGTAAGATTTTTATGCAGGTTTAGATACCAAAGCGAAATAAGGGAAAACGAAGGTGTTTGATGAGGAATCTATATCAGAAAGAGAAAGCTGGCCGAATTGTTATGGGTACATAGTAATATGCAAGAAGATGGAAAATCAGTCTGAAGAAATACGACGGCGAACGCAAACCACACTAGGGAAAGCAATGGGAAGACACGTAAGAAACAATATGGAGGAAGCTCAGTACGACATTCATGGAAATAGATGTAAAGAATTAAGTAGGAAGGTAACAGGTTTAAAGGACCACCAACAAAAATTCATAGAAGGTGCCAGTGGATACATGCTAACAGAAGATCAAACGACTAGGAGAATATGGGTGGAATACTTTAGGAACCTACTACATAGCGAAGAATCAAATGAATTGCTCGAGTTTATTGACCATTAACAGTGGTTCCAGTGAATTATCTAGGGGATTAAAACCCTTAAGAACGGCAATGGTCCGGGAGAAGATGGAATTCCTATTGAACTTCTTAAAGCTGGAGGCAAAGCTTTCTGCTCCAAAACACACAAGACAATTAGGTTAATCTGGACAAAACAAGTAATACCGGAGGGACGAAAGGTGCTTAAGATATGACCCATACACGAAAAGAAAGACGAATCAGCTTGTGTCAACTATAGAGACATGGCGCTGCGCAGCACCTCCTAAAAGATCTACAACTGTCTACTACAGTGAATCAAACCCATGACAACAGAAATAATTGGATAGTATCAAGAAGGTCGATTAACAACTGACCGGATTTTCGTCTTAAAATATATATATGAGAAAATTTACGAATACGGCCGAGAATTACATTTTTTCTTCGTAGGCTTTAAGAGGACTTATGACAGTATTCATAGACCTTGTCTTAATAATACCATGACAGAATTTTGCATACGAAAGAAACTGTTGGGGCTGTAGAGATAAGCCTAAGTTCCACAAAAGCTACGGCTAAGATAGGTAATATAATGACAGGTAGTTTCCTATCGGATATAGGATTAGGCCAAGGATAAAGATTATCAACTGTCCTTTTCAATCTGTCACTAAAAAGGTAATGCAGGAGTTCAATAGTGAGAACTGTCAGAGTATTAAAATCAACAATGAAAATATTACCTATCTAGCCAATCCAGACGACATTGCCCTACTAGTATGCACACAAGACGAACTGAAAAGAAGTATTGAGAACCTGGAATGAATGGCATTGATGTTCGGGCAACAATTTAATACTGAAAAGACTGTTACATGACCATAGGAAGAAACCTCCATAACTCCCAACATCTAACAGTAATACAAAATTGTTAAGGCTTTCGTGGTCACTTCTTGACAAACTGCCTATTGGCTTCTGTTTCGGGTTCTTCGGCCGACGTTCATCTAATGATTTTTCTGACGTTTCGCCAGCACGAGTGGCTGGCATTGTCAAAGCTTCACCCTCCATTGCCGGTGGTGAACTGGAGGCGAGCTCGCGGCCGCAGACTATATGTACCTGGCGCGCCAACGTCCGAGGGCTTCTCCACGGTCATTTCCGGTGCGGTTCTCCTCTTGCTACCTGCGACGGTCGTTCGCTGCAGTACGGGAAGCCAGGATCCGTTTACCTTAAGGCTTTCCTCTTTCTTGTTGAAACTGTTCGCGTGTTTTTGGATTTCTACAGCTTCTCTGAACAAGCGCGTGTGATAGTGCTTCTCTACAGCCAGAACTTCCGTGTCGGCGAATTTTATTACGTGGTCGTTCTCATTCAGTACGTGCTCTGCCACGGCCGATTTCTCCACCTGCCCCAACCTGCAATGTCGCTTATGCTCTTTGATCCTGGTGTTAATGGATCGTCCAGTCATTCCGACATAAACTTTTCCGCATGTGCAAGGTATACGGTATATTCCCGACATTGCAAGTATATATATATATATATATATATATATATATATATATATATATATATATATATATACCTGGATGTTTGCCGTGTCAATGGAGGGCACATTGGACATTTGTGAAATGCAAATGAAAACTTTAATACTCAACGAAATCTATCATTGTAAAATTGCATAGTTCTTATGAAAACATAAAATTTGTAGTGCTATTCGCAAGTTAAAAGTCACCAAACGTAGATGTCTTCATTCAAGTGGAAAATGTAGTCTTGTGTAATCGGACGAATATTTTTAAAGCACACAGTACAATAACCTTTATGAAAATCGCAACATCTAGACCGAACAGTCAGAATAAATACTAACTTTGATAATACATAGCACAGTGCACCAGCGCAGTGGTGTAATGACGGTACCACTGCAATTTTGATATAAAATTAATACGCAAATTAATTAAATTGTTTAATTATTTAGTCACCCACCCCACCCCCACATGATGTCATGGGTTTTCCCAAGCCGGCACGTGGGTCCCCATCCCATCCCCCTCCTCTACCCTCCACTTCCTCTCCTCTACCTGCCCTATTGGTGGGAATTCCGAATTTTGGCAATGAATTCAAAAATGGTAAGAATTTCAAAAATGGAGCGAATTTCACTGTCCCAGGGCTTCTCTTACGTCCCACCCCAACCCCACAAGGAAAGTGGCGGGAAATTCATAAAGGCAGTGCCCTTTCTGGGACCTGTAACCGAGTCCTTCTGGGCAGAAAGCCCAAATGTCCCTTCAACACAGGGAACCTGTACAGTTGCAGGAGAGGAACTTTAGGGTAATGTACTTTATTTATTTGTCCGCAACTCGAGGTTTTGGGGTAGCGTTTTGGCTTCCCACGCACGGGGACCCGGGTTTGATTCCCGGCGAGGTCAGGGATTTTTCCTGCCTCGAGATGACTGGGCGTTGTTGTGTCGTCTTCATCATCATCATCATCATCATCATCATCATCATCATCATCATCATCATCATCCATCCCCATTACGGTCGGAAGAAGGCAATGGCAAACCACCTCCACTAGGACCTTGCCTAGTACGGCGGTGCGGGTCTCCCGCATCGTCCCCTACGCTCCTCGGAGTATGGGACCTCATCATCATCAATTTATTTATTTTTGGTGGGAAATTGAAATAAAGAGCGGTACGAAGTTCTGGGCTGTCTCCCTCCATCCAATGGACATGTAGCACACAAAATAGCGGAACTTGGATGATCATGTGCATTTTTAAATTCCTCCTGATAAAGAGCATAACGTCTTTGATGCAAGTTATATTACCAATATTTTGTAACAAAGTTCTCTACATTCTCCAGCAATAACAACAAACCAAAACATCCTGCTGCACCTATCACAACTCCTTTTATACTCTTAAAGATCATGTGAAGTCCCATGGTGCTCAGAGCCACTTTTTGGAATCTTTATAGTAACAATAATAGAACGGACAAAGAAATAGATGCTCATCTGGCAACAGCAAATAAAACGCATTTTAGTTTTATGGAAATGTCAAAAAAAGATCACTTAGTATTAACTTTAAAATCCGCTTGTATCAGTCGACTATTATACTGGTAACACTATACGAAATGGCTGTGAGCACTATGGGACTTAACATCTGAGGTCATCAGTCCCCTATAACTTAGAAGTACCTAAACCTAACTAACCTAAGGACATCACACACATCCATGCCTGAGGCAGGATTCGAACCTGCCACCGTAGCGGTCGCGCGGTTCCATACTGAAGCGCCTAGAACCGCTCGCCACTGTGGCCGGCAACATTATACGGATACGAAGCATTAATATTTAGAAAGAAATATGAAAGAAACTGTTAATAGTGGAAATAAAAATACTAAGTACGTTATGATGAAAATGACATGGAATGGAGGATAAAAAAAATGAAGAATTAAGAGGGCTTTACAAACACGGTAACACTGACTAACTGTGAAGGAAGAGAGGGTTGAAATGATTAGGCCATGTAGCGAGAATGACGGAAAAAAAGACTCCCTCAAATAACATTGGGCTGGAAAACAGACGGAACGAGCGGAGGTGGAAGACCCAGAATTAAGTGGCGAGATAACGTTCGGGAGGGCACAGCTACTATGAACATCAGCACCGGAAGGGCAAACACTGCACTCGACAGAATGAAACCGAATAGGCTCCTAGAGCAGGCTTACGGTCGGAAAGGGCTTTGCTACAATTGCTACATGTAAAATAAAGTAAAAGTAACATTCCGGCTTGAATAAGGCATGTTGCTATGGCACTGATGCGCAAATGGATTAACAGCGCACTGGTACCGGACGACGTAGTTATACAACACGTGGTGACGGTTATCTTGCCCTCTTGGCAGTAAACGACCTTACAGCTTCATCGACAGTGTCGAATGGGGCGCCAGCTCAGTATAATGGGTATGTGTCTGCTGCGGGCTGGACGTTTGGCAGACGTGCGTCGCACTCGATTGTCCGGAAACTCAAAGTGTCGCAGACTATAATGTGCACGTGAACGCAGAACTTAATGGCAAAATGACGCAGACCTCAAGTACCGACGGACGGGCATTGGGGAGGGTGGTTGCGAAACATGGCATGAAATCAGCAAAAGAAATCACTCGTGAGTTCGAGAGTGCTCCAGCAGTCCAGCTAGCACAGTGACTCTGTGTAGGGAATTGAAACTAATGGGGCACAGCGGCCCATAAGTCACACCTTTCTGATGACAATGCTAAGAGGAATAATTTTGCAAACGATGATCGTTTGTGTCACCATGAGAATGCACCCTGTTATAAAGCGGCATATATGAGGCAATGGTTTGTTGACAATAACATTGGTTAAATGGACAGAGTTGCCTACAGCCCCGACGTGATCCCAGTGGAACACCGTTGGGATGAGTTAGAACGTCGCCTTTGTTCCAGACCCCAGCTACCAACATGGCTACCTTCTCTGGTATCGCTCTTGAGGAACAATGGGGTGCCATTCATTCCGCCAGATAATCAGACATATCATTGAATCAGTCCTCAGCAGAGTTCAAGCGTTCATAATGGCGAAGGATGAGCACACCTCACATTAAAGTCGAGTAACAGGTGTCCGGCTGCTTTTAATCAGATAGTGTAAAAGTAAACCTGCAGCATAGAGGGACGCCCTATGTCACCAAATATGAACGGGACATGTCGGCGTATGGGCACTGTTCAGTCTGTCAAGGCGTCTGTATCATCTGTGTGTATTATAACATTACGGCAAGAATGTTTGTCAACACGGTAAACCACACGCTGATTTGTCGTATTCCATAGTGATGTCGTTTGAACATTCAGTCAGCTAACGTGGGACGTAACATTTAAGGCCTGCCTCGCTGTGGTCGCCTGCAAACAAAAATACCAGCTTATGACCGCTACCTACTAATTATGGATCGTGGATACCATGAGGAGAATGCAACAGAACTGCAGCCTGGTATTAGGTGGCAAATACGTGAAATGTGTCGGCCCAGATAGTACGTATCTACCTCCATCACGTCCAGCGCGGTGATGCGCATAAAAGATGGTCAAAAGAACACCTGGAATGGATAATGGATCGATCGTGTCGGGTTAGCTTTAGCGAAAAGTGCAGGAATTGTCTGACGCCTGATAACCTTAGTAAAAACGTGTGGGGGTGATCAGCTTCTAGTGCACATAATAGGTATGCAGTCCCACGGTTTCAGAAGGGACAAGTTACCAGTCATGTTTTGGAATGTCAGTCGTCTCTCGACACTATAGAAGGTAAACTGAGGACAGTGCAGTTTCGGGACAGTACCACCAACCCGCTGTCCAATGCTACAGTCAACAATTCAGCGATGGGTTCGTATAAAAAAACGATAATGCACGAGAACGTCGGACAAAGCTCTTGAACGCCTTCCTTCACGAGATCGTATTCAATCGAATCGAATGGCATGTGGTATATGTTTACGTAAACCTGAGTGTTAAACTTGCCAAGTACCGGATAACCTCAGTACGCCCGCCATCGAGGAGTGGGACGAACTTGACAAGCAAAGTTTTTATCATTCTATCGCCATGTACACAGTAGACAAAGGATGGTCCTAGCACATTACAATGCACGTAGAGCAGAAACACAGTACTGTATGTTAGCCAGCAGCAGATTTTAATTTCACAGACGTGCATTTTCGCAGAGACTGCATTTTTATTCTTGTTCTGTTTTTGTTTCGTAGAAGTTACTTTTCTTTCTTAAGACTTATCCTTTTACTTTCTTCTCCGTATGAATTTTAGGTCACTGACGTTGTAACACCATAGCTCGAATACTCTACTGATTTATTTTGCCTTTTGTTTTATTTAATGTTACATCGTTGAGCTTGTGTAAATGTGTTTGAATCGACAACACAAAACTGTATACTCCTTTCTTTGTAAAAACTTTGATGTCATGGTTTGACTCTATGCAATGTAGTATACCTGTCATTTAAATTCTTTGTCTCAATTGGAGGGAGACAAAACTTACTGTGTATATTTGAAATTTGTTTAAATAATTTTGTTTAGAACTACCTATATGTGCAAATAATATGTTCTGTTTAATATGTTTAGTTGCTGTTATGTAAACTGCTGACCTTCACTTAGGGTTCTCAGTTAGTTTGTATGTAAAAGGTATAGTGGTTCCCCTCGGGAACGGAACTGTGTAGCGCGCGCAAATTGTGGTTGGCGTAGGTAGAAACGTGGAACCAAGAGTCAGTCGGGGACGAGCTACCAAACTGTGCTCTGCCATGTAAAAGTTGTATATTGTGCTGGTTCCGAGAGAGGCTTTTTCTGCCACTTTCCAATGCCTCAGACGGATAGATAAATAGCTGGAACGATTCTGGAATTGGTATCCATCATCGCCACCAAGAAGGGACAGAGTCCAGCAATTCTGCCTGAAAATCCACCTACCAACATGCAGTTGCCACCACATTGAGCAATCACTGTAACGGAATACTATAATGATGTACAGTGAAGGATCAGCTTATTGGATGTTTTAGTGTGCTCAAATATAAGGTAACTTATAACTGAATTCATGTACCTACCTTGATTTTTTCCCTATCACAACACCTCTCAGGTTCCTCTCCATTTAAACTATGATTACCGAGTGTCCTAGATTGTGGAAAAAAAATGAAAGCCTGAAAACATTAAATAATGTTGTTTGATCATTGGTAAGAAGGGAGTGTTCAGATTTACTGTGGATTTAGTGAAATTGTGGGAGGTAGTAAATGTAGTCTTGTGAAAGCCTCCCAGGGATGGAAACAGTCTAATTTAACGTTTTGTGGAGTTTCCAAGTCACCTATTTAATCATTTACTTGAAAGTAGAAGACTGTGGTAATAAAGACAATAAGCAGTTTCTTTTAAAGATTAAAAGCTCTTAAAACTGAGGCTTATAAAGTGTTGCTTAGTTAATGATCATAGTGCTGCCTGTAGTATATTTTAAAAGGTGAGTCAGTTTCTTGCAAATTTGTCAACATTATGTTTCACTTTAGTAAAAGTGGAAAACTGCAATAGTGGATAGTTATATATTCATGTTTGCTAAGTGTTTGTATCTCTTGTGTATTGGAAGTGCATATTAATAGTATAATAGTACCCACAGTTTGTCTATTGTGCTAATGCTAGGTAACAAGTAACGGGAAGACCACTATTTATGAAAACAATAATTTCTTTATTCAAAAGATAGTGAGAAGCAACCTGTTGGTGGAATTCCAATTAACTTTCATTTTAAATAGTAAAGTATTTAACTGAGAGAGACTTAACCTACGTCCAATTTATGATTCTGCAGTGAATGTTAATAGTAATGTTATAAAACTTATTCGGTTTGAATAAGCCTTGAAAGTAATAGTGTGTTCCGTTATCTGTTATATTTATGCAAATAGTCTGTCCTGCTCTGTCAGCTTCCAATCCTAACCGTGAACATATGCAGGTGTCAGAGTTCATTGCACTCGTGTGTGGTAAAATATAGGTTGTGTTTGTACGTTAAAGTTACTAATAACTGTTTTTTAAACAAGAATGTTAATCATTCTCTTGCCTAATTAGGCTGGCGACCGTTTCCTTTGTTCTTTAAACAGTGTAGCTAGGTAAAATATTATTTGTTACTGTTTGAATATTTAAGTAATTCTGACTTTCACTTCCGATAAGCCACTTCCGTTAGGTACAACGCGGTCAATATAACAAAATTCCTCTCAGAGGGTAACACTGCTCTGTTGCGTTATACCATAATTGCTTTAACAAGATAGTTTTATTTCACAACCTGCCTCCAGCTTTAGGGTTATGGTATAGCAGTAGCAGACGGTAGTGTTATACGTGGCTTTTTCGTGACAGGTCTATTTGTTCTGTTGGGACATAGTACAGAATAAGCCAAACTTGGTATTTGATTGTATAAGTTACGTAAATGATGCTGTAGTGTTATAACGTTCGCAGATAGGTAGGTGCAAACACTTTCTTGGGGCACTTTATTAGAACATGCTTCTAACGTAAACACGAGGACAGACTGGAGCTTAAATTGCTGCGGGAATTATGGAAGACCAGCATGTTCTCGGAATTATGGCGAGAGAAGTCGGAGTTAACGTAACCAAACAAATTCTTTTACCTAAAATGTCAGAAACTGAAAAAAACACGTCTGTGCAAGAACTAGCATAATTTTCCGAAGTAAAAATAGCAGAACCAAAACGCAATTTATTATCCCCTCATCCTCCTGACCCATTTAATTTTCGAACAAGCACGTCCGTTTCTTCAATAGAAATTGTAGGTTCGAGTCCTAATAAGAATATTATCTCACAGTTATCACAGATGTAGTTTTTACTTTCGATTACGCTTTGCAAGTATTACAGGACGGATGTTTCCGTTAATTTAACAATTTACTTTTTTTTCGAAATTTATGCACTGTTTCTAAGTATGACATGAGTATATATTTGCTTGTTTTAAAATGTAAGTTTTCATACACATATTTCATAGTATTTGCTTTCAACTTATCCGCAAAGTTTTATTTCCCCTGATATTTAAGTTTTGTCATTATTTCAGGTCAGATCTTTGCTGTTTATTTTATTCTTCTTGAAGTTTAATGTACATAATAATTTTAATACTTTTAAACACTAACTGAAATCTTGCATAAACTGTTAACCGCTCTGTTGGCATCATATAAAATGCATTACTGAGAGATAAACATAGTTTCCCCGTTTTGAACTAAAATATAATTTGCCATCAATATACACTGCTGGAAATGGAAAAAAGAACACATTGACACCGGTGTGTCAGACCCACCATACTTGCTCCGGACACTGCGAGAGGGCTGTACAAGCAATGATCACACGCACGGCACAGCGGACACACCAGGAACCGCGGTGTTGGCCGTCGAATGGCGCTAGCTGCGCAGCATTTGTGCACCGCCGCCGTCAGTGTCAGCCAGTTTGCCGTGGCATACGGAGCTCCATCGCAGTCTTTAACACTGGTAGCATGCCGCGACAGCGTGGACGTGAACCGTATGTGCAGTTGACGGACTTTGAGCGAGGGCGTATAGTGGGCATGCGGGAGGCCGGGTGGACGTACCGCCGAATCGCTCAACACGTGGGGCGTGAGGTCTCCACAGTACATCGATGTTGTCGCCAGAGGTCGGCGGAAGGTGCACGTGCCCGTCGACCTGGGACCGGACCGCAGCGACGCACGGATGCACGCCAAGACCGTAGGATCCTACGCAGTGCCGTAGGGGACCGCACCGCCACTTCCCAGCAAATTAGGGACACTGTTGCTCCTGGGGTATCAGCGAGGACCATTCGCAACCGTCTCCATGAAGCTGGGCTACGGTCCCGCACACCGTTAGGCCGTCTTCCGCTCACGCCCCAACATCGTGCAGCCCGCCTCCAGTGGTGTCGCGACAGGCGTGAATGGAGGGACGAATGGAGACGTGTCGTCTTCAGCGATGAGAGTCGCTTCTGCCTTGGTGCCAATGATGGTCGTATGCGTGTTTGGCGCCGTGCAGGTGAGCGCTACAATCAGGACTGCATACGACCGAGGCACACAGGGCCAACACCCGGCATCATGGTGTGGGGAGCGATCTCCTACACTGGCCGTACACCACTGGTGATCGTCGAGGGGACACTGAATAGTGCACGGTACATCCAAACCGTCATCGAACCCATCGTTCTACCATTCCTAGACCGGCAAGGGAACTTGCTGTTCCAACAGGACAATGCACGTCCGCATGTATCCCGTGCCACCCAACGTGCTCTAGAAGGTGTAAGTCAACTACCCTGGCCAGCAAGATCTCCGGATCTGTCCCCCATTGAGCATGTTTGGGACTGGATGAAGCGTCGTCTCACGCGGTCTGCACGTCCAGCACGAACGCTGGTCCAACTGAGGCGCCAGGTGGAAATGGCATGGCAAGCCGTTCCACAGGACTACATCCAGCATCTCTACGATCGTCTCCATGGGAGAATAGCAGCCTGCATTGCTGCGAAAGGTGGATATACACTGTACTAGTGCCGACATTGTGCATGCTCTGTTGCCTGTGTCTATGTGCCTGTGGTTCTGTCAGTGTGATCATGTGATGTATCTGACCCCAGGAATGTGTCAATAAAGTTTCCCCTTCCTGGGACAATGAATTCACGGTGTTCTTATTTCAATTTCCAGGAGTGTAATTTCTGGGGTCAACCTAGCAGCCACTTCAACGTTTCACCTTGCATTATGTTTGTGTGCACCAGCTGTTGCAGATGATATCTAGATGTACTAGTTGGAAGTTATACTTTCAGTTTTGCTAAGTATTTTTGAACATAGGTTTGTCGTATAGAAAGATATTTCAGTCTCACTCTCATAGATGCTTTTCTTCGCATTTGTTAAAAATTTTGATGACGTATCTGACCAAAATGCGTACATTACTTATAGCGGATAAATAATTTTGTGTACAGTATACACTAAGGTGACAAGAGTCATGGGGCAGCGATATGCACATATAAAGATGGCAATAGTAGTAGCACGTACACAGGATATAAAAGGGCAGTGTGTTGGCGGAGCTGTAATTTGGACTCATGTTATGTAGTAGTAGTAGTAGTAGTAGTAGTAGTAGTAGTAGCTTTATTCATCTGTAGATCTCTTTTTACAAGGATATAGGACATGTCAAAGTATTTACAAGTTAAGACCAATTGAAATTAAGCTAATTCGTATATACATACATTTACAAACTTCTAGTTAGAGACAATCATTAGATTTACTCCTGGTATACAATACTTCAAAAAAACTCATTAAATAATGTAATGCCACACTGTTCACTCATATCTAACTACCAGTCACTGCACACACTACAAACACATTGTTTCATAACACTTCACTCACTAGACACACACACACACACACACACACACACACACACACACACACACACGCGCGCGCGCGCGCGCGGTTGATCTCAGGCCCATTTTCTGTACTGCAACTTCCCATTTGCAATCCTGAAAAACTGAGTCAGCATCCTTCTATAACGGGTGAGATGTTGAACTCAGAAAGAGGAAGAGATGTTACTATTGTGCTATGCATAGCTTGGGGGTAAGTATTTCTAGAAAGGAAAAAAGAAGGGAAAAAACATAAAGTGGTGTTATGTGGAATGTTGGATGTTTAATAATCATTATTGTAATTTATTTGTATACTTTTTTTTGCCAAATCCCTACTCTGTTTTATCTAAGTAATCCTTCCATGGCCGGCCGAAGTGGCTGTGCGGTTAAAGGCGCTGCAGTCTGGAACCGCGAGACCGCTACGGTCGCAGGTTCGAATCCTGCCTCGGGAATGGATGTTTGTGATGTACTTAGGTTAGTTAGGTTTAACTAGTTCTAAGTTCTAGGGGACTAATGACCTCAGAAGTTGAGTCCCATAGTGCTCAGAACCATTTGATTTGAATCCTTCCATGTACAAAATGTATTACATAACACGTACTTTTTAGCTGGCTTTTTAAATAAGTGTATTTTTGCAATTTCATTAATCTCGTTTGGTAATTTATTGTACAGTTTTATTCCTTAGTAGAAAATCCTGTTTTTTATGTTTATTTTTTTGGTAAATATAAGTTGAGTGTAGCTCTTGTTCCATGGTTATGAAAAAAGCTGTTAGTGCAGTAATTACCATGTTAATTTTGATGTGTACAACTGACTGGTAAATGTATTCACATGGAGCAGTTAAAATGCCCAGTGTTTTGAACAGATCTTTACAATGAGCTCGACTACTATTTTTGGTTATTATTCTTATGGCTCTTTTGTGGAGTTTGAAAATTGTGTTCATATTTTCTGCATTTGTTCCCCAAAAAAGTATGCCATAGTTAAGAATTGAGTGTACGTAGTAGTAAGACACTGCATACTACACATTGGTGATAGGATTCTAGCTGCGTAACATGCTGATGACATTCTGTTTGCAAGTACCTTTGTGTGTTCACACTACTTCAACTGAGAATCAATATTCATTCCTAGAAACTTTGCATTTGTTACACAGTCTATACAGTTGCCATCTACATTTAATTTAACATAGTCATTTTTCCTCTTCAAACAGTAATTCATGGCATTAGTTTTCTTCACGTTCAATGTCACTTTATTGCTTACTGACCAATCGTAAACTTCCTTGAGTTTCATTTGCTTTCTCTGCAAGGAGTCATCTTGTTTTCTCATTGACTATAATACTGCTGCCCTCAGCGAAGATAATTGTTCCACCATGAGTAACACTAAGTTGTTGATGTATATCAGGAATCGTAATGATCCTAATATGCTACCTTGCGGAATCCCTATATTAGTGTATTTTGTTTCTGATAAGTGTTTTAGTAAATGTTTAGATCGATTTGAAGTTTGTGTTATCTCTACTCTTTGTACCCTATCTGCTAGGTATGGTCGAAACCAGTCATTAGTTACCCCTCATATTCCTAATGCTTCTAATTTATTTAATAGAATCTTGTGGTCGACTGTATCAAAGGCCTTAGAAAGATCCAAAAATATGCCTGTGACACACTCATCTTTATCAAGAGCATCAAATACAACGTTTGTGGATTCTACTATGGCTGACTCCGTATTTTGCCGGCCGAAGTGGCCGTGCGGTTCTGGCGCTGCATTCTGGAAACGCGAGACCGCTACGGTCGCAGATTCGAATCCTGCCTCGGGCATGGATGTGTGTGATGTCCTTAGGTTAGTTAGGTTTAACTAGTTCTAAGTTCTAGGGGACTAATGACCTAAGAAGTTGAGTCCCATAGTGCTCAGAGCCATTTGAACCATTTGACTCCGTATTTTAGCCACTTGGGAAACCAAGCTGTGATTCACTTAAAAGACTATATTTATTCAGGTAATTCATTAATCTGTCTTTCATAATTGCTTCCATTATTTTTGAGAATGGTGACCGCAGGGAAATGGTCTGATAATTTTCTATGTCTTCTGCACTACCTTTCTTAAGCAAAGGTACAATTCTTGCCTTTTTTAACTGCTCTGGAAATGTCCCTGATGTGATGGATTCAGTTATTATATTTGTTATGGGGCCTTGTATAATCCCTATGCATTGTTTCAGTACACACGCTGATACTTCATCTAAACCTACTGACTTTTTATTTTCTAGTTTTTGAACAATTTTGTTGACTTCATTCTCGGTGGTTGGAAGTAACATCATTGTATTTAGTGCAAAATTATTTGCAGGAGTTATATTTGTTTTGGGGAATTTTTGCTGTAATTTCTCTGAAATACTTGAAAAAAGCTCGTTTACATAGTTTGCTAAGTGTTGTGGATCATTTATTACCTTATCCCCCTCCCTTAGCAGTATGTTATTCTGCGTTGGTTTGGTTCTCCCCGTTTCCTTTTTTATAACATCCCAGACTGCTTTGCTTTTATTCTCTGCATTATACAGGGTGTCCCAGCTATCTTGTCCTCCCAAAATATCTCTGGAACAGTAACAGCTATTGGAAAACGACTTTCACCGGTATCAATGTAGGGCTGGGGCCCGTGAATGTACATATTTGGAAACATTCTAAAACGAAAGCATACGTGTTTTTTAACACAAACTTATGTTTTTTTTTAAATGGACCTCTTATATTTTTTCTTCAGCAATCCATAGCATGACAAAGCACATACACAATGGCGTTGATTGCATCGGAATATTCCCATTACTTCCCGAGATACTGAGACGCGAAGTTGACGCTTGAAACACCCGACATGCGCTGCTAGCGCACGTCCTGAGGCTCAGGCGTGAACCCCATGCTGCCCGTAATCGCAGCAGGATGGCAGCAGACCGTATCATTCGTTTCGGACCTCTTCATAAGTATGGAAGTGTGATTACGCATGTCAATCACATCGCGATTACGGGCAGCATGGGGTTCACGCCTGAGCCTCAGGACGTGCGCTAGCAGCGCATGTCGGGTGTTTCAAGCGTCAACTTCGCGTCTCAATATATCGGGATGTAATGGGAATATTCCGATGCAATCAACGCCATTGTGTATGTGCTTTGTCATGCTATGGATTGCTGAAGAAAAAATATAGGAGGTCCATTTAAAAAAACATAAGTTTGTGTTAAGAAACACGTATGCTTTCGTTTTAGAATGTTTCGAAATATGTACATTCATGGGCCCCAGCCCCACATTGATACCGGTGAAAGTCGTTTTCCAATAGCTGTTATTGTTCCTGAGATATTTTGGGTGGACAAGATAGCTGGGACACCCTGTATATTACTTTGTCATGAAATGACGTTTCTACAGCAATCAACATCTTCCTATAGATCTTTTTGTATCTATGACAGAAATTTAAGATTTCTGGATCACTGCAACTCCTTTTCATGGAACTGAGGTAGTTGAGTGTTTGGGACGACTTCTTAATACCTAATGTTATCCATCCGTTTTTGTGAGAAGTTGATACAGACATGCATACTTTTGGAAATGCCTTTTCAGAGTTCAATTTAAATAATGAAGAGAATTTAGAGAATTTCATATTCACGTTGGTTTCCTTATACACTTAATCCCTGCTTTGTTTTGCTAGTTCTTTTGAGAAATCTTTCATTTTGATTTCGGATACACGTCGTTTGTAGGCTTGTAGTTTAAGGAATGATTCAATGCCTGATTTTACTGTTGTTATTTGACAGAAATAGTCTGATAGTCCAACATCTTTTACAGCTACATCACATTTTTCCCTGTCCATATTTGTGACCACATGGTCGATTACTGATGCAGTCATTGCAGTAAACCATGTTGCACTATTGACCAATAGGGACATGCTAAAACTTATGAGGGTGCTGCTGGATTCATTTATGATATTAGTGTTAATGTTAATGTCCCCACACAGAATTATGTTGACCTTCGTATGTGAGACTTTATGTAGAACTTCTGATAATTTACTGAGAAAAGTGCCCACACTACCACTGGGAGATCTATACACACACAAAACGATTAATTTCTTGGTGACATCAAGCCTTGTTAATTCGGTAGCTGATATTTCAATTTATTTGTCTTCACTTACTGTACTGAGGTCATGTCTTGATTTGAACTGTGTTCCTTTTCTGATATAAATCTGTGATTCTCCACCCCTTGAAGGAGTTCTGCAGTAAGAGTTTGCCCTTTCATACAATGATAATACTACATGTTGGATTTCTGTGTTTCTACACCAGTGCTCAGTAACACAAACTACTGTGCAGTTCAAAGATTGGAGCACAACTTCTAATCGTTGCATTTTATTTTTCATTGATTGCATGTTTTGATGGAGCATTGTTAAGTCTGTGATATGCCCCATGGTACTCTTTCCAATGGTTTGTGTTTCTTTGTGACATCTGGTATGTGTGATGTTTGAAGTGTTAAAATCTGTCTTGTGAGTGATTGTTTCAGTTTTTTTAAACTGCTGGAGATACTCTTTAGGCAGGGGAACCTGTTGTCTGGATTTATCCTAAAAGATTCCCGACGTGATTATGACCACACGACATGAATTAACAGACTTTGAAGGTGGAATGGTAGTTGGAGCTAGATGCATTGAACGTTCCATTTGTATTCCAAGAATACCAAATTTCAAGCATTACCTCTCACCACAGGCAACGCAGTGGCTGACGTCCTTCACTTAAAGACCGGGAGCGTTTCCGTAGAGTTTCCAGCGCTAACATACAAGCAACATTGCGTGAATTAAAGTGGGACGTACAACGAACGTATCCGTTAGGAAAGTGCTGCGAATTGGCTTTAATGAGCTACAGCAGCAGACGACCAACGTTAGTACCTCTGCTAACAGCACTACATCGCCTGCAGAGCCTCCCCTGGGCTCGTGACCATATTGGTTGGATTCTAGATGACTAAACAATCGTGGCCTTGTCAGATGAGTCCCTATTTTAGTTGGAAAGAGCTAATGATAGGGTTCTAGTGTGGCGCAGACACCACGAAACCATGGATTCAAGCTGTCAACAAGGCACTGTGCAAACTGGCGGTGGCTCCATAATTGTGTGGGCTGCGTTGATATGGAATGGTCTGGATTCTCTGGTCCAACTGAGCCGATCATTGACTGAAAACGGTTATGTCCGGCTACCTGGAGACCATTTGGAGCCATTCATGGATTTCATGTTTCCAAGCAACGACGATATGTCGCGGGGCCACAATTGTTCCCAATTGGTTTGTAGAACACTGTGGACAATTCGACAGAATTATCTGGCCACCCATCGGACATTTATGAGACATAATCGAGAGGTCAGTTGATGTACAAAATTCTGCTCCGTGAACACTTTCGCAATTATGGAGGGCTATAGAGGCAGTGTGGCTCAGTATTTCTTCAGAGGACTTCCAACAATTTGCTGAGTCCATGCCACGTTGAGCTGCTGTGCTACGCAGGACAAAACGAGGTCCGATACGATGACAGGAGGTATCCCATGACTTTTGTCACTTCAGTGGAGAGTGGATTGTATATGTTGTTGTTGTTGTTGTTGTTGTATTCATCCCGAAGACTGGTTTGGTTAGTCAGTTCTATGCAGTTCTCTTCGTAACTACGCATTTGAAGCTACTGTTTGTAGTCAAGGTTTACTCGGTTTCTGCAGTTTTTAACCATCCCACAATTCCTCCATTGCCAAACTGGCTATATGTTAATGCTTCAGGACGTGTCCTATCAATGGATACTTTCTTTTAGTGATGTTACTGCATATATTTCTTTTCTCTCGAATGCGGTTTAGCACCTCTTTACTAGTTATTCGATCTACCCGTCCAATCTTCAACATTCTTTTCTAGCCCGAATCTGAGAAGCTTCTATTCTTGTCTGAAGTGTTTATCGTGCATGTTCCACTTGCGTAATAGTAGTAAACCCCAGAAAACGTTCAGAAAATATTTGCTAACATTTTCAGATCTGCTTTTGCTGCATCTAATCTCCATCTTGTATCATCATTACTTTGCTCATCATTAATTACCTTGCTGTCCAAATAGCAAAACTAATCTACTGCACTTAGTACTTCACTTCCTAATCTAACTTCCTCACCATCATCGGATTTAAAACGACTTCATTCCATTGTCTTTGCTTTAGTTTTGTTGATGTTCATCTTATAACCTCTGTTCAAGACATTATCCTTTGTCATCTTCGACAGAAATATAATGTCATCGGCAAATCTCAGAGTTTACGTTTCTTGACCTGAACATCACCCCAGTCTCAATTTTTTTCTGCTCAAAGTGCTGACTGAATTGAGTAGGGCATAGCCTCTAACCACGTTTCTCATCCACTTCACAACTACTGCCTCTCTTTCGTACCCTTTGAGTCTTGAATCTGCTTTCTGTACGGGTTTTTGATAGCATCTCGCTCTCTGTGTTTTATCCCTGCTGCCTTCTCAATTTCAGAGGGCCTACTCTAGTCAACTTCATCAAAAGCTGTTTCTAAACATACAAATTCGCTGCATCTATGTTCACTGCGTCACAATAAAAGCCATGGGGTCAGTATGGCCGCTCAAGTTTCTGTATTTATCCGGTATCCAAATTGACTTACCTCGAGTTGGCCTTATATCAGAGTTGCCGTTCTTCTACACTGAAGCGCCAAAGAAACTGGTATAAGCATGTGTATTCATATACAGAGGTATGTAAACAGGCAGAATACGGCGCTGCGGTCGGCAACGCCTATATAAAACAACACGTGTCCGGTGCAGTTGTTAGACCGGTTACTGCTGCTACAATGGCAGGTTATCAAGATTTTAGTGGGTTGAACCGTGGTGTTATAGTTGGCACACGTATGATGGGACACAGCATCTCCGACGTAGCAATTAATTGGGGATATTCCCGTGCGACCACTTCACGAGTCTACCGTGAGTATTAGGAATCCGGTAGAACGTCAAACCTCCTACATCGATGCTTCCGGAAAAAGATCCTGCAAGAACGGAACCGACGACGACTGAAGAGAATCGTTCAACGAGACATTATTGACGGTGCTGACGGGCCCAGACGAGGCGTAAAGCTTTTGTGTCGTGCAATCATCAAGGGTACACGAGCGGGCCTTCGGCTCCGAAAATCTTTATTGATGATGTCAGGATTCATGGTGTTGGTTCCCTCCAGCACTACTACAGACATTAGTCAAGTCCATGCCACGTCGTTTTGCGGTACTTCTGCGTGCCCGCGGGGACCCTACACGATATTAGGCAGGTCTAACAGTTTCTTGGGTTTTTCAGTTTATATACAGGGTGTTACAAAAAGGTACGGCCAAACTTTCAGGAAACATTCCTCACACACAAAGAAAGGAAATATGTTACGTGGACATGTGTCCGGAAACGCTTACTTTCCATGTTAGAGCTCATTTTATTACTTTTCCTCAAATCACATTAATCATGGAATGGAAACACACAGCAACAGAACGTACCAGCGTGACTTAAACACTTTGTTACAGGAAATGTTCAAAATGTCCTCCGTTAGCGAGGATACATGCATCCACCCTCCGTCTCATGGAATCCCTGATGCGCTGATGCAGCCCTGGAGGATGGCGTATTGTATCACAGCCGTCCACAATACGAGTACGAAGAGTCTGTACATTTGGTACCGGGGTTGCGTAGACAAGAGCTTTCAAATGCCCTCATAAATGAAAGTCAAGAGGGTTGAGGTCAGGAGAGCGTGGAGTCTATGGAATTAGTCTGCCTCTACCAATCCATCGGTCACCGAATCTGTTGTTGAGAAGCGTACGAACACTTCGACTATAATGTGCAGGAGCTCTATCGTGCATGAACCACATGTTGTGTCGTACTTGTAAAGGCACGTGTTCTAGCAGCACAGGTAGAATATCCCGTAAGAAATCATGATAACGTGCTCCATTTCGCGTAGGTGGAAGAACATGGGACCTAATGAAGACATCACCAACAATGCCTGCCCAAACGTTCACAGAAAATCTGTGTTGATGACGTGATTGCACAATTTCGTGCGGATTCTCGTCAGCCCACACATGTTGATTGTGAAAATTTACAATATGATCACGTTGGAATGAAGCCTCATCCGTAAAGAGAACATCTGCACTGAAATGAGAATTGACACATTGTTGGATGAACCATTCGCAGAAGTGTACCCGTGGAGGCCAATCAGCTGCTGATACATGTACACTACATGGTACGGAAAGAACTGGTTCTCCCGTAGCACTCTCCATACAGTGACGTTTCAGTGGTCTCTTCTATTTTGTGTTGGCGGTTCCACAACTTTTTCACCAGTACAACGAACATGATAAGTTGTCCGCAGTCATGGGGGAGTTCCGCTACCGCCGATTTATTGCGCCGTGCTAATCGCATTTAGCGTTCATGTTCTACTACTTATTTGCTGATTAGCCTCCCTGTCTCACTCTCACATATGTACCAGCTTCACCTATCATGTTGTGGAGCCTATGGCTGCTGCGAATAATTGGGTTGAAACCTCACCGGCTTGCCACTCACTGATGTCTTCACATAAGGTATTTGTACTAGCGGAAGCTTCTGTTTCTTACCTTCTTCTCTTGTCTTACTCCGATTGGGCTTGGCTGCCTTTGTTATAACATTGGTATCATACTGTTGACATGAAAGGTGTGGTGTAACTCCCTCAATTCTTCTTTAGTATCACTTATCTGATAGGCACGGATAGTCAGTGTATGCAGAACAGAATACTTCCGATCTGGATGATTGACGCTCTCCGCATACAGGTATAAAATTGTGTGGATTGGCTTCTTGTACAGTTTGTGTCCCAGTCTACCATCGGCGGCTCTGTACACCTTCACGTTGAAAGATGGTAATGCACCGTTGTTTCCGGTTTCGTGCGTGAACTGTATATTTTCATTCAGGCTGCTCAAATGCTTGACCAAATGCTTATTAGAGTATGATGTAAAAATTTGAAGGAAATTGATACGGAACTTTTTCGAAATTATTGGATACAACATTTCATCTTTAGACTGTATCTTACATAGAGTGCGGCCAACCAGGCCGTGGCGTGCTGAAATTCAAGCGGCCCGCCTCGGATGGTGTCGCCAAACGTGTCCTTCGTTTGCTTTCCCAAGACCGAAGCCATAAAAAGTAAGGATCTAACCTGAGCCAAAGAGTGAGCAGTCTCGTGCGCTGTCGTCTACGCTACGAGAAAAACTGTCATTAACTCGGAAACTGTGCAGTGTGTCGAATTTTTTCTTAACATTTATTTCGCAGCACAACCTACGCTGCAACACGCTTACAAGCTTTTCGGACTGTTCCTGACCAACTCGTATAGTAGTATAGACGTAGATGATTTTTATCAACAAAGCTGTTTCATATATAGTGAATATTTTCCCGACCGATGTAACAGCGTTATTTAGACACTGCCTCGCTACGTTCTATTTCCTGCAGCAATGAATATTACGAACAAGTACGGGCAGCTCTTTTAGTCCGACTGTTACACGCCCGAGCAGCGACGCTTGTTAACCCGCCCGTTTCCGGAGCAGCGGGGTATGCCTGCCCCGGATCGAATCCGCCCGGCGGATTGAGGACGAGGGGTCGGTGAGCCGGCCAGCCTGGATGTGGTTTTCAGACGGTTTGTCATATCCCACTAACTTAATACCACGTTGGTTCCCGTGTTCCGCTTCTGATACGTATTACGTATACACGTGGAATACTTTATCACACTTGCACACAGAATTTTCTCTATATGCAGACATACTGGGGTTACTGCTTCTGTCCTGGGGGCGGATTGCCAATTAGTTTATGAAATTTCCGAACAACGGGCATTGCAGACGAATAAAAGATCAGCTAAGTCATCCAACTATGTGGATGTCATCTTGTAAGATGGACACATGGTGAAGAGAAGTTTCCACGCCCGGGTTCCCGGGTTCGATTCCCGGCGGGGTCAGGGATTTTCTCTGCCTCGTGATGGCTGGGTGTTGTGTGCTGTCCTTAGGTTAGTTAGGTTTAAGTAGTTCTAAGTTCTAGGGGACTTATGACCACAGCAGTTGAGTCCAATAGTGCTCAGAGCCATTTTGAAGAGAAGTTTGATGTCTCCTTGGTACATCTCAATAGTAGCAACACAAAAATTCAATATACTATGGAGGAAGCCAGCAATGGGCAACACAGTTTTCTGGATGCGTCTGTGATCAAACAGGTACGGGATCTGAGGCCACAAGACGTACAGAAAAGCTGCATACACTGTTTAATACGTCCATGAGGGATTCAGACGTCCCCACAGACAATAACAGATGTCATTAAAAACTTGGAGGAGATCTAAAAATCTGCGAGTTGGTTTATTTACAAGATGAGGTGGAGCACTTACCGTCACGTGTAAAGATTCAAGGAAGTAGGTGAGCACTTCGTCCAAGTTAAGAGAAAGCCAGGAACAATGGGCGCCAAACGGGAAAGTTTTCCTTCCGTTTATTAACCAAATTACGGATCGTATCGGGGAAGTATTGTCCTGAAACGATTTTTAGATTCTCTGCCCACCTCACTCTTAAGAAAACAAATGATGTCTTAAGAATGGCAGAAGATGTACTGCATGTTCTATCGTCACCTGGGATGAATAAAATTCCATATAGCTGTGGGAAAATACACAATGGAACACAAGATGAAGTGTTAATATCTGCTTAGACAAGAACAAAAGGAACTGCATTCTGGGAACTGCAGACAAGCCGTCCGTAGCAGAACTTATTTCCCCGAGTCTGACAGCACGAAATAACATTCAGAGTGGCAAGCGTTTTAACAAAGACAACGCATTATCACGCGCTCATCTATAGACAGACCATAGAGATTCACAAACACCATAATAATTTTAAAAGAAAATGAGAAAGGGTGATGTTAAACAAAATTCTTATCTCCGCTTTGCGCCATCAGGAATAATGGTGGATTACGTTTAATCGAGAACGATTGCGCCAGCCAGAGGCAATCCCCACCACGTGACAAATGTTCGTGCTCTCTACACTGCTTTATAAACCTCTTGAGTCCTTGATGCAGTTGTCGGTTTACCTCCGAAGACGTCTTCTACGCTCGGAGACGAAACGTCAGGGAACAGTTTTAAACAGGGTCTTTGGAAAAACCAGTTACAAACTTATAGAGGGGACTGAGTAGATACTATTTTGAATAGGAACCCACGTTCGGAAACGTACCGTTTCCATGCTACAGCCATCTGAAAACATCTCGGTAACGCGACCACTTTTACAAGTCATTTATTGGGAGTGACCAAGTGCGTCTCTTGTTTCCATTTCCATTCATTAATAACCAAATAAATAAAAAATAAGCTTCATCAGTTATCCCAACACTGTTGTTTACAGTACGGCCTCTTCCCCTTCGGGAGTGCGGCGTCTCCTTGGAACACCACAGTCAGCGCCTGCTGACGCTGAAGGTACCCTCCCCTGAAGCTCTTGCGCAATTATGGCGAAAAGGGTACGGGATGGAGTCGGACGTTGTGGGTAACGATCTTGATAAAGGCGAAGAGCAGCTCTTCCATTGCCGTAAGCTTCGCCATACAGAAAGATCATGTCTGTGTATTCTGCAAACGTGTACTCACCCATGTTGATCTAACACTCACAGACACGGAAATGAAGCTCGAACTGGGTCAAAGAGGTAGGAAAAAAGTCAAATCACATCACTTAATCCGACTTCAGCAACCCACAACCCCCCGCCCCCATGAATACACTGTCCCATACTTATCTAGCAAGCCGGCCGAAGTGGCCGAGCGGTTCTAGGCGCTCCAGTCTGGAACCGCGCCACCGCTACGCTCGCAGGTTCGAATCCTGCATCGGGCATGGATGTGTTTGATGTCCTTAGGTTAGTTAGGTTTAAGTCGTTCTAAGTTCTAGGGGACTGATGACCTCAGAAGTTAAGTCCCATAGTGCTCAGAGCCATTTTTTTACTTATCTAGCAAACACATTTTCACACAGCTATAATACAGAAACGGAATGTTATCGGACATGGGTTTCTGTACAAAATAAAGTCCTAGAGGTTTGTAATGGGAACTTCCAAACACCCTGTATAATAACTGAGGCCTCTCAGCCCGGGGGTTTCAGGTGAAGAAGTATTAGAAAGTTCGTAGTTTCTGAACAACATTTCACTGTTAGGAACCAGATTATACGTTTGTAGCAGAGTAGTGGATGGTGCTGAAAGCTCAGATATTGCAAATTACACATTGAAATGCCACACAGCTAAATAACATAAGCTATTCTATTGAATATCAAAAGCAAAAGACAGCTGTGTAAATTAGAATCAGACAAGTTAGACGATGAGCAACGAAATATTGTTCTGTTGAAGTACACGACACCAGCGAGAGAATAATCCAATAAAATAAAATAATTTAGGATTCAATATTAAAGGCCGATCTTGGATTTTTATGTTCAAATCATTTTTACAGCAATCCTGATTCATCATTATTATTCTTTCTTCTGAGTTCCAAAACTGGTCATAGGGCCAAAAACGTTCTTCCCTAATACGAGAAATGTTTTGGTGGCTTTTTTTCTGGTTATGCTAAGAGAAGACCAGTATTCCGAACGAGTTGTTGAATCCTCGGAACACGATGTTGCATGGTGCTTTCTGCTTGCCTCGGCTGGACACGGTAACTGGTCTGGCACGTATCTGGTACGACTAAGCAACGCAAGGCGCCAGTGGGGCTGCTTATGCCGGGGTTCCGCAGCGGAGCTTCGTCAATGAATTGCGTCTACGCACTTGGCAGCGCTCCTTTACTGCAGTCAGATGTGGGCCAAGCAGTGCGCCATATTATCCGCAGCCAAGCCATCTGCAATTCTAAGTGACGTCACGAAACACAGACCAGCACTGCGACTGCACTGGCAGCACAACACGTAACGTCGAGATAAAATTTCTTTCTTTTTAACTCGTTTTAACTCAAACCTTTAACTCTGAGTTACGCACAAGCGTTTTCGAAACTGGACATTTGTATTTTGATGTAGAGAGTTTACCATTACTCCTCTTAGGAGTTGGTAAGGAATTGGTAGGAAAAACTCTTCAGCAGTTCACTCACAGCATTTCAGCTTTAGACAAGAGCATAAATTTCTGGTAGTTCTAAAAAACTTAAAAAATATGGGGTTTCATGGAAACTTGACTCGTTCGAAAAGAAAGGAGTTTTGTTTGACGTTTACAGTTTTAGTGAATGTCGATTTAAATTAATATTATTCAAGAAGTGAATTCAATTTCTGTTATTTATTTTTTTTCTAATTTGTTCGTGTAATGAGTAAATGAGTAGAGAGTTTGGGAAAAGACCTCGAATTTTCTCCGAACATAATTACTACTCTTCCTACGGTTTCCTGTTGGTAATTTGAAAACGCATTCGTTACCTTCCTAAAGCTCTGTTGGCTGTAAATTTACTCTAAAATACAAATTTCACAGGAAAATACCAGTGCCAAGATATACTGAGAAAGGATTCTAACCGACTACTCCGATTCTCCTAAGCTGATTTCGATTATTCATTTGATAAGGCCACATCCGATTTCTTTCACTATCCTTTATCCATCTCTAATCATTAAGTCGGTGTCAGGAATTTCACCTCAAACTTTCACCCTTCTTTACTTTCTCTTTCAGAATACACCATAATAGCCGGCCGGTGTGGCCGAGCGGTTCTAGGCGTTACAGTCAGGAACCGCGTGACCGCTACGGTCGCAGGTTCGAATCCTGCCGCGGGCATGGATGTGTGTGATGTCCTTAGGTTAGTTAGGTTTAAGTAGTTCTAAGTTCTAGGGGACTGATGACCTCAGAAGTTAAGTCCCATAGTGCTCAGAGCCATTTGAGCCATACACCATAATAGTAAACGTCAATAGCCATAGTTAAAATAATACGGTTGGGTAGATTTTCAGAATACGCGGTTAGAACGGCTATTTTGTGAGAACAGCTGTTTGATAGTTTAACAGTTAATTCAGATGTGGAAATGAAAACAGTCCTTGTGACATCAGCGAATGACCGCAAAATCTTACGTCATGGAGAGGGGAGTACATGATTTTTAGTGCCCATATTCTTAGAGAACTAGAATATTTGTAGTGACGCTTCCATTCTATGCTGTGTCTCTACTCAAAAATAACTTTAGTTACATTGTTGTCCTACGAATATCTCATCCTTAATACGATAGTGCAACAAGAAACACTCATACGTAAACAACTTTTAAATATGTAGCTTAGTTCTGAACTATGCTTCTTTGACAGATTTCCATATCTACTTATTTGCCAGAGTAAAGGCTTTAGTGAATTAAATTTTGAGTTCGTTGAAAAGATTAGCCACTAAATAAGAAAGAAATAGCGGGAAAATATTAGTTTTATTGGAGAGAACAGGCATGAGAGAAAATGAGACCAAGAGCTGGATTACACATGAGCTTCCAACATGTGCGATTTGACGTCTCGTTCTCGTTCGCTCCTCATATTGTTTTTGAGTGGAATCCTCTACTTGCACTGGAGCTTTTCCATTACTGCGCCAAACGACGATGTGGTACAGAATGTCGCTACGAAAATGGCGAGCGCGTTCCCCTTATCGGACACTGGCCACCAAACTATCAAAAAGTGCTTGTGTGTGGACACGAGAGGGTGAGAAGAGCGCTTCCCTGCAGGCGGGCGTCCTGCGCAGGGGAGGCACCTGTGGAGCGCCAACAAAGAAAGCAAAGAGGCGTGGCGCGCTGTGACGTCAGGATCGCACGTGGCGGCGGCGGCGGCGGCGGCGGTCGCGCCACAAAGGCGCCACCCACACGGCCGACGCGCTCATCTGTGCGTATCAACGGTCCGCACCCACACGTACGTACAGTTTCGCGTCCGCTCTTCAAGACCTTATCTGGCCGGTTCCTTTTGTATGGACACGGCTATTCTGTGTACCCTCTCTCCTGCGTCGTGCGTGCCCACAACCGTCCAGTTCTGAATCGCTGCTTACGAACAGCGAAACAGGCTCTCGCGAGGAAATGGTTAGTTATACACCGTACGGCGCGTGGCGGAAATGATACAGAGTATCATCACAAACTAGTTTAGAGTGCTATGTGGGGAAAACAATAGTCGTTACGCTACTGTACAAACCAAAATATTCAAATTTTTCATTTGAACATTAAATTAAATATTGTTGTTGTTGTGGTCTTCAGTCCAAATACTGGTTTGATACAACTCTCCATGCTACTCTATCCAGTACAAGCCTCTTCATCTCCGAAGAACTAGTGCAAACTAAATCCTTCTGAATCGGCTTACTGCATTCATCTCTTGGTCTCCGTCCACAATTTTACCCCCCCCCCCCCACACACACACACACTTTCCTCCAATACTAAATTGTTGATCTCTCGATGTCTCAGAACTTGTCCTATCAACCGATCCCTTCTTTTAGTCAAATTGTGCCACAAATTTCTTTTCTCCCCAGTTGTATTCAGTGCCTCCTCATTAGTTACGTGATGTACCCATCTAATCCTCAAGATTCTTCTGTAGCACCACATTTCTAAAGCTTCTGTTCTCTTCTTTTTTAAACTCTTTGTTGTCCATGTTTCACTTCCGCACACGGCTACACTCCACACAAATATCTTAGGAAAAGACTTCCTAACGCTTAAGTCTATATTCGATGTTAAACGGTTTCTCTTTTTCAGAAAAGCTATTCTTGCCGTTACGTCCTCTCTAATACCGTCGTCATCAGTCAGTTATTTTGCTACCCAAACAGCAAAACTAATCTACTACTTCAAGTGTCATGTTTCCTAACCTAAAGCACTCAGCTTGACTCGATTTAATTCCACTGCATTTCATTATTCTTGTCTTGCTTTTCCTGATGTCCATCTTATATCCCCCTTTCAAGACACTGTTCATTCCGTTGAACTGCTCTTCCAAGTCTTTTTCAGTCTCTGAAAGAACTACAATGTATCGGCATGCCTCAAAGTTTTTGTTTCTTTTTCCTGAACTTTAATTCCCACTTCGAATTTTTGTTTAGTTTTCTTTACTGCTTGCTCAATGAACAGATTGAATAACATCGGGGATAGGCCACAACCCTGTTTCACTCTTTTCTCAACCACTGCTTCCCTTTCATGCCCCTCGACTCTTTGTAACTGCCGTCCGGTTTCTACAGAAATTGTAAATTGCCATTATCTCCCTGTATTTTACCACTGTTACCTTCAGAATTTCAAAGAGAGTATTGCAGTGAACATTCATAAAATCTTTATCTAAGTCTACTAATACTATAAACATAGATTTGCGTTTCCGTAGCCTATCTTCTAAGATAAGTCGTAGGTTAAATATTGCCTCACGTGTTCGTACGTTTCCCTGAAATCCAAACCGATCTTCCCCGAGGTCGGCTTCTACCAATATTTTCCATTCTCAAGTTACAAATACGTCGTGTAAAAAGATATGTTTGTTGAGGCGCATTGCAACGTGAATCCTCGTAATTCTGAGAGCAGTCACGATGACGCTCTCGCGCTGCCTACACAAAGCATTGACGAGTTGTGAGGATCGCCTTTCAACGTTTTTGTCTTTCCATTCAACAGAACGTGCTAAAATTCCGAAATATACAAAAGAATTAGACAAACGAGGGTTCTGTAAGTGATCTCTTTTGCGGATCACCATGTTTCGTAAGCATTCTTCCGATGAAAGACAGTTTGGCAGCTTCCTGGATGTATATGGCTCTTCCACCTCAAATCGCTCAGGACAAATAATCCTAGGTACAGAGCGCTATAGTAGCAACAGTGATTATTGGAAGAGTAGGGTTATGTGCAAATTGGAGGAAAATGTGTGAATAAATCTGTTTTGATTTCAACAGGTTTGTCGGATGCAGCTGAAAAATCTGGGAAAATTTATTGATGTGATTTCGTGGTCTATCACATGCTCGTTCTGCAGTCTAACAGAACAGTTTTACACCTCTCGAGTACATGAATTTACTACTAAATGAGAAATTTTAAGCTTTCCTGTGACAGAAAGACTTTACATTTTACTTTAATTAAAAGTAATCATCTGATTGAAGAATGTCAATGTGTCCTTAACAGAGATGGTAAGAGCGGTGTACTTAGAGTGGAATGTTTGATAGCTTTGAACTGTAGTGACTGATCGTGTCGTGAATCAGTAAATAATTCAGAAAGCTATTCGTGTGCCACTCACCACTGTGGAATAATCTATGCGTAGTAGTCAATTTGACGTCCGTAGATACTTTAATCTGGAACGCATCAGTTCAGTTATTTAAAAACAGCCATTCAAATGTTTTTACTTATATAAAATTACTTATAATATTTTAGGCAGCAACCTGTATAGTTTTCAGTTATAGTTTTTCTGGCTGATATAATGAGTTTCGATTACTAGTTCTCATAATGAACAGTTGACATCTTTATTGTCTAAAATCAAATAATAGTAAGGTTCAAAACTTTTTCACCGAGTGTTCGTTTCAAAGTGTGCTGTTTAAAAAGAGTGCGGGAAAGTGGATGTAAGTCTGTAGTAGTTATAAATGCTATAAACGTTGATTTTAAATTTTAAAGCCTAAACCAGGTACTAATGTGGCTAGCACTCGCATCCAGGAGGAAAGGGGAACGATGTTAAAATCCCGGTACTGTTTGTAAATCGCAAGAGTAAATGCCGGCATTGTTCCCTTCTGACATCACTGCTGTTTTTATGTACCGTCCTTGTCCAGCTGAGCTGTTGTCAAGTCTCTAATAACATTCACTTCGACGTTAGGTGAAACTCTCCTCCATCCCTCCTTTCTTTCTTCCAAAATATTAAAAATCTTGGTGGTATAATATCACACAAGTGCTCGATGCATTTCACAAAAGATTATAGAAAATACGGAACAGTTCATATACCATCAAACTAGGAAAGTAGTTACAGTTTCTGACACAATGATGCTTTTTCCCTCTACAGTGAAACAAATATGCAAAAAAAAAAAAAATTAACACCAACTCAAAGGTGGCATAGGATATCGGGCAGTGGAAACTTAACGATTTCACAACTATGACAGTATTTGAAACAAGTCCGTGCTCAGATTAAGAAACGTAATTAAGAAATAGTTGTAGCAGTTGACAGGGAAAACTGAAGACATAATTCGACCTACATTTTGCTACACAGGATTCTCATATAATGGAGGTCTATTTAAAACGATTATATGCTACTTTACTCGTAAAACAGACTATTAAATCGAACACACACACACACACACACACACACACACACACACACACATACATACTCACATACATATACACATTACACTGGGTTAGATCAGGATATGCTAAGTACTGCTTCCTTTCTATACTGAGTCTGTATTCATAGATAAGAGCTTTTGTTACACTTATTACTGTCCTACAAATATTGCACCCGTAAAAGGACAATATGAGAACGAAAGCGCAAACGAAAACTTTTCCACTCTGTTGCTTTGTTTTGAACTATGCTGCTTTGAGAGCTTTCGCTATCAAAGTGTTATCTAGGATGAACAGTCATTTACTTCCATTCCACAGCGAATACAATTTCGCGTTCATTCTAAAGCTTAGTCATTAAACAGAATGTAGTGGTTAAAAGTATTCATCTTGTTGATGAGAAAAGCCAGTAGATAATTCATATCCTCCTCTGTGTTAGTGATCAGTGCCAGATTAGCGGATAAGGTGGGTGAGCTCGTTATTTTCGTGGCGACACTCTGTGTCTGGGGTCATCGGCGTACTTCCCAACAATGGTGAACATCAGTGGAAGTAGATGAGCTCACGTATACACTAGAAGTCGAGAAAATCAGTCGATCATGTGTGTCAGAGGTTCGGCTTTAATGCGGCTCATGGCCTCATTTTATCGGTAGTCTCTCTGCCCTCTAGAGATCGCCACATTTATTGACACGTTTTGATGCTAAATCCTCAACGAATAGGAACTGCTTGTACATGGAGAAAGCGCATCTGCTGACTTCACTGCTGAATATTTGGGGTGCTTAATTTACTGGCCGGAATTCATTTTCTGCCACAGCCTAATATTTTTCTGTTTGAAGTTAGTACCCTGCCACTTTATCGTTCATCAGGAAAATCGTCATTCTAAAGTTAAATCTCCCTGTAAAACAAAAAGTAGAACGAGCGAGATTATTCAATTCATTCAAAAGACCTGTGTCGTGTCAACGGATTTCCACGATCCATATACGCAATGTGTTTGCACTATTTTAAGAAACTTCTGTGGCTACGTGTAAAACTGTCAACTGTGGCATTTTCAGGGCAATCCTGTGCATGTCATTTGATGATTTCCTTATAGAATATTGCCTGAAGGAAACAAAAATTTGTTACTGGATAGATTTCTGCTTTACAGAAAGAAACAGAAAGAGGATATTTCGCTTTATGTTGTGAAAATAACGGTTGTGCGACAGTGGCAGGAAATTAGATGTTTGAAGGATGCTACGTGACCGGCGTGATTTTACCATTGGAGACAGCTGAAAAGTTGTTTTGTATAAGTAGAGCCACAAAAATTGCTCTTGTGTAAGCATAGCCACAAAGTCTACAGTGAAACGCGGTGGTTGTGGAGATTTGTCGATGCATAATTTGCAGCCTAAGGAGGTGGAGACTGGTAGCTTGGGGCCTACTGGTAAAGGAGGGGCGGTGTGACTGGTAATGCCATCTTATCTGTCAGGAGTGCACGTACACATCTCATCGCCCCAAACTTCAACGCTGCAGTCGGACACGGGTATGTATTACCCGGGTCGAAGCTGAAACTAAGCGCTAGATGCAAAAGCGTCAATACACGTTTCATAATAATCTGATATACTAGTAGTAGACAGTTGTAATAAAGTCATAAACTTATACAATAGAATACAGAACATAGGTTACACCTTACATTGTAATTCTAGCACAGTTCTAACATACTAACATATTATCGTAAGATTCGTAATTACAGCATACTAACATATTAACATAACGTACCTGGTTGGAAATTCCTTTTTGTTGGGACGAGAATACTTTCCAATCAGTTAAAAATTGTAATGAAAAATGGAACATTACTTGTTGTAATAACTAGGCAAAAGCCAATACTGTATGAAACAGAAACTTCTATTAATAAATTTTTAGAATTATTATGTAATACTCATACTATCTTCTTATTTAACTTTCAAGCAGACGTCTAAGTACATAATATACTCACGAAGTTCTCAAGAGGATCTACATGAGATTTTATCTGACTAATTCTGCAACTAAGGCGCCAGGCCATTTCTCCCTTTCTAGTGATGTCAAATATGGAGACTACAGACTACGATGCCTATAACGACTCAAATGTTACAACAAATCTGGAACTCTAGTAGCGTGCTTTTCCCAAAGGAGATGTTATGAATCGATACGATCCTGGATTATGGCTGTTGTTCGCAGAGGTGTCCATGTTGTCAACTTTTCACCTCTGCTTCTTTATCATTTGCATCCAGTGTCAATCAATATTTGTTAAGAGAAATACTACTAAAGCAATAGAGTTTGTGCCATTTAGCTGGTCTATCATAACGCGAGCATGCATTGTAAGACATATCAAAATATGTGTAGACAATACTATGCACTTCAAACCTCGATGCACGAAACATTATCATCTGTGGAATCTTTCTTAATATCAGTACATAGATCAGAAAAATAGTGTCCGAAATATTTGTGTCAATTCTTTATATAATCATCAACACTGAATAAACAATAACGGTGGTAGTGCTTCGGAACAAATACTGCAGATAATCACGGTAGCGCATATAATGACTAACACATGACGAACAATAATATATTCAAACGTGTAGAACAAGCGTTGACTAAATATTTGCGACTGGTTTCGTTCATTCATCGCACATTCTACTTGAAATACGCTCTATGACAGTAACTGCCAATTTTTAGATATAACATTACTAAGACGGAGTACAATTTACAGTAGACAGAATGTAATACACTACGAATTTAAAGCACTTTCAAGCAAATTAATGCCTAATTGACTTTTAGTTATATTCCGGTTGATGCTTTTCTGTAATATGCGGCAACTGCGCTGTAATAATTTTCTACGTATTAACATGGTTCATCCATGAGTCAAACGATGAAGATGATAATTTAACGAGGCAGATACGGAGAGTTGGTCAACCTACAGGTTGCGGTATCAGTTTCAAATTACGTTGCTCCGTCGTTCCACTTTTGGGAAAAAGACTCATTGCGAAGATAGAAATAGTGCTTTTCTGTAAACTAAACGCTGAATATAGACTACAGGATACCTGCATCATATGAATTTCTCCCGCTTGCCTGACCTAGGTCTCATGGAAATTGTCGACGTCTGAAGTCATAGTTAGTGTCACTACAATTGATAATTGAATGCTTTCATTAAATTGAAGCTTTATTAAATCTCCAAAACATTAACAGGATACGAACTTTCTTTGGAAGTATGACTGTTTAACGTAAACTGCGTGATGATCTTTCTACGTTTCTCAATAATCGACATAGATTTCACTAACGAAGAAAAAGTTTTTCGTTTCCCTTTAATTCTATTTCGTAAAATGAATCTTTAGTATTGTATTTGTAAGATGTCTTCAAACTGGACTAAGGTTACTTTTTCATCTTGTTACTCCCGATGTCGTAAGCTGTAGCAGATCACGTTAAAATTACAACTAAAGAAATGCACAGGCAGTGTGACTAAGGGGTTTTAAAATTCGATCTTACGTATTTCTGATGCGAAGTAAAAACTAACAATGAAACTATTATTTTTTGATAATCCTAAATGTAACATTTAGAAAGCTGAATGCGATATCATTACGTAGAAACCGATCAAGAACGGAAAAAAACAACCAGCATTCATTCCTAATATATAACTTACTTGTATATGAACCACAAGTCACATTTTCTCTAGTTAGATGTATTTGCATATTGGCTCCCGGATGATGACTTGACGAATAAGATGAAACGTTTATGAATTAATGATTAAAACATCGAGGAAAGACTTTCTCATTTTAACTAGAGAAAAATTCAAGAACAAACTTTATCTCCTACTATTGTTAGTGTAACAACAGCAATGGAGCCTACTTCGGTGGTTTTGCACTGAAATATATATTATTGAGTTCACGAATTATGTTATTCACAGTGGTAACAACAGAGCTCCGTCGTTCCCGTTTTGGGAAAAGAGTCACTGCGAGGACAGAAATATTGCTGTTCAGCAAACAAATAATGTAGAAGATAGACGACAGTATATCTGGATCATCTGAATTTTTCCCGCTTGCCTGACCTAGGCGTTATGCAAATTGCCGACGGTTGAAGTCATAGTTCGTGCCACTACAACTGATAACTGAATGCTTTCATTAAATTTTTGCTTCATTAATTCTCCATAACATTAACAGGATACGAACTTCTTTTTTAGAGGCATGGCTGTTTAATGTAAACTGCGTGATGATCTTTCTAAGCTTCTCGATGATCGAGACGGATTTCAATAACGAAGAAAAAGTTTATCATTTCTCTTTAATATTACCACGTAAAGTATATCGATGTAGTTTTTCAAAATTGTATTTCTAAGGTGTCCTGGAAGTGGTTTAAGGTTATTATCATTATCATAGATGTCTCATCTTATTACTTTTGATATCGTAAGTATGGCAGGTGATGTTAGATTTATAGTCAAAGAAATGCACAGACAGTGAGAAGGTGAGGTTTTAAAACTCTATTTCACGAATTTCTGATGCGAAGTAAAATTTAACAATAAAATTGATTATATTATGATAATGCTAAATGTCACATTTACAAAGGATAGATGAAATGCGGTAGCATTACGGAGACACCGAACAAGAACAGAGCAAATAATCAGAATTTATGCCCGATGTGTCACTTTCCTTCTGTACGAACTACAAGTAACATTTTCTCTGGTTAAATGTCATACCTTATTGGGTCCGGGATTATGTCTCGAACGACAAGATGAAACAGTTAGGAATTAATGCCTGAAACATTGGGAAAAGATTTACTTACTTTTAACTAAAAGAAAATCTCAAGACAAACTTTATCTCCTAGTCTTGTTAGTGTAGTGATAGCAATGGAGGCTACTTCGGCTGTTTTGCGCTGAAGCATAAATTACTTACGCATTCGAGAAGTATATTATTCACAGACGAGACAACAGAGCAGAGCGAGATTGTTTGAGGGTGGAGAAAGGGGGGAGGGGGGCGAGCTCGCAAATAACTGTGCTGTAAATACGGTACCATGGTATACTTAAAGAGAGGGAGAGAGAAGGGATATTTGTGTACGTGCGGTCCGTTTCAGATATTAGTAATCGTATCTTGTGCAAATAATTCGAAAAGAAGAGAAAATAATATTTCCTTTGTCGAAAACCCGGTGGTGAGGGATGTGTCGATATGGTAGACGAGGGCCGACGCCCCATCGTGCCGGTTTCAGAATCCTCTAAGAAACCGCAAAACGTGGAAAGCTGTTAAAGAAGATGCGGTACTCACATGATGTCTCCCAGCTTGACGCGAGTCTGCACGAGCGCACACGACTTGAAGTCGGAGGTGGTGACGGCCCGTCGGCGGCGGTAGCGCGGGCTGGCGGGCGCCTGCGTCTGCTCGGCCGCGGGCGCCGCCTGCGTCTGCGACCACTCGGGCTCCGTGATGCGCACCATCGGCGACGAGCCGCGCCGCCGCGTGCTCATGTGCCGGCCGGCCACGCCTCCCAGCATGCTGCAACACACCACACACCCACTCGCTCGCCACCCTTCACAAAACTCTTCCCAATCGGAATTGCACATTAAAGAAATTAACAAACCTGGAGAGGCTTCACCATCGCAAATAAAAAAAAATATATAAAATAAAATAACTGCCAGGTGGGAGAGGACTCGCTCACAGAGGGCTAAGTAGAAATTTAATTACGTGTATAGTCAGTTCATCCATTCCAGGAATAGAGATTCTCGACCATTTTTGCCTGTTTATCAACATCGGTGCCAGCAAGATATCGGCTTCAGGGATTCCAAGATTTTCGAGAATGATTAAATTTCAATAATACAAAAAAATGGTTCATATGGCTGTGAGCACTATGGGACTTAACATCTATGGTCATCAGTCCCCTAGAACTTAGAACTACTTAAACCTAACTAACCTAAGAACATCACACAACACCCAGTTATCACGAGGCAGAGAAAATCCCTGACCCCGCCGGTAATCGAACCCAGGAACCCAGGGGCTGGAAGCGAGAACGTTCAATAATACACTGACGAGCTATAACATTATGACCACCTGCTTAATAGCTTCTCGGTCTATCTTTCAAACGCATTACAGCACCGATTCTGCGTACCGTCGATTCTACAATTTGTTGGTACGTTTGTGAAGGTACGTGATATCATATGTCTACACACGAGTCTTGTAATTCACGTAAATATTGGGGGGTTGATTTTTGTACATGTGATAGCGCCCGAGAGCGACCCAGAAGGCTTCCATGGGAATCACATCACTCGAATTTGGTGGCCAAAACATCGACCTCGTTTTACTATCTTGCTGCACTGTTGTGCAACTGAACCCGTGGAACGGTGCGTTTGCAGCCGCCATTCCCCTCGATGACGGCGTTTGTGGGGACGACCATCGAGTTGGTGTAGCGAGAAAAAAGATTCATCCGAAGAGCCGACACGTTTCCAATGATCCGTGTCGAATGCCCATAGCTCCGTGCCCACTGCAGTCGTAATTGTCGATGTCGTTGGATCAACATATGAAAGCATAACCGTCGTCTGCTGCAGACTTCCATATTCAACAGTGTACCTTGAACAGTGTGCTCCGAATCATATGTGAGTGCCCCAGCATTGTGTTCTTTCGGCAGAGATACCACAAATCACCACTATCCTACTTTACAGAGCAGGCAAGCCTCTGAATCCCGTTTTCTGTAAAGAGTCCTGGACTTCTAACCACTTAGCGCCTAGTGATAGTTTCACTGTTCTACCACTTTCCGTAAATACCGATGACAGTAGCAAGTGAACATTCGACCAGCTTCGCCGTTCTAGAGATACTTGTTCACTTTTGAATAAAAATAAGCTTCTGAATGTATTTCCCAATTTGCAGCCCATTGCTTCGCCAGAGTGATCCATCCGTCTCTGCTACTTTTACATACTTTCCTTACCGTGTCACGCGCCCACAACGCCATCAGGCGGCGCCCTAGTTCGCGGTGAGCAGTGGTCATGAAGCTTTGGCTGTCCAGTGTATAACTGTCACATAAATTCATGAAGGAGCAGGCGTCCATTACTATAATAATCAGTAGTTCTCCTTTTACGTTGACTGGATGGCAATGTTAAAAGTCAAACATCGGGCAAGGGAATGACTTTATTGCTCATATGACGCGTTTCAGACTTCACCCATCAGATATCATGGATCGATTACTGCACGTAGATACGGTGTTTCAAATTGTATGTGAAACAAATATTTGCAGACCATTCTGCGAATGTTTGTTTCACAAACAACTTGAAAATTCATACCTACGGGCAGCAATCGCTCCATAATATCTGATGGATAAAGTCTTAAATGCATCATATGAGCAATAAAGTCATTCCTTGCCTGATGTACTTTTACCATTTTGACCCATTCAACATGAATGTATAACCAATGATCGTTTTAATTTGACGTTTGACGCCGAACAACAAATGACAAAGGAAGCATTTTTTCTTGTGATATAGCTACATATCAACAATTTTGGGATATTTCGCTTTACTTTCATTGTGAAACCATACTTTTTGCCAAATTTCATGATTCTAGGTCGACGGCAAGTACCCTACAGGTTCTGAAGAGTGAGGTAGCGAGCATCAAAATATGCGACATAAACTGCCGTACCTTTTGACTGCATTGACTTAGAAGCTAACGGGTGTTGTACTGTCAAGGGATCATAGACACGGTAGCGTTCTCGCTTCCTACGCCCGGGTTCCCGGGTTCGATTCCCGGCGGGGTCAGGGATTTTCTCTGCCTCGTGATGGCTGGGTGTTGTGTGCTGTCCTTAGGTTAGTTAGGTTTAAGTAGTTCTAAGTTCTAGGGGACTTATGACCACAGCAGTTGAGTCCCAAAGTGCTCAGAGCCATTTTTTTTGGATCATAGACCTTAGTATGTGACATAAATTTCAACTTGATGCCTCTACCTGTTCCTGAGGGAAAGGGGTCTTACTAGAGAGACAGACAGATAGACAGGCAGAAATTCTGCTAACAAATGACAAAATTTTTTTCGTGTGATGTAATTACAAATTTACAGTTTTCGGATTTTTCCATGAAAACCTATGAAACCTACCTTTTTGCTAAGTGTCAGGATTCTAGGCCAATGGGAGGTACCCTATAGTTATTGATTAATGAGTTTGTGAATATTAAAGTATGTGACATAAATGACCGTATCTTTGATTGCACTGACTTAGAAGCTTCAGTATTTTGCCCCTTCCAAGGAACCATAGACCTCAGTAAGTGACATAAATTTCAAATCGATACGTCTGACCGTTCCTGAGAAAAAGGGTTCCTAACAGTCGGGCAGAAAGACAAAGAGACAGCCAGGAGGAAAACAAAGTGATTCTATAAGAAATCCGTTTGTACACTAGGACTGAGGTTCGAAACCACAAAAAACAGTGAATGGGTAATATACAATTATGGCATTAAAATTTCAGTACGGGGAAGGATAGAAAAGAATGAAATTTTTTTGTTCATTTGTGCATGCCGCATTGTATATGTCAAATAATTTCATCTTAAAGAAAGGCTTTCATTGTCATTTTCAAATAACCTTCGAATTCAATGTTGGTGAGATCATTTGCGTACATAATACGCCTTACATATTTGATTGATTACATAATAGTACTTACTTCGAGATGAATATGACGTCCGTATTGCAAGGACAGTAAACGCTCACGTAACTGTCACTGTTCAGTTGTTAAAATTAAGTAATTGTAATACTTTTTTTACGTTGAATATGATTTGACAGTAGTTTTACAGTTCTCTTTGTATGATGTTATATGTTGACAAATAATATCCAAATTTACAGCGACGATGTTAAATCCCACTGGTTGGATTTCTGCGTGGGATATCTTTGGTTGTCTTGTTATATGTTTTTAATTGTATCCCTTTCTTGTTCCAGTATCTCAATAAAATTTTTAGGTACAATTTGTGTTTAAAACCTGTATGCTTCTTTAACATTTCTTGTGGAAAGTTTCTCATGTGTACGCAAATCTGTAATTATTCAAGAATGTTCATAGTCACATCTTTGAGTATTCTACGCAGCATCTGCAATGCATTTTCAGTTTTATCAACTGTATGGTGTCGATTTTTCAGGTGGAGAAAGAAGTTTGATTGGTTATTGGAGCTGTTTCTGATATGCTTTTTGAACCTAACGTTAAAATTTCGTCCTGTTTGGCGGATTTAGAAGTTACTGCAGTTGTTATGTATGATTTTATATATACCTGAGTTGGCATAATTTGAGGATGTAGTATCGTCCGAACGTAGTTTCATTTTGAGGTTATAGTTAGTAGGAAAGTTTAACAGTACATTTATGGTTTTGAACAATGCATTTACTTTGTTGGATGTTATTCCAAATCGCAGAAACTTATATATTTCCACTCAATGATTAATAGGCTAATTAACCTACCGTTGGAAGAAAAAGCAATACAAAAAGAACTAGACACACTTCGTTTCACTTGACTTACACCTTCTAGAGCACGTTGGGTGGCACGGGATACATGCGGACGTGCATTGTCCTGTTGGAACAGCAAGTTCCCTTGCCGGTCTAGGAATGGTAGAACGATGGGTTCGATGACGGTTTGGATGTACCGTGCACTATTCAGTGTCCCCTCGACGATCACCAGTGGTGTACGGCCAGTGTAGGAGATCGCTCCCCACACCATGACGCCGGGTGTTGGCCCTGTGTGCCTCGGTCGTATGCAGTCCTGATTGTGGCGCTCACCTGCACGGCGCCAAACACGCATACGACCATCATTGGCACCAAGGCAGAAGCGACTCTCATCGCTGAAGACGACACGTCTCCATTCGTCCCTCCATTCACGCCTGTCGCGACACCACTGGAGGCGGGCTGCACGATGTTGGGGCGTGAGCGGAAGACGGCCTAACGGTGTGCGGGACCGTAGCCCAGCTTCATGGAGACGGTTGCGAATGGTCCTCGCCGATACCCCAGGAGCAACAGTGTCCCTAATTTGCTGGGAAGTGGCGGTGCGGTCCCCTACGGCACTGCGTAGGATCCTACGGTCTTGGCGTGCATCCGTGCGTCGCTGCGGTCCGGTCCCAGGTCGACGGGCACGTGCACCTTCCGCCGACCACTGGCGACAACATCGATGTACTGTGGAGACCTCACGCCCCACGTGTTGAGCAATTCGGCGGTACGTCCACCCGGCCTCCCGCATGCCCACTATACGCCCTCGCTCAAAGTCCGTCAACTGCACATACGGTTCACGTCCACGCTGTCGCGGCATGCTACCAGTGTTAAAGACTGCGATGGAGCTCCGTATGCCACGGCAAACTGGCTGACACTGACGGCGGCGGTGCACAAATGCTGCGCAGCTAGCGTCATTCGACGGCCAACACCGCGGTTCCTGGTGTGTCCGCTGTGCCGTGCGTGTGATCATTGCTTGTACAGCCCTCTCGCAGTGTCCGGAGCAAGTATGGTGGGTCTGACACACCGGTGTCAATGTGTTCTTTTTTCCATTTCCAGGAGTGTACATTGTTCAAAACCACAAATATGCAGCTAGCCTTTCGTATTAACAACAACTTCAAAATTAAACTACGTTCGCACAATACTCAGTCCTCAGAATACGCTAACCCAGGTATTTAAAATCACCTGTAACAATTGCGATAACTTACAAATCGAACAAACAGGACGAAATTTTAACTTTAGATTCAAAGAGAGCACCAGAAACTGCGACAATGGCTGATTCAGTTTCTTTCTCGAACTGAAAAATTAACACCACACAGTCGATAAAATTGAAAATGCAGTGCAGATACTGCATAGAATATCAAGAGATCCCACTATGAACATTGTTGAAGAATTAGAAATTATATACACAAGAGAATATTTTAACAAGAAATATTAAACGAACATACAGAGTTAAAACAGGAATTCTACTGAAAAAGCTTTATTGAAATGCCATAATACGGAAAGGGATAAAATTAAAGCAGATAACACACAACAAAAGACAGACTACGTCGAAATCCAACAAATAAAAAATAACAACACCTCTGCCTATTTGCAGATACTTTGTATACATATAACATAATACTAAGAGAACTGTTAAATTACTGTCAAAACATATTCAACGTATAACAAATACATGTTGTTACCAACAACTGAGCACTGATAGTTACATGACAGTTTACTGTGGCTGTAACATGGACGTCATGTTCAGCTAGGCGTAAGTACCATTATCTAATTAATCGAATATGCAAGGCGTATTATGTACGTAAATGATCTTACCATCGTTGTATTCACAGGTTGCCTGAAAAAGGCAATGAAAGCCGAAATAGATCTGTCGTGAAATAAAGACTGACAGTAGCATTGGAGCTATTCTGGACCTTCTTTAAAATAATGTCATCATCCAGTGAAAATTTACTTATTGTGCTCATAGTACAGCATAATATGGAGAATACATGATTACATGAAATGTATTCGCAGTTGTGAATGCGAACAACCATCATATGTATAAGTGAAGATTTTTGTCACACCGGGACTCGAACCTAGATTACCCGCTGTACGTGAGCGGTCACCTGAATCTATTTTTTTGTGTCCTCGGCATTTTGTCTGGGTGGAAGAAACATGGCACCTTTTCAAGTTCATCGTCAAACACTTCACTCAGTGTTTTTGTTATAGAAGACATCCAGGCCTCCAACTTAACACACTGAGCTATCGTGCCGGCGTTTTCTTCGTTCGTAATTGTACTAGGTATGTAGTCTGGGAGGACATTACAAGACACCCTGTGATGTTCATCGTCGAATACTCCACTAAGGTTTATTATTATTAATATTATTTCTCTTTCCTGTCTCAGACGTTATGTCTAGTTAAAAATGGAAAGTGACGCGGACCTTGATCAAGCGTGACTTCCTTTTCACTGTAGGGTATATGTTACACTGCATTTAGGAATTTTCGGGTAATTGAACATGTATCAATAATTACAGATTTCTGTAGTTGTATATATATGTTTGGATGTAGCTGTATTGCGTTGATGTACTGTTGGGTACTGTGTGGTATGACTCCTGTAGTTGATAGTATAATTGGTACAATGTCAACTTTATCCTGATGCCACATGTCCTTGACTTCCTCAGCCAGTTGGATGTATTTTTCAATATTTTCTCCCGTTTTCTTCTGTATATTTGTTTTATTGAGTATGGATATTTCGATTAGTTGTGTTAATTTCTTCTTTTCATTGGTGAGTATGATGTCAGGTTTGTTATGTGGTGTTGTTTTATCTGTTATAATGGTTCTGTTCCAGTATAATTTGTATTCATCATTCTCCAGTACATTTGCGGTGCATACTTGTATGTGGGAACGTGTTGTTCTATTAGTTTATGTTGTATGGCAAGCTGTTCATGTATTATTTTTGCTACATTGTCATGTCTTCTGGGGTATTCTGTATTTGCTAGTATTGTACATCCGCTTGTGATGTGGTCTACTGTTTCTATTTGTTGTTTGCAAAGTCTGCATTTATCTGATGTGGTATTGGGATCTTTAATAATATGCTTGCTGTAATATCTGGTGTTTATTGTTTGATCCTGTATTGCAATCATGAATCCTTCCGTCTCACTGTATATATTGCCTTTTCTTAGCCATGCGTTGGATGCGTCTTGATCGATGTGTGGCTGTGTTAGATGATATGGGTGCTTACCATGTAGTGTTTTCTTTTTCCAATTTACTTTCTTCGTATCTGTTGATGTTATGTGATCTAAAGGGTTGTAGAAGTGGTTATGAAATTGCAATGATGTAGCCGATGTATTTATATGAGTGATTGCTTTGTGTATTTTGCTAGTTTCTGCTCGTTCTATAAAGAATTTTCTTAAATTTTCTACCTGTCCATAATGCAGGTTTTTTATGTCGATAAATCCCCTTCCTCGTTCCTTTCTGCTTAATGTGTATCTTTTGGCTGCTGAATGTGTATGATGTATTCTATATTTGTGGCATTGTGATCGTGTAGGTGTATTGGGTGCTTCTAGGCCTGTGTTACTCCATTTCACTACTCCAAATGAGTAGCTCAATAATGGTATAGCATAAGTATTTATAGCTTTTGTCTTGTTTCTTGCTGTCAATTCTGTTTTCAGTATTTTTGTTAGTCTTTGTCTTTATTTTTCTTTTAGTTCTTCTTTAATATTTGTATTATCTATTCAGATTTTTTGTCTGTATCCTAGATATTTATAGGCAACTGTTTTTTCCATCGCTTCTATGCAGTCGCTGTGGTTATCCAATATGTAATCTTCTTGTTTAGTGTGTTTTCCCTCGACTATGCTATTTTTCTTACATTTGTCTGCCATATTTATATCATTGCTGAATACTTCTGTTATCTTTAGTAATTTGTTGAGATGTTGATTTGTTGCTGCCAATAGTTTTAGATCATCTATGAATTGCAAATGTGTGATCTTGTGTGGGTATGTTCCAGTAATATTATAGCCATAATTGGTATTATTTAGCATGTTGGATAGTGGGTACAGAGCAAGGCAGAACCAGAAAGGACTTAATGAGTCTCCTTGGTATATTCCACGCTTAATCTGTATTGGCTGTGATGTGATATTATCTGAATTTGTTTGGATATTAAGTGTGGTTTTCCAATTTTTCATTACTATGTTTAGGAACTGTATTAATTTAGGATCTACTTTGTATATTTCCAGGATCTGTAGCAACCATGAGTGGGGTACATTATCAAAAGCTTTTTGGTAGTCAATGTATGCATAGTGCAGCGACATTTGTTTAGTTTTAGCTTGATATGTTACCTCTGCAGCTATTATCAGTTGCTCTTTACATCCACGTGCTCCTTTGCAGCAGCCTTTTTGTTCTTCATTTATAATTTTGTTCTGTGTTGTATATGCCATTGATTTCTGTGTAACGACTGAAGTTAATATTTTGTAGATTGTTGGTAGGCATGTTATGGGGCGAAATTTTGCTGTGTCTGCTTGATCTTTAGGTTTCAGATAAGTTATTCCTTGTGTAAGTGTATCAGGGACTGTGTATAGGTTTGCAATGTAATTGTTAAATAGTTTAGTTAGATGTGAATGTGTTGAGGTGAACTTCTTTAGCCAGAAATCTGCTATTTCATCTTTTCCAGGGGCTTTCCAATTGTGCGTAAAATTAATTGCTCAGGTGACTTCATGTTGCAAAATTATCACTTCAGGCATTTGTGGTATCATCTTGTATGAGTCCGTTTCTGCTTGTATGCACCGTGCATGTGTGTTATGTTGTACCGGGTTTGACCATATGCTGCTACAGAAGTGTTCCATGTCTGTTATGTTTAGTGGATTGTCTAGTTTAATGTGTGTGTTATCTATTGTTTGGTAAAATTTCTTTTGGTTTGTGTTGAATGTTTGGTTTTGTTTCCTTCTATTTTCACTTTTTTTGTATCTTCTAAGTCGTTTGGCCAATGCTTGTAATTCCTGCTTCTTTTCATCTAATTGTTCTATTGCTTCTTGTTGTGAGATTTTACCTAACCTTTTTCGTTTTTTGTCTGATATTTCATTTCTTATAAATTATGTTAGCTGTCCGATGTCTTTTCTCAGTTTTTATATTCTGATCTGTAGCCTGTGTTGCCATGCTGGTTTTGTGGGTTTCTTCTGTGTGTTGGTTGGTTCTGATCTCTGCCTAGTGTGTATATTTAGTGTAGTGAGTGCTCCTACATAAACCAGTAGTTGTAACTCTTCCATAGTTGTATTTTCATTTATTTTGTTGTGTATGATTGTGTTGATAGTTGTTATTGTTGTTTCAACGTGTGGATTATTTGGTGGTCTGTGCAAGAATGGTCTAATGTCTGTGTTTGTGTCTTTGTATTCTATATATGTCAACTGAAATTTTTCTTCTATATCTAACATGTGTGTCACTTCGTGTTCTATTTGTGCTTGTTCTGGTGGCTGTCTTAAGATTTCGTTTTCCTCTGATTGTTTAATTGACACGCGTTGTTCTTTGTTTGTTTGCTCTGGGATGTTTGAGTCCATTACTGTATTTTCTTCTTCTTCTGATTGCACATTATTTTGTTCCAGTATTTGTTGTACCTGTTGTTTGATGTTTTCTAATTTTGACTGGGGTATCCTGTTATTTTTGATTATTACACGAATCTGATCAGCTAGTCGTTCTGTTAAAAATTTTAATTCTGGGTATCTGGTAATAAATGTTGTGTATACTTGTGATCTGTATCCAGTTGTGTTGGTTCCTAAGTTTGTTGCTTCGTAATAACAGAAAATGAGGTGTCGGTTAACTTCATCTGACCATCTCGTCCTCTGTCTTTGTTTTCCTTCTAGAGTGGTTGCAGGAAGCATATCCTGCAAAACACCTCTATTTGGATTTAAATCATTTTCCGTGTGGCTAGCAGTGTCGTTACCATTGTGGACGGGCATAGGGTTCAAGCGTCGTCCCCGACCATGACAACGCTTGTCCGAGGCTTCATTAGTTCTGTCCTAACCAACTAATCACACTAAAAGGGGGGTTAGCCCTATTAGTGGTTTGTTCTTTTCGTCGCCTTTTACGACTGGCAGAACATACCGGAGGCCCATTCTTTTACCGGGCCTCCACTGGATCGTTTATTATTGGCTCTGAGCACTATGGGACTTAACTGCTGTGGTCATCAGTCCCCTAGAACTTAGAACTACTTAAACCTAACTAACCTAAGTACATCACACACATCCATGACCGAGGCAGGATTCGAACCTGCGACCGTAGCAGTCGCGCGGTTCCGGACTTAGCGCCTAGAACCGCTAGACCACCGCGGCCGGCTTGTTTATTATTATTATTATTGTTATTATTATTATTATTATTATTATTACAGAAGACAGTCATTTGGCCGAGCGTGCTGAGCTACGGTGCCAGCGCGCTTTGGCTATCCGTGCGTGACGCACGGCCAGTCCCAAACTTCCACACGTCGTCGTTCCTGATTTACAACCTGTACACGTACACCCATTATGTAAGTCTCGTACAGGAAAGGAACATTGCATCGTTCTCCTTAACAATACAGGCACTGCAATATCGTGTTTATACGCCGATATCAGGCAGACTCTTTCATTTAAAATGTCCTTCCCTGCAAGGGAAATAGAGGAAGTATGTCCGTACACGTATGTCCGAAGGAACATTGCACCCTTCTCATTAACAACACAGACACTGCAGTATCGAATATATGATCAAATTTGTAAGTGATTTGGGAATATACGCGCTATGATACACACATCAAAAAAAGTTTTCCATCACCCCGGTCCCCAGAACTTCTGAAGATAGACGTTGACTGTGGTTATTGTATCACAGACACAGTCCCTTTGACTGTTCAGAGATGTCACTAAACCCGCCCAAAGATGTAAACAACCATGCATCAACAGCGCCTATTAGACGGAGGGGGTCTGAAAGCCCATCAGTTCCAGTCATTCCACCAGGAAGGAGGTACACAGCTCGTGTTGTCTTTAGTTCAACCATGCCTAGACGGTCAATACCGCGGTTCCATCGCGTCCGCATTGTTACTTTGTGCCACGAAGGACTCTCAACAAGGGAAGTGTCCAGGGGTCTCTGAGTGAACCACAACGATGTTGTTCAGACATGGAGATACAAAAAGAGACAGGAACTGTCGATGACATGCCTCGCTCAGGCCGCCCAAGGACTACTACTGCAGTGGATGACCGCTACCTACGGATTATGGCTCGGAGGCACACTGAATGCAACGCCAACATGTTATATAATGCTTCTCGTGCAGACACAGGACGTCGTGTTACGACTCAAACTGTGCGCAATAGACTGCATGATACGCAACTTCATTCCCGACGTCCATGGCGAGGTCCATCTTTGCAACCACGACACCATTCAGCGCGGTACAGATGGGCCCAACAACATGTCGAATGGACCGGTCAGGATTGGCATCACTTTCTCTTCGCCGATGAGTGTCGCACATCCCTTCAGCCAGACAATCGGAGACGTGTTTGAAGGCAACCTGGTCAGTCTGAACCCCTTAGACACACTGTCCAGCGAGTGCAGCAAGGTGGAGGTTCCCTGCTGTTTTTGGGTGGCATGATGTGGGGCCGACGTACGCTGCTGGTGGTAATTGAAGGCGCCGTAACGCCTGTACGATACGTGAATGCCATCCTCCGACAGATAGTGCAATCATATCGGCAGCATATTTGCGAAACATTCGTCTTCATGGACGACAATTCGCGCCCCCATCGTGCACATCATGTGAATAACTTCCTTTGGGATAACGACATCGTTCGACTAGAGTGGCCAGCATGTTCTCTACACATGAACCCTATCGAACGTGCCTGGGATAGATTGAAAAGGAATGTTTACGGACGACTTGACCCACCAACCACTCTGAGGGATCTACACCGAATCGCCGTTGAGGAGTGCGACAATCTGGACCAACAGTGCCTTGATGAATTTATGGATAACATGCCACGACGAATACAGGCATTCATCAATGCAAGAGGACGTGCTATTGGATATTAGAGCTACTGGTGTGTACACCAGTCTGGACCACTACCTCTGAAGGTCTCGCTGTATGCAATGTGTGGTTTTCATTAACAATAAAAAGGGTGGAAATGATATTTATTTTGATCTCTATTTCAGTTTTCTGTAGAGGTTTCGGAACTCCCGGAACAGAGATGATGCAAAACTTTTTTTGACGTGTGCATTTAGTACAATGGGCTACCACCTCTGCTAACAACAACGGCTCTAACTTTGCTAGACATTGCGTCGAACTGAGCTAGGGTGACTCACATGGGTGCCTGTATGCGTATGTCATTCCACAATGCCAAGCTCTATGCCAGAATTCATCAGTCGCATTGGCTGGACAATGGTGGCGTGTCAGTACCTTGGCAACATTGTCAGGTGTTTCAAATAGTTTGGAGATGTGGACAGGCCGTCAGTCAAAAACACTCTTTATCGTGATAGCTTGGACAACGTGGGTAAATTAGACATTGCGATTTTTGTTGAAATTTAATACTACCAAATTCACGATGGTAGAGTACAGCCACATCCCTTAACATGTCGAAAATGTAATAGTTGCTGACCAAATTATCGGCTATGCGGACCTTAGGTGATCGTGTTGAGTATCCAGTGGCACCCCATACCAGCACGCTAGATCGTGGACCCATATAACAATGACGAATGCAATATGGTAGCATTCGTACTCGTCGGAGCATCTTCTCACGGATACGCTCACCGTGATGCTCAACGTAGAACCAGGCCTCGCCTGAAAAGAATACGTGGTGGCATTCCTGTGCCCAGTGCTATCACCTCCTGCACTGTTGTCGACGTGCCTGTGTCTTCTGCTGCAGGAAGGAAACCGCTACAATGGTCACCGTGCTGATAGTCTGCTGGTCCTCAGACGTCATCGCCTTATCGGTGTGTAGACTTCTCTTGCTGCAAACAATCCAACTCTCTTACCCACGGTACATGATGTGGCTATACGAGGACTATTCATAAAGTAATCTCCATTCATAAAATGTGAATGGAGTTACAGAATTGGTTTTACGATATTGTGAAAGTACAACTCTATTTTTCCACGAATGTTCCAGCCACACTGAGACATTTTTCATATTGTTTGACGAGCATATAAAATCCGCAGCTCGCACCTGCGGCTGAAGCCTACCTGCGAGACTGCTTTTCTACAGAAGAGTACGGCTAATCTGTGGAAAATGAACAACAAAGGCCCGAGAAGGTGAATCAACAGTGTTCTTTCACCCTTTCTTCAATCAAACGAATCAGACGTGCATTCACGATAGCCGCGCGGGATTAGCCGCGCGGTCTCGGGCGCTGCAGTCATGGACTGTGTGGCTGGTTCCGGCGGAGGTTCGAGTCCTCCCTCGGGCATGGGTGTGTGCGTGTTTGTCGTTAGGATAACTTAGGTTAAGTAGTGTGCAAGCTTAGGGACTGATGACCTTAGCAGTTATGTCCCATAAGATTTCACACACATTTGAACATTTTTTGCATTCATAATACTCGGTGGAGTACTTTTCATCGTGGACACCAATTCGCCTGTTTATATACATACGGCCCCATTATCTAACACCACCTTTTTCCCATAAATTTCACAAATTTGGGGATGGAATTCACTAGCTTCACAGTTTCTTGACACAAACCTTTCTGTACAAAACAAATGTCGCTCGGTGATTTCAATTGCAGGCGGCAGAATCCTACGTTTGCGGAATTTTTAATCTTGTCAAACGCTACGAAAATTGTCTCAACGTAGCTGAAACTATGTGGGAAAATATATTAGAGTGTATGCTTTCACAGGACTGTAAAACAAATTCAGTAACTTCATTCACATCCATACATATTATAAAAATGGATAACCACTGAACAGATTTCAACCGAACTTGGCACATATGTCACTTATTATCCGTAAATCGTCACTATGTGGGTGAGAACCACCTACATATCTCAGGCGTGGGGATTGGGTTGCTGATCAGTGTCGTCCACGACACGAGAATACCCATTCTTTAATTATCCAGTGACTGAGAGTGAGATCACTAAGAGATTTTCAATAAAAATTACACAAATAATTTCAAACCTTTATGATACTTTCTCTCGCTGACGACATCCGCGAAACGATGAAAAGAAAAAAGTGTATCGCTTACTACATTTTCGCCTATTCATGCAGTAATACTGCCGCATGAAACATAACTTTTTCATTTATTACTTCTTTACTAGCAACTGCAATAGAGGCACATTTTCAGACATTATTCACGTATATCGCAGAACATACCAACAAAATTATATTACTGTACAACACAAACTTCAGATGTGACGTCATAAACACTGAGATGAGTGGGAAACTGCTGCACTATACACGACGTTTTAGTTCATTATTCCTTTTCTACTAACTCTATTTGTAACTCATTTCGCAGATAGTATCTTTATATGTTGCTAAATGTACCTACAAAAATATATCATAATACGATACATAGTTCAGGAGATACATTATGTGGTCAAAAAAATCCGGACACCCCCAAAAACATACATCTTTCGTATTAAGTGCATTGTGCTGCCACCTACTGCCAGGGACTCCATATCAGCGACCTCAGTAGTCATTAGACATTGTGAGAGAGCAGAATGGGGCGCTCCGCGGAACTCACAGACTTCGACCGTCGTCTGGTGATCCGGTGGTACTTGTGTCGTACGACTGCACGCGAGATTTCCACACTCCAAACATCCCTACGTCCACTGTTTGCCATGTGGTAGTGAAGTGGAAACGTGAAGGGAGACGTACAGAACAAAAGCGTACAGGCTGACCTCGTCTGTTGATAGACAGAGACCGCCGACAGTTGAAGATGGTCGTAATATGTAATAGGCAGACACCTATCCAGACTATCACGTACGAATTCCAGACTGCGTCAGGATCCACTGCAGGTACTATAACAGTTAGGCGGGAGGTGAGAAAACCTGGATATCGTGGTCGAGCGGCTGCTCTTGAGCCAACCTTCGCGCCGGTAAATGCCAAACGACGCCTTACTTGGTGTAAGGAGCGTAAACATTGGACGATTGAACAGTGGAAAAACGTTGTGTGGAGTGACGAATCACGGTACACAATGTGTCGATCTGATGGCAGGGTGTGAGTATGGAGAATGCCCGGTGAACGTGATCAGCCAGCGTGTGTAGTGCCAACAGTAAAATTCGGAGGCGGTGGTGTTATGGTGTGGTCGTGTTTTTCATGGACGGGGCTTGCACCCCTTGTTGTTTTGCATGGCACTATCACAGCACAGGCCTACACTGATGTTTTAAGCACCTTCTTGCTTCCCACTGTTCAAGAGCAATTCGGGGATGGCGATCGAGCACCTGTTCATATTGCACGGCTTGTGGCGGAGTGGTTACACGACAATAACATCCCAGTAATGGACTGGCCTGCACAGAGTCCTGACCTGACTCCTACAGAACACCTTTGGGATGCTTTGGAACGCCGATTTCGTGTCAGACCTCACCATCATCGATATCTCTCCTCAGTGTAGCACTCCGTGAAGAATGGGCTGCCATTCCCCAAGAAACTTTCCATCACCTGACTGAACGTATGCCTGCGAGAATGGAAGCTGTCATCAAGGCTAAGGGTGGGCCAACGCCATACTGAATTCCAGCATAATCGATGGAGGGCGCCAGGAACTTGTAAGTCATCTTCAGCCAGGTGTCCGAATACTTTTGATCACATAGTGTATAACGTCATAAACACTAAGATGCATGAAAAACTGTCGCAGCATTACGACGTTTTAATTTATTACTTATTTGCTACTAACTCTATTCAAAACACATTTAGTAGACAGTAGTCAAATATACCACTGGATACATGGAAAATTATATCACCCTACTGCACATAATTCACGAGATACGACGTAATTAACATTGAGCTACGTGAACATGAAACTGACTTACAGATACAGGTGATATATGTGTAAAAATACGTGTCAAACGATTTCAACCAAATTTGGTACATATTTTAGTTCTGGAAAGAAATTCCATGACGGCGAGAACCCCCAGCCTCCTATTGGGGCGAACGTGATTGCTTGACGAGAGAAGGGGGAAGGGGAGACAGATAGACACGAAGGAGAGAAGGGCACGGTTAGTGAGAGGAAGAGATGCATTGGAGAAGGGGAGGGTGAAATGGACGTAGAGAGGGGAGCGAAGGAGATGGACAGTGTCAGGGTGAGGTAGAGATAGGCAGAGAGAGGTAGAAGAGGAGATGAACACAGAGAGAGGGAGGAGGAAACTGACAGAGAAATGGAAGTGGCAGAGATAAACAAGGAAAGAGGAGCTGATGATCAGTGGGAGGGGGAGGAGGAGATGGACAAAGAGAGGGGAAGGAGGAGGTGGAATTAGAGTGGGAGGAGGAGATGGACAAAGAGGGAAGGAGCAAATTCACATAGAGAGAAGGGAGGGATGATGGACAGAGAGAGGAGCAGGAGGAGACAGACAGAGCGTGAGGATGGAGGAAGTGGAGAGGAGATGGAGGTGTGGACAGAAATGAGATGAAGGAGAGAGATGGACAGAGAGAGGGTGAATGAAGAGATGAACTTAAGGAATATTGGAATAAATACATACCTGGGCAACGCTGGGTAGTCATTAGTTTTTTGATAAATAAACGGAGATTATTTTACGAATAGCCCTCGTATGATCCTGCACGATTGAGCGAACAGTACATCTGTCCTCCGGGCACTATTCACGTGATACTGTTAAGAACCCGGATAGCTTTGAGTTTGCCCCCCCCCCCCCCCCCCACCCGACGTACACATTCGCATGACAAACGTGGGATTCCGACCAGGATGAAATTCTGTGCGGTGGTTCCAATCCTTGAAAACAATTAACTGACTATGTTAATTTAAACACCTGCACCCAGGAACACTGTACACCATACAAGGCCTCCCAGCCATCTTTTCAATTTCCCCACAAAATTAATTTTACATGTAAGTCTTTGGGCCAATCGCTTCTTGAGCAGCATGTAGTCACTTTGATTGTCCATCTCCTGTTAACACTTGTAGTTATGCTGCCTGCCGAAACTTTCAGAAGGTTGGTCCCCTAAAACTATTAGGAAACTCCAACCATCCACCATTTAAATCAGACGGATCAAGCCAGACCACCACCATTTAACTGGATTAAGCCATAACCGAGCCTTAATCTCCATGCTGAAGAGAAACCTCGTCCTACGGAAATCGGAAAACCGGCGCTGTCGTTCACATTAGCGATCAGCATTAGCCGACGGGCACAGCCTGGAGCAGATGTTTTATATATATATATATATATATATATATATATATATATAGAGGTGCGCTCTATCGAAACTATGGTTCGGTAGTTTTGCGGCAGTACATAAATAGGGTAGTAAATCGTAAGACTACAGGATAGTATTGGCAGCTTTGATAGGGAAAAAAACATTAATGGATCTGTGAGAGAGACGCTGGGAGCCAATGACTTTCCTTTGTTTTTGGTTTATTTATTTGTTTTGCACATAATTAGACCCGTACATCGTTCAGTGTTAGTCCATTGTGTATTTTATATCCTTACAAAATATAAATCGCATTTTATAAGTAAAATATATTAGTTGATCACATGACTTATGCGCTTTTATGCAACCCAAGCAGATACTTCTCTCGCTAGTCAAGTTTACATGCACAAACAAAAAAATCAATTTATTATTATTGTTATTTTGTATTCCATGGAACGTTATTCATCATGATGAAAGGTAAGAAAAAGTTTCAAAGGCGTGTGAAATCTTATGGGACTTAACTGCTAAGGTCATCAGTCTCTAAGCTTACACACTACTTAACCTAAATTATCGTAAGGACAAACACACACACCCATGCCCGAGGGAGGATTAGAACCTCCGCCGGGGGCAGGAAGGTACCACTTTCTTGTTATTAGTGGTAAGTACGAAGGTTGTTTATAAGTAACAGAAACATGCTTAATACATGCTTTACGAAGTATTGAACGATGTTTCATATGCTTTTGTTCTGCGTTTCTTTAAATTTTACCTTTTTTTGGAAATTGTGTTTTTCTGGTATTATATGATAAATCTGTATTTTTTTTAAATTTTACTACAGAATCCCTCTATTCTTCGTTACAGATCAACAATTTTCGAATAAAATCTAAATAAAACATTGGAAAATTCAATTTTGCAATAAATAGTTTTTACTTTTGAGTAACAGACAGGGGGACAACTATGTATAACAAAAATGTTCTGTGGATTACGCGGCCTTTTTTATATCCTCACTCAGTTTCTAGACGGTTTAGTGCTTTCGTTTTCAAGGCGAATCTACAAACGCAAACACAGCGTGTCAAATTAAATAACGCCCGATAGTTACGCATCACATCTAACTTACAGGAAGCGCTGTTACGATCTTACCTGACCAAGGCTGCTAGGAAAACCACCGCAGTCTAGCTTTATTTTGATAGCCTTCGGTAGTTTTACAACTGTAGTTACGTATGGGGATGGATTCCGTTACTGGGCAAGAGATGTGGGGAGGCCTGGTGGCTGCCAACGGACCGTAATCCATCTACCAAAAGCATTCTCTAAAGGATTCACTCAGTTGGCGTAGAACAGGGAATCTCTCATTGTTAGGCCTTTAGAACATCTGTATACGGCTGTAAATAGGTATACAAAGAATGGTAGGAAGATATTTTGGCTTAGAAAGAATAACAAAGAATAGATTTCAGCATGAAAATTTCATCACTAGTACTAATAATGTTGAGTGTCGATGGGGAAAGGTCAGGAGGACTATATAAGGGGCAGACAAATCAAAGCGATACACATGGGAAAAGGGAAGTAATCTCTTTATTATTTCAAAAGCAGTGGTGATAACTTTTAATACATTTATTCCACTGTGAAACGGGATGGTCCATGTCTTCACGGAAAAATGTTTGCGGTTGCCTGCAGAACCATGATTGTATCCATTTTTGAACATTTTTGTCCGAAGCAAATCACCGGCAATGAATATCTTTCTTCAGAGCTCCGAAAATATGGAAATTGCATGGGGAGAGATCGGGAATGTATGGAAGATGTGTGTTTCCCAGCGAAATTTCTGCATCGTAGACGAAACAATCTTGCGTGAGGGCTAGAGGTTTACATGCAGCCGTCTCGTGCGAATACGAGCGCGAGCTGGTGCTATCTCGGAATTCTGACTGCTATTGGTGTCAGTATACGCCTCCCCCAGAGCGCTTCCGCACACATTGCAGAGTCGCTGGCCGCCTATATGGAGCTGAGGTGTGTTAACTAGCATGTTCGGACGTGAAATAACTATCTTTCTCGGCTCACAATAGTCTCAGTGAGTCCGCATTTATCCAGTGCTAGGGCAACAGACACAGTTATGATAGGTCAACGTGGCGATTCCGTTAATATTATCAGTTTGTTAAGGGAATAAAGTAGTGAGGGCCATTTACTAGCCGGCCGGTGTGGCCGAGCGGTTCTAGGCGCTTCAGCCCGGAACCGCGCTGCTGTTACGGTTGCAGGTTCGAATCCTGCCTCGGGCATGGATGTGTGTGATGTCCTTAGGTTAGTCAGGTTTAAGTAGTTCTAAGTGTAGGGGACTGATGACCTCAGATGTTAAGTCCCATAGTGGTTAGAGCCATTTGAGCCATTTACTCCGTGATCGCATATTTCTATACCTCACCGAGCGAATTCCTACATGTTTTGACAAATAGTACGGGAGGTCCTCAGCCGAGGATACAAACCCCTCACCATATCCCCTTATAGAAATGGTGTCAGCATAGGGATCAGTTCTGGAAATCATGCAGTCCTAAGGAGGTGCAGCGTTGTGTGGACTTCCGAAAATTTTGAGTTCCTGCTACGTCTCCATGGCGAAGCACCAGCAGCAGCAGCAGCAGCAGCAGTATGGACATCATCCGACCAAGCGGGGACATCTAACTCTGGAATTCAGGTTGGTCTCTTCAAATCTGGCCACAATACGAAAAGCAGTAGTAACCGAGCGATGTGGCACAGTGGTTAGCACACTGGACTCGCATTGGGGAGGACGACGATTCGAACCCGCGTCCGACCACCCAGATTTCGGTTTTCCGTGATTTCCCTAAATCGCTCCATGAAAATGCTGGGATAATTCCTTTGAAAGGGCACGGCCGATTTTCTTCTCTATCCTTGACACATTACGAGCTTGTGCTCCGTCTCTAAAGACCTCGATGTTGACGTGGCGTAAAATCCAATCATCCTTTTCTCTTACTTAGAAAGGCAGTAATAGAGTTGTAAGACTCTTTTCTGTACTTGAGTGATTTTATTGGTTAATCAAAATGGCAGAATCCAATCCTAGTAACACGGTAGATCTCCAAATCGTTATAAATGATTTGTGAAGAAGGATACAGCAGCTAAAACAAGACAGGAGTGAGCGCAGCCTTCCAAACGACCTGTCAAATGATAGCTCATGCAGTGGTGGTCCAATAAATAATTTCTCATTATTGTCATCAGGTACCAGTGTTTAGCGGGAAACCAGAGAGTGACGTGAAAGTCTTTTTTCGGAAACGCGATGGATCTGCCTTGTTGGGTTCATGGACTGATTCTGATAAGTTAGCAGTTGCTAAATTAAGAATCCGTGGAGCTGCACATGATTTCATTTGCGCGGAGCGCTCTTTTTGCGAAGTCAGAAGACTACAATCAGTTAAAAGCGATAATTGTTCAAAGTTTCAAACGTAAAAGTGAGATAAGATTCTACAGAGAGCAACTTCATAGTCTGCGAATGCGACGGGACGAATCTATGGAGCAGTTTGTTGACAGATTTCGAAACATTAATGCTCAAACATACGAGCAGGTAGAAGACTAAAATGAGAATTGCATTCAGCTGTTTGAAGCCGATCAGAGAGCTCTGCAGACATTAATCCACGGGTTGTATGGAGAGGAAGTAAGTAAAGCAATTAGATCGCCACAATGTAAAAGCTTTCAGGCAGCAGTAGAGGCAGCTGTTGGTTTCGTGGAAGTATTAATACTGCGGAATGATATACGAAGAGAAGAGCGTCGCCTACTCACCACAAATTTAGAGTGTTACAGATGTAAGAAGCCCGGTCACCAACGTAAAGACGGTACAGAGAAACAAATTTGCTGCAATTGTGGGATACAGGATCACGTATCGAGAGACTGTCACAGGAAAAGAAAAACTAACGTGAGCAATAGACAACTTGGCAGACCGTTAAACTAGTACAGGGACGTACGTGGCAACACACCAGCCGGACGCTGTGGCCGACCGGTTCTAGGCGCTTCAGTCCGGAACCGCACGACTGCTACGGTCGCTGGTTCGAATCCTGCCTCGGGCATGGATGTGTGTGATGTTCTTAGGTTAGTTAGGTTTAAGTAGTTCTAAGTTCTAGGGGACTGATGACCTCAATAGCGCTTAGAGCCATTTGATTTTGATAAAAGGATATTTCATTAGACTTTTTCATCAAGTAAACCTATATATACCGACTGTATAATTTTGGCAGCTTATACTGTTTGCACAACTTATGTTTCAGAGCTATTAACGTAAATTAATTACGTTTTCATAATGCTTCAACCCTTCAACGACACCTTCACAAACTGCAAGAACTATATGAGGTATAGCTGGCTTTGAAATGTGAAATAAATATGCAAGCCTTTTATAGTAATCTCTCGTTGCGAAAAATAAAGAGTAACAGTAAGTCCTTGCTTCACAGTACCAGTTTTTATCTGAATTTTTTGTCTTAAAAGTAACTCTCCCGGTAAGATTGATTAGAATTTAAAAATTGTACGCGACGTCCTAACTGAGTTACGAAAATAATAACCCTCTTCGAAATTCAGTTCACAAAACATGTCATTCCCACCACGTCTTCTATAACATGCTTTTGCCCAACAAGGACTACTACGTCGTTGTCTTCGTCCGCTTATTTCGTCGAGTATTATTAATGCAGGATCACACATGATTAATTCGTCCTCTTCACTTGTCACAGCAAAGGTCTTGATGCAAATACGCAATGTGAAATGTTTGCTGTCAGTTCAGCGTAGCAGGTGATGTGAATACATATGTAGAAATGTTTGTTGGCAGTGTAGACAGGGATGCGATCAGCGAACGATGTTACCAACACGTTGGGAAACAAGTTGGAAACAATGTTGCGAGCATAAACATGTTTTAAACTGATTGAAAACAAGGATTTAGGCTGCAAGCGCTCTGCCTGAGCTGCTTCGGCCATGAAACCACTGACGCAAGAGACTCCGCCCGTTGGCGTCCAGGTACAGACAGCATGCCGCTTGTGCTGCGCTGGTGTACGCGCGGTTGCCCGAAGACATTGCACACCACTGAGACGACGCTTTCGGCTGCTGCGTGAATTCCGTTAAATAAACTTGTTGTTATTATCACTGCATATACACTCCTGGAAATGGAAAAAAGAACACATTGACACCGGTGTGTCAGACCCACCATACTTGCTCCGGACACTGCGAGAGGGTTGTACAAGCAATGATCACATGCACGGCACAGCGGACACACCAGGAACCGCGGTGTTGGCCGTCGAATGGCGCTAGCTGCGCAGCATTTGTGCACCGCCGCCGTCAGTGTCAGCCAGTTTGCCGTGGCATACGGAGCTCCATCGCAGTCTTTAACACTGGTAGCATGCCGCGACAGCGTGGACGTGAACCGCATGTGCAGCTACGGACTTTGAGCGAGGGCGTATAGTGGGCATGCGGGAGGCCGGGTGGACGTACCGCCGAATTGCTCAACACGTGGGGCATGAGGTCTCCACAGTACATCGATGTTGTCGCCAGTGGTCGGCGGAAGGTGCACGTGCCCGTCGACCTGGGACCGGACCGCAGCGACGCACGGATGCACGCCAAGACCGTAGGATCCTACGCAGTGCCGTAGGGGACCGCACCGCCACTTCCCAGCAAATTAGGGACACTGTTGCTCCTGGGGTATCGGCGAGGACCATTCGCAACCGTCTCCATGAAGCTGGGCTACGGTCCCGCACACCGTTAGGCCGTCTTCCGCTCACGCCCCAACATCGTGCAGCCCGCCTCCAGTGGTGTCGCGACAGGCGTGAATGGAGGGACGAATGGAGACGTGTCGTCTTCAGCGATGAGAGTCGCTTCTGCCTTGGTGCCAATGATGGTCGTATGCGTGTTTGGCGCCGTGCAGGTGAGCGCCACAATCAGGACTGCATACGACCGAGGCACACAGGGCCAACACCCGGCATCATGGTGTGGGGAGCGATCTCCTACACTGGCCGTACACCACTGGTGATCGTCGAGGGGACACTGAATAGTGCACGGTACATCCAAACCGTCATCGAACCCATCGTTCTACCATTCCTAGACCGGCAAGGGAACTTGCTGTTCCAACAGGACAATGCACGTCCGCATGTATCCCGTGCCACCCAACGTGCTCTAGAAGGTGTAAGTCAACTACCCTGGCCAGCAAGATCTCCGGATCTGTCCCCCATTGAGCATGTTTGGGACTGGATGAAGCGTCGTCTCACGCGGTCTGCACGTCCAGCACGAACGCTGGTCCAACTGAGGCGCCAGGTGGAAATGGCATGGCAAGCCGTTCCACAGGACTACATCCAGCATCTCTACGATCGTCTCCATGGGAGAATAGCAGCCTGCATTGCTGCGAAAGGTGGATATACACTGTACTAGTGCCGACACTGTGCATGCTCTGTTGCCTGTGTCTATGTGCCTGTGGTTCTGTCAGGGTGATCATGTGATGTATCTGACCCCAGGAATGTGTCAATAAAGTTTCCCCTTCCTGGGACAATGAATTCACGGTGTTCTTATTTCAATTTCCAGGAGTGTATGATTCCGCGACGGGCAAGGAGCTGGTTCATCGTACCTGCTGCCCTGCCAGCCTTGTTTCTTGCACCGCAATTTTTTTTAAGTGTTGCTCCTAATTTGGAGAGATCTCCTGGCTTTAGAAGTGAACTGATGTTGATTAAGTCAAACAAAGTTTTAGTTTTGGGTTTGAGTTGGTCAACGGACTCCGAATTCCTCTGATTTAGACTGTAAAGTGTCAATCTTGTCACCCCAGAACCCCATACACTAGTTGTGACACTGATGGTTGAGGATTTATTACTTCCATGGATTACTAAAATAACGAGTTGCTTTACTTGGAATTATTATGTCGTGTTTGTTTTTAAAAAACTCGGTAGTCGAGAGTGGAGTAGTTAGTTCCAGAATTCTAAAATTCCGGCTGCACCTCTGGTGTATAGGTACCGACTACATTGCTATTTGATGCAAGTCATTTGCAAAGTGGATTTTGTTAGATTCTTTGCCTCTTCCACTAATTCAACCACACCGAGATCCATTCTCTCCGCCTTCACTCTCGTCGAGGTCTTCGCTGTCGCCCTAGCAAGGGGACCTCACGGGGTTCTATTACCAAGATCAGGTGAACCCTGGTATTTGAATGATGTTAATACTCCTCCACGGCAATCTTCATCACCTGCACGATCCTGTGCTTGGAACAGGCAAAGCAGAGTTATATTAATTTTATTATTAATTATTTGCTAATATGTCTATACAATATTACATCGACGGATTATTACGTAAATACCGGTTGGTTATAATTAAAGTGTGGGCTGTGATTATTGTATGGCAGAGAAACTTGGTAGATATTGTAATGCCTTAATGCGGAACCGACTTCCGTTGGAAAACAAATTAGTGCCAGTTTTGGCTACGTGGTAGAAGTCTGGCGCTGTGGAGGCAAGAAAGACGTATAGAAATGTTTCCACATGTAATGGACTAGGACCGGGACGTGGGCAGAAAAGGTCAAACGAGTGAAAAAGGCATGATGTTGATTTTGTTATTAACCGCCACTTACACAATTTGTTCAGTATGAGCACCGGAGACGTCGACGAGATGTTGGATCCGTCAAATGACGTGATCAACAGTTGCTCGCAGAAGTTCCGGTGAAATCTGAGCAATGTCAACATGTTCAAATCAGATGCGGACCTAATGCGTCCCTGGTAAACAAATTCTTTTACGTATCACCAGAGCCAAAAGTCGCGTCGATTCACTACAGGTGATCTCGCAGGTCATGCATCTTGAAACCATTTGAAGATAACGCATTCGTGGAAGGTTGCATTAAGCAGATCTTTCACTTGCCGAGCGACATGAGGCGTTGCCCCATCCTGCATGAAAGCAGTGGTTTTCACATAGTTGCTCTACTCCAGAGCAGGGATCACATGCTATAGAACAGGGCTTCACAACATACGTGCTCGAGGAGCAAGCTGTGAGCAGCAAGGCGCGAGCACGGAGCAGCGCGAGCACGCTACCCCCACTACCGGACCAGAGCGGAGAGTGGGGAGAGTGACGTGGGGCACACAACAGCTGCCGCCAGTCAATGCAAATCCGCGGTCACCTGCAGGGATATCACTCACGAATTATTACTGCGACAAATGAAACAAATAAAGGAGAATATACATGTGCCACATAATTTTATTAGCTTAGTGTATGCATCTACATTCGTATTAATTTGTGAACTGTTACACAATAAAAGGTGTCACTGAAGTGTGGGATTCTCGGTTATCTTGTACTTTTTACCCTTAACAATTGCGTCTTTGTTCGGAGTAATTGTTCTTGTGCATTGTAGGCGCAGTGTGCAGTTTAAATTTCGATCAGACAACGCGTTTCTCAGGCGCGTCTTGTTACATTTCATTGCAGAGAACAGTTGTTCACAAACATACGTGGAACCGAACATTGATATTATTGTAGCCGCCAGTTTGTGCAAACGAGAAAATCTATCCTGAGGGAAGTGTCTGTAGAATTCCAAAATGTTTTCCTTGTTCTGAAATTTGTCTCTGTATTCTCTGTCACACTGCAGGTCAATAATTTCTAGTTGCAGCTCAGGACGAATCTCTTCAATATTCGCTGAATATGGAGAGGAGAACATATCAAAATCACTGTCTAGTGCTGTCAGATCTTGAAAGCGTTGATCAAATTCTTCCTTAAGGGCAACTAAACTATGTGAATAACGTTCACAGTCTTTGTGAACATCTTGCATGGATGATAATTTAGGAAAATGAGCTAGATTTCCTGTTTCCAGCTGATTCACCCAAAGTGTCAATTTCATTTTAAAAGCTCGTATTCGATCTATGAAATGAGTAATTAGCAGATCTTTACCTTGTAGTGAAATGTTCAAAGCATTCAGATGGCTAGTTAAATCTGCTAAGAACGTGAGATTACATTTCCATGAAGGTTCTTTCAATTCAGGAACACACATGTTATTTATTTCCATGAACATATTTATCTCATCTAATAGGCAAAAAATCGATTTAATAATTCGCCACGACTAAGCCAGCGGATCTGCTGTAATAAGGCAGGCTACCATACTGGCTTTCTACATCCTCAAGAAAGCTTTTAAATTGTCTGTGTTGTAGCCCATGCTTCCTTATATAATTGGTTGTACGAACAACAACACTCATCACATTTTTTAGAGTGATACTCTTTGCACATACGTTTTCCTGGTGGATCACACAATGAACGCTCCTTATTTCATTCGGCACGGTCAGTTTTTGCATTTTCTCCTTCAACAGCGCGACGAAACCTAATTTTTTCCGTGTCATCGCTGGCGCACCGCCTGTAGACACTGAAACTAAAGAATTCCACGACAATCCTATATTTTCAACACTTTCTTCAACACTACTTAAAATATCACTGCCGGTTGTAGTGTTCTTCATAGCTACTACATCGAGGAGCTATTCCCTCACCTGAAGATCTCTGTTAACACCTCTAATAAATATGGCAAGCTGCGCTGTTCCAGTGATATCAACACTTTCGTCCAGAGCTAGAGAATACGCTATAAAATCTTTACAGATATTTGCAAGCTGGCTCTGGACGTCGCCTGCCATGTCCTGTATGCGACGCATAATGGTCATGTTAGATAATGGCACAATCCGAAACTGTTCAACTTGAGATGGACACAAATGTTCCGCTGCAACTTCCAAACATTCTTTTATTAAATCGCCATCAGTGAAGGGGCGCAGGGATTTTGCTAAAAGCAAAGCAATTTTGTAACTCACTCTGAGAGCTGCTTCAGTTGATTTTTCTTCGTCGTCCAGATCTTCTTCGGATAGCTTCCTTTTAAGTTTAATAACTTCCTGTGCACGATCTGGTCCATCACATTTCCCACTTCCGTAGTCTTTCGCGTGGTACGACATATAATGTCGCTGCAAATTAAATTTCCTAAAAGAATTCAGCGTTTTGTGACATACTAAACATTTTGCAACACCATCTTTTTCTGTAAACAGATACAATTCCTCCCAATGGGGGTTGAACTGCGAAAGCATGGTTGGGGTTACACAACGGCGACTTGACACGATTCTTAACCAGCGAAGTGACTGTTAGAGCTGATCGTAGTACTTTAAACGTTACACAGTCGGCGCGAATTCAATAGGCACGCTGCGGTCCTATTCATACGTGCGCGCGCATTTCCCCTCCCTCCCCTCCCTCCCTACTCCGCGACCTTGCACCTGCTCGCGAGCACGTGCCTGAGCAGACGTGAGTACTCGTGCTCAAAACCGGCCAGTTGTTAAGCCCTGCTATAGAAGGAGCTCTCGAGAACGTGCATACGCCACCCTCTGGGTGTCTTCTGTTTAAAAAAGAACGGACCGAGAATAAAGGTGCTTGTCAATCCACAACTCAGTCACATACGATGAATACAACGGTTTCTCGTGCACAACTAGCGGTCTAACAGTACCCCAAATTCGGCAGTTCTGTATATTCACCGCATCTTGTAGTAGGAATGGCGGTTATCGTGGAAACAAATGGTTTTCGGCTATCTTGTTTTTTTTTTTTTCCTAGTTTAACTTGACTGTTGAAACCACTGAAAATAACCGGTTTCGGAATTAACCAATTTTTGGTTTTCTATTCCTATTATTTCCTTTAGTGAAAGTAAAAGTCGAATGAAGATTGAAAAATTTCCGTTGTGTCAGTTTTAAGATACACAGAATGAAAATATTAGGTGAAGTAGGCAAATAAAAGAAAACTTAGTCCCTCCACCGTTCTCTGCTATTCTCTAGAAGTGATAAGTGGTTGAATACTAAAAAAATAATCGGTGTTCTCCTATTGATCCTAATTTATCAAAGCTATGCTCAATAGTCGTGTTATAATCTGGGATCATACCACTATCTGGGCATTGCGAATAGTCAGTGCTGAAGGGTGAAAACTGAGGCTGAAGAACTTTGTTTTTCGTGTTAATTTGTCCGTTTCCAAGGGCTACAAGCAGACAACCGCATATTATGTACACACAGGCAGCAGTTCAGCTACTATCTATCGTCACCGTGTATCGTGAAAGGTAACTTCGACCAGTATAGGACGCCTTCCTCTTCAAGGGGCCACACCAAGTGCACCAGTGTTTTCGAATTTCATTATCATCTTCTTTAAACCATTTAATGACATCGGGCTTCTCCTCACGCCACTCAGTAGGCGATACTCTCTCAATGCGGCACTGTAATTGCTATCGTTTACGTAAAACAGTTTCACTAACAGCACAGGATCTCTCTTCTCGATAGCCATACTGTTCACTCACGTTACAGCTTGTCAAATGACGCCGTGGGTATCATATCGTCATAAAATTCCAGTACAACGCCAGATTTGCACTTTGGTGGCCAAAATTCGAAACAATTTTTTTCCAGTGAAAATTGGTTCCGCATTAAAATTCGCTGTCACACGATAATTACAGCCGACAATGGGCCTCCGCGAGCAGCTCCACTTTAATTATAGCGGCGTTCAATAAACTTAATACACCAGGATGAGCCGGCCTCTAGTCCAGGTCTGACATTTGCCTTTGCCGCCTCTAGTTTTGAGGCCCCACCAACGTGCGGACGCTATTTACAGAGAATGTTTTCTGATTTAGTTGGAAGGTAATGTCAATATAAGATGGCGTAACCTAGAATTCGCAAGGCACTCCACTGAGTCGAGGTCTCCGGCTTGTAAAAAGAGAAGAGGTGCTTTCATTTGATTTGAGTGCGACAGCACGTGTGCGCACTTCAGCACGGTGGCTCGTCGTTAACGAAGGGTTGAGGAGGTATGGGCCGTGGACCAGATAGCGGCCGCTCCGTCCACACGATCCTGTCAATTTCGTACGAATGAGGGCACGCAAGCTGTTACACATAACACAAAGATTGCATAGCTTTGTATACGTTTGTGCACATGGTACTTACACCATCAATCTTACGGTGGAGTGCAATACACAACTTCGAGAGCAGAATAAGACGATTCATCTGATATAGAGATCAACCATGCACGTTATTTATGTAATTAGTTATTGAGCCAAGAGGTTATTTGTAAGGAAATTTCAGAATATCATTAATAATATTTGTGATAATTTATCTACAAATTAAATCGACCTACCATACAAAAGTGCATATCTAGACGCACTGAGTGAGCTACCTACATGTTTATTTACATACTAAATTAGTCAATTAGAGGTGACTGAACAAGATGTTTATTAATGTCAAGGTAATTAATTACCCTGGACAATTAAAAGAACAGTATGGCAGCATGTAGTGGAGAACGAAAACGCTTCTTTTTTTTCTTTTTTTGTGGGAAGTTCCTATGGAACCAAACCGCTGAGGTCATCGGTCCTTAGGCTTACGCACTTCTAACATAAACTAACTTACGCTAAGGACGACACAGACACCCATGCCCGGGGAGGACTCGAAAATCCGACGGAGGGAGCTGCGCTAACCGTGGTAAGGCGCCCAGACCGCGCGGCTACCCAGCGCGGCGAAAACTCTTCCTAAATAACAAAAAAAAAAAAAAAATGGTTCAAATGGCTCTGAGCACTATGGGACTCAACATCTTAGGTCATAAGTCCCCTAGAACTTGGAACTACTTAAACCTAACTAACCTATGGACATCACACACACCCATGCCCGAGGCAGGATTCGAACCTGCGACCGTAGCAGTCCCGAGGTTCCGGACTGCAGCGCCAGAATCGCACGGCCACCGCGGCCGGCCCCTAAATAACATTTTTTAATGTTTCTATCTCTTCATATTTTTATCTTAAAAATCCTGGTTTCGTAATTACGTAATTCTCTTTTGTATAGTTGGGGTTATGTAGTTTATCTCGTTTTAGCTTGAAGGTTCCTGCTATTAACAGCAGAGTCCTATGGTAATTTTAGCTTATAGACTAATGATGTAGGTCTTTATATTCTTCACAACCACAGGTTCCGTTTTTGCTTTAGTTATTTAACTTAATTTTATTAACAATGCGCTCTCCATTGCGTGCCTCCCAGTCCGGCCACTTGTGGGTAATACACTGACAGAAAAAATCTCAGCATCAAAAAATGATGAATGTAAAGTAATGAAATTTTGGGAATACATTTCTCTAGATAACATATTCAAGTGATTAACATTGTAACATCACAGGTTGATGTAAGCGCGAGATACGCCATTGCAAATGTGAAATGCTGGTACAGTAATAACCGGTGTAATCTCCAGACTGTTGAATACAAGCATGCAAACGTGCATGCATTGTGTTGTACAGGTACCAGATGTCAGTTTGTGGGATGGACTTCCATGCCATTTGCACTTGGTCGGTCAATAGAGAGACGGTTAATGCTGGTTGTGGATGACGCTGGAGTTGTCGTCCGATGATGTCCCGTATGTGCTCGACTGAAGACAGATCTGTTGATCGAGCAGGTCAAGGAAACTTTTAGACACTTTGCCGAGCATGTTAGGTTGGGCAACAACAGCGGTATTTGGGCTAGAGTTATCCTGTTGGAAAACACGTGCTGGAATGCTGTTCGTGAATGACAGCACAACAGGTCGAATCACCTGGCTGACGTACAACTTTGCAGTCAGGATGCGTGGATAACACAAGAGTGCTCCTGCTTTCAAACGAAACCACACCCCAGACCACACCTACAGGTGCAGGTCCAGTGTGTCTAGTACGCAGAAGGGTTGAGTGCAGGTCTTCAAATGGCCTTCTCCTAACCAACACACCGTCATCACTGGCACCGAGACAGAATGAGTTTTCATCAGAAAACACAAAACACATCCACTCTGCCCCAAGCGAGCTCTCGCTTGACACCACTGAAGTCGCAAATGTTGGCTGGTTTCAGGTCAGCAGAAACCAAGCTACAGAACATCCGTCTCGGAGCTGACCTTGAAGTGAACGATTTGTAACAGTTCATTGTGTCACTGTGGTATCAATTGCTGCTAAAATAGCTGCTGCAGAAGCAATACGATGCTCCACAGCCATAAACCGAACACGATGGTCTCCCTCTCGGTAGTATCACGAGGCCGTTCGGAGCCCGGTGAGCTTGTGACCATACATTCTTCTGACCACCGCTGCCAGCAATTAATTATTTACAGTGGCTACATTGCTGCCAAGTCATTCTGCAGTACCACAGAAGGATGATTCAGTTTTTCATAGCCTTATTACTCGACCTCGTTCAGACCCAGTGAGGTACTGATCCCGGCGGAGGTTTGAGTCCTCCCTCGCGCATGGGTGTGTGTGTTTGTCCTTAGGATAATTTAGGTTACGTAGTGTGTAAGCTTAGGGACTGATCATCTTAGCAGTTAAGTCCCATAAGATTTCACACACATTTTTTAGGTACTGATAATGGCGTCTTTGTCGCCTTAAAGACATTCTTGACTAACATCAACTCACCGCTTCCAATCTCAAAGGTAACTAACGGTCACGACCTTTACAGCGTGCATTTAAAGCAAACCTGATTTGCGTCCTCTTACGTGAATGGCGCGAAATTTGAATAGACATCATCTTTCAGACTTACGGACACGCCGACCAAAGCATTTATGTCGTGCAACTCCTTATTGGTATTGCGATTTTTTCATCGGTGTATTTTAGTATGAAGACACTGTTTTTAATTTATAGGACTTTTTGTAGGTTTCCATTATGTTTTACCTTAAAAATTATAGATTTGTAACTGCTTTATACTTTATGGAATATTTGAGATTGGCAATTTTGTCTTGTTTTATACTGAAGAGTCCCGTTCACGACAGAAGACGTATATGCCAGTTTTAGGATTATAAACTAATTGTTTTCGGGGTTATAAGCTCTTGATAATTGTTGTGCCTCTTTTACTTTTAATCATCCAGCATAAAAAATGGCTCAAATGGCTTTGAGCACTATGGGCCTTAACAACTGAGGCCATCAGTCCCCTAGACTTAGACATACGTAAACCTAACCAACGTAAGGACATCACACACATCCATGCCCGATGCAGGATTCGAACCTGCAACCGTAGCAGTCGCGGGGTTCCGGATTGAAGCGCCTAGAACCGCTCGGCCACAGCGGCCGGGCCCAATATAAAAGTTTTAAATTTTTTACTGTCAATGTTTCCCGGTTATGTACCTTGTAACTCTTGTCCCGGTGCATAGTTTGGAAAAATTTTTCATTACGAGGATATCTCTTTGGATTTTGTGTTGTATAATTATTTATGCTTCATTTTGCAATTGCTTGTCAGCTTCCCGACTCTGTTTATTGTATTACACACATCTGCCTCATTTCTTCTTCCTATTTCTGAATCATTTCTATTTAACTGTACTACGGTCGCATACTTGTACCCCATGTCTCTGGTATTTGACAGGATTATGTAATAATGTTTATACAGTTTATTTCGTATGTAACGTATTTTTAGCACGCCTACAAGAATTTCTTTGTCTCTACTGTAATTTGATGGTTTTGTACCTGCATTTGGCGCCAGCTTGTGCCGGTTATCTTTACTAGCGTCATCAGACGCCTCTCATTCTATCAGTACTGGGTGTACACTGTGCGAGCGAGGTTCGTTCACCGGCACTTTGTTCGGAGGCCATGTTTACAATTTATGAGCATGGTCTTACTCTGCGCTGCTATGACTGATGACCCACATCGCACGAGGTGAGTCGACGGTTACTCTTTGTAAGTATTCTTCTGTAGGTTTATTCTTGGTGGTTCTTATACTGTCTCTTATGTTGTTTTTCACGTTCGTTTACAGGGTAATTTAGGCGCATTTGACGAATGCTTTAAGGCAGCAATTATAACATTGTATACATGGTTCAAATGGCTCTGAGCACTATGCGACTTAACTTCTGAGGCCATCAGTCGCCTAGAACTAACTAACCTAAGGACATCACACACATCCATACCCGAGGCAGGATTCGAACCTGCGACCGTAGCGGTCGCTCGGTTCCACACTGTAGCGCCTAGAACCGCACAGCCACTCAGGCCGGCATTGTATACATGCTTTCCTATAATTTACCCCTTACATATTTACGTTTTTGATTTTCACTTTTGAGTGTAATGGCTCAGGATATGACCACTCACGTTTATTTCTCATGTCCATTTTTCATTTTATATTAATCATAAATAACACTTAGCCGGTCAGTGTGGACGAGCGGTTCTAGGCGCTTCAGTCTGGAACCGCACGACCGCTACAGTCGCAGCTTCGAATCCTGCCTCGGGCATGGATGTGTGTGATGTCCTTGGGTTAGTTAGGTTTATGTAGTTCTAATTTCTAGGGGAGTGATGACCTCAGATGTTAAGTCCCATAGTGCTCAGAGCCATAGCCATAAATAACACTTATATCAAAGTTTTATGTTAAATTACTGATTTTAATCAATCAGAATAATTCGCCGATTCGCCCTACTTTAAATTCAATTAAAGATATATAAATTTGGATACCAGCAGTGAAAAGATAGATCATTTCCTACAAAACTGATGTGACATTTGCGTATGTGTCGTCATTATTTGAGGCACCGTCAACAAAAACTGAATAATGACGTCTTCAGTTGAGATATGTAATGATACTGATTATTGTAATGTATCATTTTAATCAGATTTTCATTGGACATCTGCTGATATATCCAGCTTTAAGATCCATTTTCTGCATCAATAGTTGTAACTCAGACTGGTGATCTCTCCATCTGCTGAAAGGCAAAGATTCTCGGAAATTCTATGGACGGGAGACCCGACCTTATAAAAGGGGACACCATCTTTAGTTCTGAGCAGTTTTCCGGTCTCAGTTGAAGAGGTAGTATCTGTGCTTCTCTTTGCGGCTATTTGTCCGCGTGTTTATGCGGAATTGGAAATTTTCGACCAAGAGGCTCGAAAACAGAATTATTTCGTCGGCGCTTCTGTGGAACTTGTGATTCTCACACGTAAAGTAGTCCTGATTTACAATAATTCCGAACGGGTTACAACTCTCAGTCTGTTGAGTTGTTTATTTTTGCTTCAGTCGGAACTTAGAAATACGAGTGGGCGCTGAAAGGCAATGCCTCCAAATTTGTAATGTGAAAGTCTTCAGGCTTTATAAATAAAAAAATGTTATTAACTTTTTGCACCTTTAGTCTTCATGTCTACATGTTTATTTTTCTACAGAGTCGTCCTGGCGACGAATACATGTCTCCCAACAAGGGACCAGTTCGCTGATACCGTCAATATAGAACTTTGACTTTGTTCACGGAGCTACAACATCTCCTCTGCTTGCACCACTTCATCAGTATCGATGTGAAGTCCTCGAAGGTGTTCTTTAAGTTTCGGAAACAGATGAAAATCGTATGGGGCCAAGTCGGCACTGTATGGGGGATAATCGATGACAGTGATCCTAAGGCATCGCATTGTTCTTATTACACGCTACAGCTCGGAACCTCCTAGCGGCAGAGGGTTGCAAATACGAGGTGTGATCGAAATGAAAGAATCTTTATTTATTCATCAACATCAAATTTGTTCCATTCAAAGTATTCCCCATCAGATATAATACACTTGCGTCAGCGCTTTTTCCAATCTTGGAAGCACTGCTGGAATTCACTTTTCGTTACGGTGTTCAGCTCCTTCAGCTATTCTGTGTTTATTTCAGAAATGGTGGCAAAACGACATCCTTTTATGAATCTCTTCAGCCTTTGGAACAGAAAGAAGTCGCAGGGGGCCATGGCCGGTGAAGACGGTGGCGGAGGCAACATAATGGCTTTGGTTTTCGCCAAAAAAACCAAAGTATTGAGGTGTGAGCGGAAGTATTATCGTGATGCAATTTCCACGAGTGGTTTTGCCACAATTCTGGTCATTTTCTTCGGATTGCTTCAGGTAAACGATGCTTAATTTCCAATTAGTATTCCTTATTGGCCGTAAAGCCACAAGGCAGGAACTCGTAATGTTCTATCCCATTGCAATCCAAGAAATAGGTGAGAAGAACCTTCACATGTGATCGAACTTGTAAAACTTTTTTCGGTCTTGGCCCTTCAGGCAGTTTCCATTGCGATTATTGGGACTCGGTTTCGACGCCATACCCGTATACACACGTTGCGTCACGTGTTATAATCTCCTTTAGAATTTCTGAATCGATATCGACTTCACTCAGCATTCCTGCACTATGTCTATGTAACGTCGTTTTTGGTGGAAATTCAGCATAATTCACAAAACATCAGGAAAAATTGCTTGGCATGAGCCAGAGGATGTGCCGACATCATCAGCAACCTCTCTGATGGGGATTCGGCGGTTTCACAGAACAATTTTCTTTACTTCTTCCACATTGTAGTCAGTAATTGACGTACTATGGCGTCCAGGGTGGTCTTTGTCTTCAACGTCTTCTCGACCCTCTTTGACACATTGATACAACTCTTGTCTTACTCATAGTACACTCACGAAAAGCCGCGGTCAAGATTTAGAATGTGGCGCTGCACCTTTTTCCATTTTTCAAGCAAAATTTAATGCAAATTCTTTGATCCACCTTTTCCGAAAGTAAAAATTCGCCGCCGCGCGGGATTAGCCGAGAGGTCTATGGCGCTGCAGTTAGGGAATGTGCGGCTGGTCCCGGCGGAGGTTCGAGTCCTCCCTCGTGCATGGTTGTGTGTGTTTGTCCTTAGGATAATTTAGGTTACGTAGTGTGTACGTTTAGGGACTGATAACCTTAGCAGTTGAGTCCCATAAGATTTCACACACATTAAAAATTCGCCGAGCACTCGAAAACACGCATAAGTTTTTCAACTGTCAACAATAAACTAAATATTCAAAAAAGCTGAAAATGCAAACATACATCAGGAATATATGTACCAAGCGGATAAAAACATTTACTTTAAAAAAATCGTATGTGTACAGCCGCGGAATTAAAAAATTCCCGCCACTTCTTGAACACACCTCGTATGTAAACATGAAGGTTAAAGATATAGAACGTTAATAACGTCTGTTTTATTTCAAAAAATTTAAGAGCTTTCAGATATAAAATTCTGGGGCACTGCGTTTCACCACGTCCTCGTTTTTAGTCGAGTGTCGGGCGGATTCCTGTTTGTCGTATGCAAGTCTGCAATAAAATGGCTCTAAGCACTGTGGGACTTAACATCTGAGGTCATCAGTCCCCTAGAACTTAGAACTACTTAAACCTAACCAACCTAAGGACATCACACACATCCGTGCCCGAGGCAGGATTCGAACCTGCGACCGTAGCAGCAGCGCGGTTCCGGATTGTAGCGCCTAGAACGTCTCAGTCACATGGGCCAGCTGCAAGTCTGCACTTAACGTTATCTCGCTGCAATTTGGACTCTACATTCAGACTGTTCAGTGAGGACTGTGAATATTATACAGTTGTTGACAGGATAATTTCATCGAGTGTCGAATGGGGTGGTTTTGTGTTTATAGCGATTAGTGCAAATACATACATATGACGCTTTATAACAGTGTACCCACACACTTTAAGTAATTTTGAGGCGTTACCGGATTTATTTTAAATTTATATTGAGTTTCTAATTACTATATGGGGACTCGATCTTTTTTATGTGCTTAGTTACAGTGAGTAGAGTTTTATCATTCTGTCATTTAACATACACATTTGATGAATAAAATGTGTTTGATATTGAACTCGAAACTCGTTATTGCGCTATATTATTTGCACGCTGCACCTATGAACAAACCTAATAGTTTTTTGTTCTGATTTGGGGTATCAGGGACAGCTGAACAAGCAACAGGTACGGACTCGAAACCCCACGACCGCGCTGCAAGCCAAAGACAATATTTCAGCTGGATTACCACACAGTCGCAGGTTACTAGCCAGGTCGACTGCAAGCTAGTCACTCTCACTCTTGAAAAGAGAAAAACTGTAGAGCCTGCATTCAGTATGCAAGTAGCTTGCTGTGAATTATTTTTTGTTCACGGGTTCATTGTATTATCTACCACTATAACTGCGTAAAACGGCGACAACATGGATCCATTGTCGGTTACTTAAGAGAGGCAAAAGAGTGAAGTCTGCTAGGAAGCCGTGTGAAAAGCCGCAATGAGACGCAAGGTAAGGAATCCGCTATAAAATGGCGGAAGACTGACGAAGCTTCCAGCACTGAATAGACTCAATTAAAAGTGAAGAAGAAAAGAAAACCCAATGTTCCCGAGACACGTGGATTCTAGCGGGCGACCTATACTGCGGCTGCCTCCAAGCTCTCTGTAGCTGCTCCAGCAGAGGAAGACAACACGTTTACTCCATTAGAGAAGAGTCTTCAAGACCAGCTGGCAAAGGAAATGTCACCACCATCAGTAATCAAAGTTTTAAATGCAAGTACAAAGAACTAGTTGAACGTGTTGCGAAGAACAGAACATTTTAAAGTATCTGAAGAAGACTACCGAATCAGTCGTCTAAATATTGTGCTTAAAAGTGAAATCAAGAACTCGATTAAACACCCGAAAATACGTCATTAATCTGGTTGATACAGTACGTGCCTGCCGGCTTCTTGATTTATTTGGCACTACTTAATCTGCATCGTCTGTGATTCGGTGACTTGATGCTAGATCTGACGTGGCCTCTGGACAGTGCAGAGAACAGACTGAATCGACAGCAGCTTTCTAAAGGCCATATCTGCAAATATGAGCAGTATTTTTCTGACAACTTCATATTTTGACGACTGGAGTTCTTTGCGTTGTTCAAAATAGATTAAGTAACAGTTTACAACGTAAATATCTGTTGTTTCGTCCTCTGTCTTGATGTCTCTATTCATTAGTGGTTAAAATACACTAAAAAGTATCCAGGTCAAATGATGGCAGGAGTACAGGTCAGTTAGCAGACACTCACTCTGATAAAAATCGTAGCCGTGTTCTTATAACCGCTTTTACAAGGAAAGGTGTATGACTCAGATACAACGGCCTTGCAGTGAGAAAGTCAATAGAGAGAGAACACGAGCTAAGGCTGGACAACAATGAGGCATGAAATCGGCTGTAGCCATTTGAAAGAATCCACCCCGACTTTGGAATCTACGAATCAAGATGACCTCTCGAATGCGCTTAATGTCTGCAGCACACCGGTTGGTGTGTGAAGAATGCGAATATGTGTAATGTCGTTCAGATAGTGTAATAGTTCAGTGCCCTTTTAATTTGTCTGGATCGTTGAAATAGTTCCTTTGACGACAAATGAGCACCGGTGTTTCTAATCACTCTTTAGATAGTAGCTCAGAAGATCTACTGTCGTAAAAGTTAGGAACTCGAATTTTTCTGTATCAGCATGGTAATGCTGCTGTCAACAAAGTACCGTTATATCGAACAGCTTTCATCCACAGAGCGCAATAATGAAATTTTTTTCGATAATTTTTCACGTTGCTCAGATTTAAAAAGCATAAACTTACAGGAGTATATAAGTAAAGGAACGTGACACCTCTCCTGTCGTACTTCTCTTCTTGAGCTATTTTACAGACAGCCCTTTCTGATTTGACCTTCCGGTGACGACAAACGCAGCCATTATGCAGAATTACGGTTTCCAGCATAACAGTAACTGTTTTCGAAAGCCATTGAACGCAGTCGGCTACTGCGAATACACTCCGACTCTTTAAAATTTTGACTAATAATTTTTGTTCAAAATTGGTTCAAATGGATCTGAGCACTATGGGACTTAACTTCTGAGGTCATCAGTCCCCTAGAACTTAGAACTACTTAAACCTAACTAACCTAAGGACATCACACACATCCATGCCCGAGGCAGGATTCGAACCTGAGACTGTAGCGGTCGCGCGGTTCCAGACTGTAGCGCCTAGAACCGCTCGGCCACCCCGGCCTGCAATAATTTTTGTCCTACGCTTAGAGACACCAGGGCATGCTGAAGAGTAATGACTCCGGATATTTTCTGTGAAAACTCTTAAATAAAACAAACGTTATTAGCATTCTACATCTTTATTCGTTCCGTCTACATATTTATTTCTTAAGACTGACACGCTGGCAACGAACATATTTCTTCCTATTCGCTTATACCGCAACTGAAAAATGTTTCATATTGTTGACGTAGCCACAATCTCACCTTTCCTTGCTCATCGCTATCAAAGAGAAGTACTCGAAGGTAATTTTTAAGTTCTGGAGACAGATGAAAATCGTATGGGGCCAAATCGGGACTATGGAGGATGATCGATGACTGTGAACCGAAGGTATCGAATTGTTGCATATGTCGCAGCGCTTGTGTGTTGTCTGGAGCTGTCTTGCTGAAGGAGAGGGTGCTCTATGTGAACGGAGTTTACGAATCCGAAATTCGGTTACAGCACGCTGTTTCTCACGCACCAACATAGTTACGTCACGCACGACCACATTGCACGCTACAATTCGGAGCCCTCTAGCGGCAGAGGACTGCAAATACGTAGACACGAAGAATGCCAATAAAGTTTGTTTTATTTAAAAACCCTTAAGAGGTTTCACGTAAAATTTGAGGCTTTACTTTTCAACACGCCCTCATACCACTATGATAATAAGGAGTAAAACAACTGGAGAGCAAACGCTGGTGGCGCGTTGTAGCCACGCGATCTAATGGGTGTCTTTTCACGGTTAGTGCACCCTCCCCCGCCCCGTCGGAGGTTCGAGTCCTCCCTCGGGAGTGGGTGTATGTGTTGTCCTTAGGGTAAGATAGTTTCAGTTAGATTAAGTAGTGTGTAAACCTAGGGACCAATGACCTCAGCAGTTTGGTCCCATAGGAATTTACCACAAATTTCCAATATCCAAAAAAATTTGCTAAAAATTATAATGGATAATCGTAAGAAGCAGAACAATGAAAAATAATTCACAACGTAGGTAATGAAGTATGTCCAGTTTGTTTTAACTGCGGATTTATTATCTGAGGTCTGCTATTGAAATTTCCGTAAGGGCGGAATTGAATCACTTTTAAAGAGCTCTTCATTTATGCCTCTAACAGACTGGTAATATAGAGATGTTGCAATCCATAAAGTGTCCTTAAGCAATTGCAAATGCCCATACTGTGACAAGCAAACAAAACACGCGTGAGAGAGAAGGTTCCAAACTGCAGTTTTACAGTTCAAAAGCGAAAACTACCCTCTTAACCACAACATTCACGTACCGTGTATTTAGTGGCAATCTACACAGCGTCTCATAACTTAAAACCATTGTGAAAATATATATTTATTCCAAATATGAACAAAAATTCTAAATATATTACTTTGTGTCGTAGCGCAATCACTAACACTGGAACTTCAACGCTGCAGTCCGTGCAAGGATCTTCTTAGCTCTCCTCACAAAACCAAGCGCGTCCTGTTCCTGTTCTCGCGTCAAAGAAGTATCTGTGAAGATCGTGCGGTCATTCTCACGTTATTATTGGATCAACACTGCAGCATGACTATTTTGTTATCAGGTATTTATATTTTAATTTTGTATACGCGAGGCAGGAATGGAAACCCTGCAAGTAGTTAGTCTAGCCAGCCGATGAAATGGACCAAAAGGCAAACATAGGCTTCGATGTTCGTTCTCTTGGCTGTATCTAATCCAGCATGGGATTTGTTACGATACTGGCTTGCCTCCAAATCCTGCAAGCAAGCGTTTACCGCCACAAGATACCCGAGAAGGGGACAATTAATAAAAAATGGTTACATTTATCGTAGGTGTGCTAAGATTGACAGATATCGAGTTCTTTCCATTCCTTCCATTAATTAAGAGATTTTTTCAGTCCAACTCGAATAATGATACAGAAAAATTCCATCAATAGTGTCTTTCAACAGTATATAGTTCGATAGTGTGAAATACTCGTACTAAAGAAATGCATTTTGATAGCAGTGGTCTCATTACCTAACCTAAACCTAATTTTACTTTCTCCTTGTTTCTGGTAAGTCTCAATGATGACCAACGTGACGCGCAACCAAGGTAATGTGGAGCGCTGTTATTCTTTCTCGCATCCGATCACCCTCCAATATCGATCCATTGTAATCTGTTACTGTTTAATGAGGAAACTTCTTGGAGCATATGTAACAGATTAGGATGTATTCTGAGGTTCTGGAATGACGATTGTAGCGTTCAAGACCAGCCACATTAGTTTCTATCGCAAATCATTGAAGTGTTTGAAAACGCATGTGTTATTGATGAATGTGAATGTACCACAAGCAATGAATTCTGTAGTTCGTATGTGAATGAGCTTCAGTGTATCTTACGTACTAGTAGTCCGGATTTAAACTCATCGGACACAGTAATTTAAGACTCTGTGATCTAACGAAGGGGTGCAGATGGAAGACACAGGACTCCTATTCCGGAAGACAGCGGTTCAAATCCCTGTTCAGCCATCCAAATTATCTTGTCCATGGTTGGCCCAAATCGTTTACAGCACGGCCGGTAACCTTTCGTAACCATCCCCAACCGTCGCTTGTTTTCCACTGACGTCCACGGAACATTAAACCATAATCTCCTTTCCCCATAAGGATATGTTGTATACTCGACAACTCAGGAAAAAGTGGACAGTGGTGACACTATCGACTTGCATATCAACGTAGCATGACTATTTTTTTTCTGTTTTGGCAGTTGAAGTCCCTTCTGCGGAGTAAAACGGTTCGAAATGGTGTAACGTATTTTTTTCTAGGCCTATAGTGTCGGGTTGTCAGATGAGTAATTATTCGGAACTGAGTTCAGTCCTGGTAGTCCTTTTACGTGAGCCAAGCAAGGTATCCAAGTCCAACGTAGTCAATGAGACAAGCGAAAGCTTGAGCTGGGTTTTTCAGCAGACATTTCTAACTTCTATAGAGCTGGTATAGTCCCTTTGTTAGGAGTCTTGGACAGATAGGCAGTATTTCCAACGACTTCGAATATAGTGTGGCAACGAGGGAATCTTTCAACGAGCGGTGAACACTCTGCTATATCTTCTGGATAGCCCTTGGCCCGACTTGTGAACATAGGTGTTTCACGACATGCCAGAGGAAGCGCCTGATCATTGCTTTACATAAACAATTAGGAGCTGTTTCGTATTAGCGGTGCCTGACAGAATGTTGACTTTAGTTGTAGAGGGGATGAAAAAGAAAGGAATAATTCTCGCGCTATACCACCGACTGCCTCAAACGTTCATTAGACTTATAGAGCTGTTATAAACTTGGAAAATCGCGTACGGGAAGGGGAAGAGGTATTTTGCAACACCAACAATGGCATAATCCATTCGAAATGCGGTGCGATGAGTGACCTCAAGAGTTTCACAAACTTTAATTCCTGTCATGGAATAAAGATGCCCACATTGTTCTGAATCAGACAGATTGCGTGGCAATTGTGCGTTTCTTTTCGACCGACATCTATAATAATGGCAGTTTTAATGTTAAATATCATCAGAGTATCCAGTCATTGATTAAGATACCTAGGACGTGTTCATGTGTAATGGTACAAAAGTATTTCTGCTTCAGTCTGGAACAGGTAGCTATCAGAACAAGTCCCTGCGACAATAGTGTCTATAAAGAAAAAGATATCCGACTGGAACAGTCGATGGCGAGAGTAGAGTAAGCGCTGGTCACGCAGAGCCATAAAATTAACGCTGTTCCTGTCGTCCATTTGGAATCTTTGCTCAGCGTTTCCCCGGTTACTGGACAGACAACTACCTCACTATGCCTCTGCGTTCTTTGTCCCCCCTCCCTCTCACTGTCCACCCCACCCACCCCAACACCAGTCGCTTCACGTCACATACAAGTGCCCAAATGAGAGAGGGGAGACGAGGAAACACACACACACACACACTCACATTCACACTCTCTCTCTCTCCCTCTCTCTCTCTCGCTGTGTGTGTGTGTGTGTGTGTGTGTGTGTGAGAGAGAGAGAGAGAGAGAGAGAGAGAGAGAGAGAGAGAGAGACTGAGACACTGCAGAAGGGGGGGGGGGGGGGGAAGGGAACAAAAATATTATGACAACCTCCATAACACTTCGTTGGTCGATATTTGGAACGCAATACAGTGGAGATTTTACGTGGCACGGGTTCGACATGTCCTTGATAGGTTTCCGGAAGTACGTAGCACCAGACGTCTGCCCACAGATCCCGCAATTCCCATAAATTATGGGACGGTAATTTGGGGGCGTGGAGCTTCCGCCCAATAACGTCACGGATGTGTTCCATGGAGTTCAGATCAGGCGAATTTGGCGTTCATGACATCAACGTGAGTTCATTATTACGCTTATGAAACGACTGTAGCATGATTCTGGCCCTGTGACGCAGACAGGTGTCCAGTTGGAACATAACAACGCTGTAGGGGAAGGTATCAGGTGTGAAGGGATGCAGATGGTCCACAATAATGTTCACGTAGTCCACAGCTGTTATGGTATTTTCGATTACCATCACAAGTCGCATGGAAGCTCATGTGAATGATCCTTATAGCGTTACACTGTCCCCACCGGCCTGCATCCGTGGTCCTGTGCACCTTTCGAGCACTTGTTCGCGTGGATGACGTTGTCTCCAGACACGACCATAGTCCTGGTGAAACAATAACTGTGTTTCATCCAACAACGGGATATATTTCCATTGATCCACTGTCCAGTCTCGTTGATCCGATGCCCACTGCAGTCGTAATTAACGATGCCGTTAATTCAACATAGAAACACGTATGGGTCGTCTGCTGCGGATCCCGATACTCAACAATATGCTCTGATTGGTGCCCTCCGCAACATTTATGCATGCATTTACCAGCATTGTACACTGTTGTCAGATCTGTTGCAGATCGCTACCTGTACTGCTTTATCGAATGGGAAATCCTCGGACCTTCAGGTTCTGTGATAAGACGAGGAAACCCACCACATTGGTGCCTACTGGTGGTTCCACCGTCCTTATCTAATTCCTTCAAAATAACCTGATTTAATTCGACTACATTCCATTATCCTTGTTTTGCTTATGTCGATGTTCGTCTTATAACCTCGTTTCAAGACACTATTAATGCCGTTCAACTGCTCTTCCAAGACCTTTGCTGCCTCTTACAGAATACAATGTCATCAGCAAACCTTAAAGTTTGCAAAAATGTTGAAGTCTCCCAGTTAGAGACTTGCATTTTATAATACCAATAACACACCAAAATTTTTATTCAGTAGTAAAGATAGACTGCAACCCTTGGCACAGAGTAGTGTATAGAAAATCATTTGGAAGCAGTGTGAAAAAGTTTATATTAGTTAGTCAGAGAGAGCTATGGCAATTAGACTACGTGAACATGAGAGAAGCTGGTAGTTAAGGAATAAAGATTCGACCTTTCCTGATCTGCTGTATCCGTAAAAGATCTGCGATTTTCGCAGTCCTAACCTACTATCTACTGTCACTTTTTTCTGCGTGACGCTCTAATCCAGTCATACCTCGAATAGAGCAACCATAAATACATTCATTTGGTACCCTTGCTCAGAGGGAAGACTGACAGTGCTTTGAGAAGCTTCTCCTGAGAAATCGGAAGAGCCTTTGAAACAACTCATCTAAAAATTGTGAAGGAAAGACCGTTTCTCCATCTGCGCGTGCACTACGAGTCGTGTAGGCCACATAGGTATGTGCCATTCCTAGTTCACTCATTTTTTTTCTAGCGCGCCCTTCCTGCAATTGTGCCACGAAAGCTAACGGATATTCCCTTTCCTTCACCACCAAGACACAGCAAAAATATCTCGCAACACCCAACTCAACTTATGTTTTAATTCATTGCAGTGGACACGGACGGGTTAGATACGAAGATTGGAAAAGGCACTTAAAAGTAAAACAAAAAACAGGTTATGCTGACAGTTGCTCTTGACATCGGTATTACCCATAAAATTAAAAAAAAGGCAGAAATTAATATGATTCCTAGTTAAGTTAATGGATACTTGAATCAATGAAACAATTGCAAAAAACACTGCAAATCATACATACCTCTCTCGCCCAGATAAAATTTCAGCAGGAAATCATCTTTTCCATAAAAGGATAAGGAACAAGGAAATTTAGGCTCAAGAGACCGAGAAACATCATTTCATAAACAATGACACTGGAGGGGACATTAGCTCCAATCGAAACACACTGAATATTCCCAGTGTTTCAAAACATACCTCCTTAAGTATTTGTAAAAGAAAAATTATGCGCGTATTTGAGTTATTATATCATTTAACTGCCCATAAATCCAGATAACGCAAATTCAGGTAGTATAATTACAAGTGTACTGACCATTAAGATGCTCGTAATATTACCCAAAGGGATAGCTAATGAGTATATGACTAGAGTATTGCTGAGACCTGACTCAGACAAGCGTTGAATGACATGTTTTATATTCTGTCAAGCAAAGCAGAAAGATGACCCTACTGCAAATACTGGAAATCAACAAACACGCGACACAGAATGTCAGTCTAGTATTAAATGATCAGACTCAAATTCCGTTTTCCCCATTTGTTAAATTAAGTTTTCGTTACGGATACTAGATTCAAACTGTTAATTCATTTAATTCTCATCATTTGTTAAATGTATCTCCACATAAAAACTTTGTTTAGCCTTTTTTAGTTACTGTAATGATTGTAGTGTTTTCCTATGTAAACACTTTGTCATTTTTGTGTGTTCTGTATACATAATATTTTTGTATCGCGAACGTCTTGTTAATGTGTGTTGGCAACATTCAGTTGTCACCTGCAGATAGTCTGAGAAGCGGAAAGCCGGTTCCTGACCAAATAAATGTAATTTTGCAGAACATTATGAACTGTTTTCCTTTTTAATATTATTATCGTGTTCTGCCAAGCACCGACGGAAAATTCAGTTAATGCTCAAAGTTTTTATTTCTTCTCCCTGAACTTCAATTCCGACGCCATAATTTCTTGGGTTTCCTTTACTGCTTGCTCAATGTAGAGATGTAGAGACTGAATACATCGGGGATAGGCTTCAACCCTCTCTCTTCTCTCTCCCTACTCATCCACTGTCTCACTTTCATGCCCCTCGACTCTTGCAAGTACTGTCTGGTTTCTGTAAAAGTTGTAAATAGCCTTTCGCTCCCTGTATTTTACCCCTGCTACCTTCAGAATTTCAAAGAGTGTATTTCGGTCAAAACTGTCAAAAGCTTTCGTTAAGTCTAAAAAGGCTATGAACGAAGGCTTGCCTTTTTTAACCTATATGCTAAGACAAAATGCGAGGGATTTTCCTCACGTATTCCTACATTACTCCGAAACTCAAACTGATGGTCCCCATGGTCGGATTCTACTAGCTTTTCCACACTTCTGTAAATAACTCTTTTCGTTATATTGCAACCATAGCGTATTAAACTGATAGTTCAGTAACAGTCACAACAGTCAGCCCTAGCTTCCTTTGGAATTGTAATTAGTACATTCTTTTCGAAGTTTGAAGTAATTTCGTGTATCTCATACATCTTACACACTAGGTGGAATATTTTTGTCATGGCTGGCTCTCCGAAGGGCTACAATACTTCTGAGAGAACTTCTTCTTCTCCAGAGGCCTTTCTTCGATTTAGGTCTTTCACCTCATCATCTACTTCGTACTCTCGTTCTATAATATTGCCTTCAAGTTCGCTTCCCTTATATGGCCCCTCTTTACATTTCTTCCAGTTTTCAGCATATTCTTCTTTGCTTGATGTTGGTTTTCCATCTGAGATCTTGAGATTCACACAATCGCTTCTCTTTCTTCCAAAGTCCTCTTTAATTTTCCCCTAGCTCTACATGTTTCTGTGGGCTTACGTTTATCCTCTAGCCAATTTTGCTCAGCCATTTTTACAGTCTACCAAATTCAACTTCTACTCGCTTGTATTCCACTTCATCTGCTTCATTTACTGCATTTTTGTATTTTCTCCTTTAATCAATTAAATCCAGTATTTCCTGTGATATGAGGATTCCTACTAGGCCCTGTATTTTTACCTATGTGATCCTGTGCTCCCTTCATCGGTTCAGCTTTCAAAGCTACTCATTCGTCTTCTATTGTGTTCCTTTCCCATTTTTCAGTCTATCGTCGCTTAATGTTCCCTTTGGAACTCTCAAAAATCTCTATTTGCTTCAACTAATCCAGATGAGATCTCCTCAATTTCCTACTTCTAGCAAATTCTTCAGTTTCTGTCTGCAGTTCATAACCAATAAATTATGGTCAGAGACCACATCTTGTAGTTCAAAGTCTGATTCAGAAGTCTCTGGATTACCATATATAATCAGTCTGAAACCTTCCAATGTCTTCAGGTCTCTTTCACGTACACAACATTGTTCGGTATTCGTAAACCACGTATTAATGATGACTAAATTATGCTCTATGGATGAGTTTACCTGGCTGTTTCTTGTTCCATTCCTTTCCACCAGTCTGTATTCCCCTATTATATTTCCTTCCCTCCTTTTTTCTACAGCCGAATTTCATGCACCCATCACAATTGAATTTTCCTATCTCTTACCAATCTGAATAATTTCTTATACCTCAGCATACATTCTTTCAATCACTTCATTATTTGCAGAGTTATCTGAGCTGTTATATAAAATGGTACTACTGTGGTGAGTGTTGGATTTGTGCCTATCTTGGCTACGACAAAGCGTTCATTATGTTGCCCATAGTAGTCTCCCCGCATTCCGATTTTCTTATTCATTATTAGACCTACTAGTGCATTACTTCTGTTTCATTTTCTATTTATAACTCTGTACCTATATGACTAGAAGTACGGTTTATCCTGCCAAGACCTTCAGTAATCCCCACTATATCTGACTTCAGTTTATCCATTTCCCTTTTCCTCGAAGTTGCCTACTCGAATCTAACATTCGACACTGCGCTTGTTTTTTCTGATGACGACATACTCCTTACAACTCCCAGCTCGTAGATCTGAATGGGGGACTATTTTATCTCCTTAATATTTTACCCAAGAGGATGCTATTTATCGTTGAAACGTACAATAGAGCTGTATGTCCTCGGAAAAAGTAACGGATGTAGTTTACTCTTGCTTTAGTTCGCAGTACCAGTTCACCAACGGAACGCCACGTTGTCTGAGGGGAGCCGGAACGATCCATCTCCTCCAAGTTAATTTTAGCAAATAGAAGGAACATTTTTTCAAAGTCCATTAAACATATTGCTCTGAAATTTGGACTACATGTTCAGTGAATATTTCTCTACAAAGTTATAGTGTCATGTTAAGAAATATTTATTGGTTTTTTGTTTACAATTTTTTATACGGATGCTTATTTTTTTCTTAAATATTTTGCACTTTTTTTCTGTTACTCTTGAATTATACAATTTTTTTTAAACTTGTTATAAAAATGAAGGAAAAGACGTAAACAATATTGTGTGTAAATTTCATTGATATACTGTTCGCAGTTTTTGAGAAAATGTTCCACAAAGATGAAAATTTTAAAGTTACGGGAAATGACTTCCAAAGTTTTTTAATACATTCCTGCCCCATATGATGGATTATCAGCATCCTCTTCTTTTTTCAGTGTTAGTTTCCTTTTCACTGGTCTTTTGTTCCCTTTTGGTGCATGCTGTAGGCTTTTGTCTCTTCTTCCTGCACCTCTTAAGTCTTTCTTCATCAATTAGGCGCATTGTGGAAATCGTGTTGTGTCCTGGTTGGAAACATAAACCTTTCAGCACATCACATTTGATAATGTTTCCTTCATTGTATGTTGCCACTGCATCATACACTCCAAAATGCAATGTTTTTATCTGTACGAATACTCTGTTGGGGATCCTACTCCAAATTAAATTATTTACACTTTCATTTGGATTTTTTGTTTTCCCATGTAAACACTTTTCTAATAAACTTGGCTGTGATAAATCTCTGCATATGGGATTCATTACATCAATTACAGCATTTGGCAAATGGTTTTTATGGGCATATTCCTTTCCTGATTGGTACTTACACCATCAGTCATCACCTGTGGGGCACAGTGCATGTTGTGGGTGCTCATTTGTTGATGCAGTATTAAAAAATAATGCCCATACTGCTCTCCTCATATGCTCAATGCTTCTTGTATTTTGACTAATTGCACATCCATAATACCTCTGCAATCTGTCAATTGCTACATCTGTCAATCTTCCTCTTCCTCCAAGAGTCTTACCATCACTAAGCTTCTTGGATCCTAATGTCTGCTTTAGTTTGCGCAAGCGAGCCCCTATGCGCTTCTGCACATGTCCAATGCACTCATGTTTTTTAATGTGAATTTCATTGCCATAAGGTTTGAGTTCCTCTACAGCTTTATATCCCTTAGAATCACCATCTCCTAGATAGTTAGTGTATCGTACATTATACCACTCCTGTGATCTGAAAAAAATTGCATTCACTCCCTCTAGTTCCATCGCTCCATTCGTGACATGAAAATTTGCTTCACAGCTTTCACTATGTTCGTCCTTGGTATTGCACTTAGATCTACAATGTTTTGAGAGAATAGCAACATCAACTACTTTCCAACTGTCTTCACTGGTAGCTGTCACAACTCCATTTAGAGATTTATCACCTCTATGTTGCCATGATCCATCTAAAGCAACAGTTAAATCTCTACAATTCCCATTATCTGCCACAGCTTCTTCAACTGCTTTCTTTATTGTTGCTTGAGGAATATCTTCAGCAGAAGATCTCACCAATTCATTATAAAATCCAGACTTGGTTGGTGGTTTTGGCAAGTTCATAATTCCACATAACATTGTCCCTGCAGCACTGCCCTTGCCAATGCAACGCAAGCCATACACTAGCCTAACATTTATATGATACACCTTCTTTCCACTATTACCACTACGAGGAATACTGATAGAATTAGAAAACGAAACTTCTGTGGCACATTTGTTACACTTCAAAAACATTTTACATGCCAAACTGATGTGTGAAGTTATTTTCAGTTCCAGTCCTCTTTCTTTGCAAACTTGGCATAATACGTTATGTTTCAAAATATTAGAGAGCAAGGAAATGTTAATTATTTCATTCACATCATTACTGTCACTTTCATAGTTTTCAAATTTTTCTTTGCTGTCACAGTTTCTTGCTGGAAGAAGTTCTACCGCATTCATTTGGAGTAGTCGGTAAAGCAGTCTCAGCAACATCTCCCTTCGAAACAACGAAAGATTTCTTCTTCCACTCATTGTGCCTTTTCTTAAACACTCGATTGCTGAAACGGGACATATCGTTTATGTTTACCGATACGAACAGAGATAAAGCCATACAACGTTGGAAAACAAAACACTGTATAATTCCGCAAAGATACCCTGCTTGCAGCTAGCGAGCGTTGCCGTCAGAGGTGACACACCAAGTCGCTACAACCATTTCGCGGCGCGTCGAATTTGCAGCGATAAAAAACACACTTAGAATTCACTTAGAAGTGTGAAACTTGATTTGGTTTATTCAGAAAATTCCAAATAATTTTATAAAGAAAAAAACCGAAAAACGTTAATTTTGTCATTTTCATCGTTCCGGATCCCCTTACCTCTGTTTCATTTTGTATTTATAACTCTGTACCCATTTGACTAGAAGTACGGTTTAGCCTGCCAATACCTTCAGTAATCCCCACTATGTCTGACTTCAATCTATCCATTTCCCTTTTTTTCGAACTTGCCTACTCGAGTAGACAATCTAACATTCTGCTCTGCGCTTCATAGAACGCCATTTTTTCTTTTTTCTTTTTTTTTATGGCGACATCCTCCATACAACTCCCCGTCCGTAGGTCTGAATGGGGGACTATTTTATCTCCGGAATATTTTACCCAAGAGGATGCTACCATCATTGAAACGTATAATAGAGCTGCATGTCCTCTGGAAAAGTAATGGCTGTAGTTTACCCTTGCCTTAGTTCGCAGTACCGCCTCACCAACAGAACACCACGTTGTCTGATGTTACAAGGCCGGTTAGTCAGTTATCCAGCCTGTTGCATGCATCCAGGCCAGAGGCGGTGCAATGCATACTGTTAACTGGGCTCGTATTGCCCATTTTTTATGACTGTGGCTCGATTTTTTAATCACTGAAATAACTTTCCAAACCCTCTCAACCCGTGAAGTTTATTTACTGTTCTGTCCTTCTGCTTGTCTCACTTCTTTTGTCACGTAGTGTGTATGAAGGATCTCTCTCACTAATAGAATATGAGTAGAATAAATAAAATAGAAATGAATAGGTTCTGTATAGTCAAAAGGGAGGACGATGTGCTTGTAAGGTGATATTGGAGAAATGAGTACACATTATTGTTATAATATGAAATGTAAATTCTTAATGAGTAGCTGAGAAATGTCCATGAAAATATTTTTGCCTCTATATTTCTATCTGAGAGACAGAATAAAAGAATTATTGCTCTGTGGATAATTGAGTGTGACTTTCTTAATGACACGTAACAGAAAAAAAGTTAGATAAGCTATTAACCACCTAAGTCTTAGTCAGTCGTCAGTTTGCTACTCGAGTAGATTCTGACTGAAGCCCCCTAGCGGGTAATATTTTCATATCAAGCTATACAACCACATTAGTTGACAACAACCCTTATTATCAGATACCGACGTACTGTAAGTCACGTTATTAACTCACAAATGCAATTCAGAAGCAATGAAGACGATTAATGAAAAAAGTGGAAGATCTGAAAGGAATCTTAAAACACTTCGTGGATGAAATATGAAGAGGGCATAATCACAAAAAAAAAAAAAAAATGGTTCAAATGGCTCTGAGCACCACGGGACTTGACATCTATGGTCATCAGTCCCCTAGTACTTAGAACTACTTAAACCTAACTAACGTAAGGACATCACACACATCCATGCCCGAGGCAGGATTCGAACCTGCGACCGTAGCGGTCACGCGGTTCCAGACTGAAGCGCCTAGAACCGCACGGCCACACTGGCCGGCGCATAATCACAGCTCTAACCTATTTAGTAATAAGTTTTTGAAAACAGTTGTTCACCCTGTAGGTGCAACGCAAGGAAGTTACCGAAAAAACTGCTGACCGTTAAAAGTAGCAGAGTGTTTTCAGAACAAGGAATAAAAACCAATAAAATAGTCTGAACGAGGAATTATACGAAATTCTCTGCATAGAATAAACGGTGCTGTAACATGTTACCAAAAGCTGAAAAAGAGGTCCGGAAGCGTGCACAACCAACACAACCAATCAGAAATTATGTTTTGAAGCAAGAAAATCTAGTCAGTATTGAATACTGTTATAAAAGAAAAGTGTAAATAATTAATAGAATATGACCCTATTTCTATTAAATAAAATGCATCACTGTACAAGATGGTTCAGGTCCAACATATGTTTAGATAATGTTACCTTTTAAAAACATGTGGTAAAATTTCTGCATAAAGTTCACGCGAGAAACTAAACTAGAGAGTGACGAACGAGTAAATTAATTAAAAATGAAATCCCTCACGTCTCTGCAGAAAATAAAAAAAACATGGTCTTGACTTGGAAAAATAAAAGTTCTGTGGGGGATTGATGATACACTATGTTATCAAAAGTATCCGGACACCTGGCTGAAAATGACTTACAAATTCGCGGCGCCCTCCATCGGTAACGCTGGATTCAATATGGTGTTGGCCTATCCTTAGCCTTGGTGACAGCTTCCAATTCGCAGGCATACGTTCAATCAGGTGCTGGAAGGTTTCTTGGGGAATGGCAGCCCATTCTTCAAGGAGTGCTGAATTGAGGAGAGGTATCGATGTTGGTCGGTGAGGCCTGGTACGAAGTCGGCGTTCCAAATAATCCCAAAGGTGTTCTGTAGGATGCAGGTCAGGACTCTGTGCAGGCCAGCACATTACAGGGATGTTATTGTCATGTAACCACTCCGACACGGGCCGCGCATTATGAACAGGTGCTCGATCGCGTTGAAAGATGCAATCGCCACCCACGAATTTCTTTCCAACAATAGCAAGCAAGAAGGTGCTTAAAACATCAATGCAGGCTTGTGCTGTGATAGTGCCACATAAAACAGCAAGGGGTGCAAGTCCCCTCCATGAAAAACACGACCACATCATAACACCACCGCCTCCGAATTTTACTGCTGGCACTACACACGCAGGTAGATGACGTTCACCAGGCATTCGCCACACCCACACCCTGCCATCGTATCACCACGTTGTGTACCGTGACTCGTCACTCCACACAACGTTTTTCCACTGTTCAATCGTCCAGTGTTTACGCTTCTTACACCAAGCGAGGCATCGTTTGGCATTTACCGGTTTTATGTGTGGATTATGAGCACCCGCTCAACCATGAAATCCAAGTTTTCTCACCTCCCGCCTAACTGTCATAGTACTTGCAGGGGATCCTGATGCAGTTTGGAATTCCTGTGTGATGGTCTGGATAGACGCTTTCAACTGTCAACGGTCTCTGTCAGTCAGCAAACGAGGTCGGCCTGTACGCTTTTGTGCTGTACGTGTCCCTTCACGTTTCCACTTCAGACGTATGTCACAAGTGGCACCCAATCACCTGACCAGGTTCGAAGTCCCTGAGTTCCGCGGAGCGCCCCATTCTGCTCTCTCACGATGTCTAATGACTACTGAGGTCGCTGTTATGGAGTATCTGGCACTAAGTGGCAGCACAATGCATCTAATACGAGAAACGTATGGTTTTGGGGGTGTACGGATACTTTTTATCACATAGTGTATGTCGACTAAGACACACACAAATTTTTGGGGCAACGGAATGTAATAACCTTAGTCACAGATGTGACACACGATGACTTTTGAGTACTTTCCCAGAGATATTTAAATATGTCATCATTTGTTGTCTCTACAATGAGGTTGAGCGCATTACATGACAACACAAAGCATTCAGAAGGAATACAAAGAGTTTTAACAAGGAAGTTACTCTTAGAATTTGAGGATCTCTTTAATCCTCGTGGAAGTGTATCAGGAGAGCTCAGCGACTTCTGACGTGGACTAGTCAGTGGATGAGTGGATGTCACCTGCGTAACAAAGCCATCACCGACATTTCAACCCACCTGGAGCTGCCTGAGTCGACTGTTAATGATGTGATTGTGAAGTGGGAAAGGAAAGAAACAAATACAGCTAATCCAGGGCCAGGCAGAGCTTATATTCTGATGGTCAGGGATCATTGAGTATTGCGGAGATGATGGCACACATTTATGTAGTCAGTGCTAAGCGCCGCTTGCCACAGCGTAAAGAGTGACGCCACTGGACACAGGAAAACTGGTCATCTTTAGTGACAACAATGAAGTGCGGGGGATATGGCGTAGCAGCATATGGGTATCTTCTTGCTTAGGTTGTGGTTCCCGTATTGCGCTGTAGAAAATGCTAAACGCGGAGTGATATGAACACATATTATGATACTGTGTACAGTGGAGAGACAATCTGATGAATTTATCAGCATGGCAGTGCACCGTGTGTAAAGCAGCGTCTGTGAAGCAATCATTTGTGGACAACATTCCTCAGACAGACTGGTCTGCCGAGAGTCGCGAACTGAACGCATTGGAACACCTTTGCGATAAGTCAGAACGTCGCCATCGCTCCAGACCCCATCGTCCAACATAACTAATTTTCTGGTTTCAGCTTTTGATAAAGAAAAGGCTACAGTTCCTCCACAAAAATTCAGACAGCTCATTGGAAGTTTCCTCAGCAGAGTTAAAGCCGTCGTAGTGGCGAATTGCGCACACACCTCACATTAATGTCCACTAGTAGCTGTCCGGATACTTTTGATCAGATAGTCTAAGTCTGCCTTGGGTCCTAATTTAGAAACAAGTGACAGAATTATACATTTTTACAGGTGAAACTTAACTGTTATCAAACCAAATAATTAATCAACAGAGAAATCAGGAAAAGATGTTTTTATGGAAGTTTTTAACTGACCTTTCTCAAATAGTGTAGGTATAAACAAAAAAGAACACAGTTCATCCAGTTTTGAACCACCAATAATACGCAACACCCCATTAAAAAACTGTAGCAACAAAACACAATAAATAAATTTACTGGACGTGCATATAGGTAAAAACATAACCTGGAAAATCCATATAGCAGACATCAGGTCCAGGTAATTTAGCTGTAAGAATAATTCTCCACTTCAGGGGAATAAAATCTCTCTCTCTCTCTCTCTCTCTCTCTCACACACACACACACACACACACACACACACAGACATCTGAGAAACAGAAAATAATTCTTAATTGTGTGTAATGTTCATACACCCCCCCCCCCCCATACACACACACCTGGCAGGCATGCGTTTAAGAAGCTGAGAATTTTAACCCCAAATGATTAATGTTAACCACAGCTTCGCAGTATGTCTCTTCACTGACGAAGTTCATCGTAAGGAAACCAAATAAGTTTGGGACTTGAACACATATTCTCAAATATAATTCCAGAAGAAAATAGTTACCTGCACTGTCCTCCAGTGAATTTTACTTTGACACCGGAAGGAGAGTGAATTAGGCAGAAAACTCTGTGTTTAAGAAAAAGAAGAATTATTTCCCAAGACAGATATAAGTTGTTTCGCCTCAACGACGTTTTCTATTCTGTGGAGAAATAATTGGATTAAAAAAACCTGTAAATGTCCAGCATATAGCAACACAAATATATCTTTTAGAAGTGTGTACAGTTGTTCGTTCTGTTGGCACATTTAAGGTCATAACGTTTATCGTGAATATGATCTTAATGGCTGGGCGTCTCAACGGATGGTAAGAGGGAGTACTCCCGCCGTTTGCTTTGGCGCGCAAGACTGTCAGTGCCGCCAAAGCTATCATAGAGGGTCGTGAAAGTGTGAACTGTGTGCGATCGGGTATTAAAGTTATTAATTTATAGAACACAGGTTATTTAAAAGCCAAGAAACTGCCCGTATATTAAAGATGACAGAAACGAACTTACCTACAATGGAAAAATCGAGGCAAACGATGTTAAATCAATGCATGCTGTTGCAGAACCACTGCGGTTAGGCTCGTAAAGATAATCATAATGAATCGAGTGCTGTCAAATCAGTTTCAACGTCATTTAAACTCTTCATATTAACGATAATACACTCATGTTCAGAAAAAAACAGAACACCTTAAACGACTAGAGATAGGAGGTTCATATTCACAGGACACGTATATTAGTATGTTCTGCAGAAACGATTAGCATTTGAATCATGTCGGTCCGTGGGTTCAAAGTCAACGTCGATATCGCGGCACAACAGAACCTGCTGGTAAAATGTGCCTGCGGCTCTTGTTGTCCTATTAACCGAAGGTAATGCACCAGTGTACTTCAGTAGTCGTGCAAGATCCCTTCCAGACCTGTGCTCGAACAGTTCCGTGAAATCAGTGAGTTTGAAAAGAGGGTGCATTACTGGCATGAGACAATGTGATGCATCCATCCGGGAAATTGCTGCTCGTATGGGATGAAGTGTTTCGGCAGTGCTACGGGTGTGTGCAGAATGGTTCACGGAAAGCCGTAGAACACGACGAAATGGGTCAGGTCGCACCACCCAGAGCACTCCGCGAGAAGATCTACACTTCATCCGAATGGCATTTCAGGACAGATCTGCGTCCTCTTCGGCTCTGGCGCAATAGTGGAAAGTGTAACACATCGTACACTATCAGGAGTTAGAGTCCGTTTCTGTTTATTACTTCATTGATTACGTGCGCGTCGTCCATTTCTCTGCCTACATTCGACGAATGTTCAGAAACATGCTAGACGACAATGGTGTATGGAGCGACGTTCACTGGGGACAGGAATGGCAACTGAAAATGTAGTCGGACGAATCCGTGTTCTGGTTATTTGAAAATGAGGGCCACATTTTGGTTCGCTGCAGGCAGCGGGAGCGGCATCACAGTGACTGGATTCGCAAGTCATACAACGCCAATTCAAAGTCTTATGGTGTGGGGTGCTATAGGGTACAACCACAATCACAGTTGGTGCGTGACCAGGGCGCTATGATCGGTGTGATCTACGTAAATGACATCCAGCGACCAGTACCCATATCCTATCTGCGCAACACCTCAGACGCCGTTTTCCAACACGACAATGCACGACCACATGTTGCTGCACGAACTCGTGCCTTCTTGATGTCACAGGATTTTGCCTTGGCCCGCCAAACCACCAGGCTTGACGCCAATCGAAAATGTGTGGGATACGGTGAGACGAAGGATGCAGTGCTATGACCCAATGCCAACCACCACAAATGAACTTTGGAACTAGGTGAATGGCTGGGCGGATGGCTATACTACAGGACGCCATTCGCGCCTTATACACGCCGATGCCATCACGCATGGAACATGTTATCGGGGCCCATGGCGGACCCAGTGCGTACTTGGCAACGGGACACATGCTGAACTGAGGTGACTGAATGCTAATCATTTCTGCAGAACATAGTGATGTACATGTTCTGTAAATGTGAACGTCATAGCTCTGATCGTTCAAGGGGTCTGTTTTTCTCTGAAAATGAGTGTATTTTGGTGGAAATTGTAATCAGAGTAACTGGAGTTGCAGATAGCGCACGTGTCAGCAGGCATACAGCTAAGAACTTACTCAAACGAGCATGTGTAGCTTGGGTGTAAGTTCGCCTTCTGTGCTGTCGTAGCCATCAAGTACGATTGCCTACTAAAATTCAGACAGCCAAAAATACGCAAGTTGGCTTTATAAAAACGAGGGGCGACTTAAACCGTATTACGAATACTACTGGCGCTCCTCACGGCAGTACTCTACAATTGAGCCCCTGTCGCCAGTCCAGTGTGCGCCACATATTTGTCGTGTACTTTTTTTGTATTATGGGACCAAATCGTGTACATTACCTGACTTTTTATAATTTTCAAAACGTTCAACATAATCTCTTTGCTATTCATGACTGTCTCAGACAGTATGTGTTTTGCAGTCACCATTTATTCATGTCTTAGTCTTGTTAATCATACGCGAAGTTCAACAGCTTTTAACATAGCTGATTGGGGCAGGATGACTAAGGTAATCTGACGATTTAGTCATCCTGCCTCACTTGCTTTCACTGTTTACTTTTGGTTATAATATACACTTCATATCTGAAGTTTGTGATGTTCTGAGGTATATAGGCCACAAACAGTCCTTTAGCAGTTTGTAAGCGGTCTACACCACTAGAAAATTTTGTCGCTCTACTTTTTAAGATGATTTATTTGTTTGTGGGACGTGAAATTTCAAATGTGGTGAGGAATTATTAAAAAAAAAGTACTCTAGAGAGGAATGTGATAAAAATAACATGGCTACTACTATGTTAGAAGTCAAAACAGGAGGAATGAGTTGCTCAGGTGCAGCGAATGCTTGTAGTATTCCCGAAGCAACACTTCGACGACCTCTGAAGAAAAGTGGTGACGTAAGAACTGGGCCCCTTTACGTATGTGTGGTTGTCAGTTCTCTCTCTCTCTCTCTCTCTCTCTCTCTCTCTCTCTCTCTCTCTCTCTCTGTGTGTGTGTGTGTGTGTGTGTGTGTGTGTGTGTGTGTGTGTGTGTGTCTGTGTATTTGTCGTACATTCGTATTTTTGTAGACTGCAGTAATGATTTGCCCTGGATGAGTGATCAAGAAGTTGTCACAGGCTTGACTGTAATATGTCTTTAAGGGATCCAAAAACAAAGCATCCAACGGCTCTGGACTGTCCAACGCTTCCTTCTGATACTCTTTCACACGTTTATGTCACATCTGTGTCCGTGCAAAAACGAGAAAAGATGCCAGGCACAATCCAGCTGCGTTTATGCAGCAATGATGGTAACATATCTCCGTTTCTCTGATGATATGGTTTTTGAAACTACCTTAATTCTAGTGCGTGAAGTGACCTTTAGTATCTTATTAGATACAGTGGACAATCTGAATTCACCTACATTGTAATTCGTAGATTATGGATATTTATATATTTTTCCCAGGCGTCTTTTAAAATTAAAAACTTATTCACACTTTCCAGAATGAGATTTTCACTCTGCAGCGGAGTGTGAACTTGTTAAAACCCACTGATCTGGCAGTGGATGTTGTCTCTTGTTTTAGTACATTCAGTTTAAAGTTTTTCACAAAATCTGTCAGTGAATCCTATCCTGCCATCCTAGTCATCCTGTTGAACGGATGAGAAATCTCACATTGTTTGCATATTCAAACGTAAGTCTTCTGCGCTGCTGTTTCATAATAGAAAAATCATTTTGTCCAGAAAGTTCACAGAATCTTCCACAACAGTTATGAATCTCCTAAAATTTTTGTTTTAATTTAAAATTGCATATTTTGAGGGTGAATCCAGATTGTCCACTGTATCTAATAAGTTACTAGAGGTCACTTCACGCACTAGAATTAAGGTAGCTTCATAAACCGTATCATCAGAGAAACAGAGATATGTTACCATCATTGTTGCATAAACGCAACTGGATTGTGACTGGCATCTTTTCTCGTTTTTGCACGGACACAGATGTGACATAAACGTGTGGAAAAGTACCAGAAGGAAGCGTTGGACAGTACAGAGCCGTTGGATGTTTTGTTTTTGGATCCCTTAAAGACATATTACAGTCAAGCCTGTGACAACTTCTTGATCACTCATCCAGGGCAAATCATTACTGCCGAACGGGTTGTAAGCTATTGAGCACAACTTATTTCGAAGCAACTACAGTTGATAATGTAGTTAATGTGTTCCAAGAATGTGGTATCGAACCTCATGATCCCCTTTTGTATGACGAGAACGGTTTTACTGCGGCGAAAATCACAGATCGAGTTCTTCTTACAGACAATGCCGAAACTGAAAAATACTGCTGCTAAGGCTGCAGCACCTGAAGGCCAAATCGAAAAAATTCCTAATGATTAAGCCAAAACAGTGTAGAAGTATTTTTGGTTTTAAACCAAAGCCTACAGAGAGATAAAGTGAGACAAAACAAAAATTCACTGCACGCATAGCGCAAGTGCGTTAATAAGCTCACCAAGGAAACAGATGTTGGTTGATAAAGAATCACATACAGAGGAACAAGAATGTTTGAAGCAACAAAGAAAAGATGCTCGGGATGCAAAGAAAGGTGGTGTTACCAAGCAATTGAAGTATGATTACCATAAGCTGTCTGAAGTTCGATCACCCATGATATCATTTCAGACTTCCATATAAAGTATAGTGCACTGTTCTGCATATGATGATATGTACACTGATCCTCCCTCAGAAGACTGGATAGAATGTTGCAAATGCTACTCACGTTGGCATGAGGACTGCTCAAGATTACAATCAAAATCTGTGTCTTTTCTTAATACAAACTTTGATTTTGAGATATTAATTTTCAATGCTATAATCATTTTATTACATACCGTTCAATAACATATATAAAAAAGACACACCACGAAGGAATTACTCGAATGGGACGGAAATAGGTAGAGGTCATGCACATGTACAGACAAACAAATAATTACAATTTCAGAAAAATTGGATGAGTTATTCAAGAGAAAGAACTTCAGAAATTAAGCAAATCAATAACGCTTTCGTTCACTGACCCGCCTCTGCCTCTTATGAAACCAGTTACTCGGCTTGGCACTGATTGATAGGATCGTTGGATGTTCTCCTGAGGGATATGGAGTCAAATTCTGTCCAACTGGAGCATCAGATCGTCAAAATCCCGAGCAGGTTGGAGGGCCCTGCCGAGAACGCTGCAAACGTTGTCAATTGGGGAGAGATCCGGCAGACATGCCTGCCAAGGTACTGTTTGGCAATCACGACGCCAAGCAGTAGAAAGTCTAGCCGTGTGCGGGTGGGTATTATCTTACTGAAATGTAAGCCAAGGATGTCTTGCCACGAATGGCAACAAAACGGGACGTAGAATACTGCCGATATACTGCTGCCCTGTAAGGCTGAGACCGTTGGCATTCAAAGGGATTCTGCTATGAAGAGAAATGTCATCCCAGACAATCACCCCTGGTTATCGTGCTGTATGACGAACGACAATCAGGTTGGTACCCCACTGCTTTTCGGTGTGTCTCCAGACACGTCTTCGGCCTGGAATTTCACTGACTGGAGTAGAACTGACTTCAGTGATGAGTCCCGCTTAGAACTGAGCCCCAACAACCAGCGAAGACGTTTCTGGAGACGCACCACACAGAAGAGGGTATCAGCCTGACTGCCACCCACCATACGGCCCGACATCCAGGAGTGATTTTCTGGGGTGCCATTTCGTTTCATAGGAGGTCTACTTTTTTTCTACGTCCCGTTTTGTTACCTTTGATGGCAACCCGTCCTGGGTTTACATTTCAGCAAGATAACGCCCGTCCGCATACGTCGAGAGTTTCTACTGCTTGTCTCCGTGCTTGCCAAACCCTACCTTGGCCAGCAAGGTCACCGGATCTCTCCCCAGTTGAGAACGTTTGCAGCAATCTGGGATTTTGACGATCTCACACCCCAGTTGGACAGAATTTGGCACGACATCCTTCTGGAGGATATCCAACAATTCTTTCAATGAATGCCCAGCCGAATAACTGCTAGCATAAGAGCCAGAGGTAGACCAACGTATTACTCAGTCGCTCATTTTGTGAAGTTCTTTCTATGGAATAAGTCATCCAGTTATTATGAGATAGTAATCTTTTGTTTGTGCATGTACATCACATCTACCGATTTCCGTCCCATTCGGATAATTTGTTCGAGATGCCTCCTTTTTTATCTTAAATTGTAAATAATTATCAATGCTTAATTAACTGATGTATTGTCTTGAGCTTTCTCAGAATAAAAATGTATTCAGTTTGAATCAGAAGTGTCATCTTGTTCTGTTGTCAGAACCATCTTTTCCCAGAACATACACTTTGGCGCTACTTTTTAAATAAGACAATGTTTTTGATATTTAAATAAAAACTCATACAGTTAGATACAATACAATATAACGTCTTTCTATTAATACACAGAAAGAAAGAAGTATATCACTACTGATGAATTTAAGAAAAATGATCAACTGCTAAAATCGTTAACCTACTCCAGTCTCTCCTGTATGTTTTTATATGTTATGTATTCTTATGTATTTTCGAAAATTTTAAAAAATGTGGTGGATAATGGTGACCTTTTGTACGATCTCTACCCTACGCGTTTTATTTTGGTTTATCGTTCCCGCAGATCACAGCGTATATTTATGTAATCACATTTTGTCAATCACTCTGGACTTGCAGACCTCAAGCAGACTTTTAATCTGGACCTTAGTTATAACTCAAGAGTCTATAGTAAGCGTGGATAATTTCCATGAGATGAAGTAAAGTCGTGTTGCATGAACGACTGGGAGTCACCGAAAGGCAGGTTCAGCCACCTAGGTGCAAAAATTTCCTCTAGGAAGTATGAGAGCTGTTTGCTTAAGAGTATCTGTTAAGTGTAGGTTATTGTAATGTGTGTGTGTGTGTGTGTGTGTGTGTGTGTGTGTGTGTGTGTGTGTGCGCACTTGTGCAGTGTAGAGTCATGTCTGTGTTGGAAATGATGAGAGAAAGGAGAGGGTGAAACATAGTCCCAGTACACAGCCAACTCCTCTCGAAGAGCACCAAGAATGCCGCAGAGCTTCATGTCCCCAACCGACGGACAGATCACCATCAAAGGTGTCACATGCCGTCACTTCATGAGACACTGTGGTGGGGTTTGGAATTTAATTCAGGGCATTGGCGCAAAGAATGGTGATCAGGGACCTTATGACACTAACTCTCCTGTCCCATCCGCCGTAAAGGCAAAGGAAAAATTGTTAACGCTGCGCGTACCCGGACAATCACACATTCAAGCACTGGACACACCCGACGGTGCTTAATGTCGGTGTTTTTGCAAGCCACTACTTTCGTGAATGAAATACATAGTATTTAAATTTCCCATAATTACTTTTATGTGACCATTCCACTGTAGGTAGTTCAGAATGGTTATTCCTAGTTATTTAATGATTGTGTGTTTTCAGTGATGTATCTACAGTGGTGTAATCTAATAGTAGTGGAACTTTGCGCCTTTTGTATTTGCGACCGATGGGAGCAACATGCTACAGTGTATGTAACATGGTATCAAGTGATATGTACGTTAAGTCTAATGCACAAAATAAAACACAGTTTCTTGGGTCACGAGTCTGGATTACTTGATGTGACTGAAAGTACACACTGACACTGCACTGGAATGTTTTTGACTGAAAGTATATCACTAACGTTAGAAGTCCAGCAAGACGGTGAGCTTGTGGAAGGTTGAAGATTAGGTCCCGCGAGACGTGAGCTCGAGGACGGCAGAGACGAGGTTCAGCGAGATGCAATTGGAGGACTGTTGAGACGAAATTCAGCGAGGCGAGGGCTCGAGCAAGAGCTCCAATTGATGGTCTGTTTAGCGTGGCCAGTGTTAAGCCAAAAGTGAGCAGAGTGGGAACTCCGGTTGATGGGCTGCTAGTTGCTGTAAGCAGAACCCCAGACTGTGCACTGGCTGTAGAGCGCCCGAGGTGCACCCTAATACGTGCCTGGTGGAACAATACAGCGCGGTGTTCAGCAAGCACGCGATGTCGCGGAATTTAATTGGTGCCCGCAATTGCGGTACTCCTTACTGCGATTAGCATGCTGCTATCGGCGAGGCTGGCGCCACATGGTGGAGTGGTGGCTGCTGCAGGTTAAACTGCAAACAACCCGGCATGCTTGTGACGATGCTGGACTGTTTCCATCCGTCTCCAGAGGACGGCACAGGTAGCAGACTTCAGCTGCGGCAACCCGCAATACGCACTTGTATGGTTGGTGACGTGATGCAAGGGGCAGCCTGACGATACAATACCTCCTATTTAAACGCAGTACGTCACATTTATTTAAGTTCAGGTTCAAATAAAGGACTTATTTCAATAGTGGTACTAGTCCATTACCTCCAATTTTCTGCCTATAATATTTCTGACATTAATGATCCAAACAAACAGAAAGAAAGATTCATCTCTAGCAAGAAGCCATATGCTCGAATATTTCTGATATCCCAACTGCAGATTTTTCAGCGCTCATTTAACTTTAGGACTCTCTATCTCAAAACGAACAAAAATGGTCTTGTACCACTATTGAAATAAGCCCTTCAAATGTAAGACCCTAAACCAATCATCGACCCTAGGTTAGCATTCCTGTAATTCGCTACTGCCTTCTGACATTGCTGTCGTCCTATAGACAGCAGTATTGTCTGTGAACAGACTCGAGAACCATTCGACGTTACACACAATAGCTCATTATACACGGCCCAGTCACATTAACGTTGCCACCACCTATGTTCGACGTCAAAGTGCAATAATCACTCGCAGGCGGTAGGTGGTAGTACTGCCAGAGGAGAGTATATAAAGTGTGTCAGGGGGATGCAGAGAACAGCGCAGTGTTGTTGCAATGCAGAAAAAACAGCGTTTCATCTCACGTCCAAAAGTGTGTGATCACTGGTTTTCCGATTTAAACCCAATCGAGAATCTGTGGTACCATCTCAATCGAGCTGTTCGTGCCACGGAACCTTAGTCGAGAAACCTAGAGCAGCTGGCCACGTCAATGGAGTGGGTGTGGCTCCACATCCTTACCGGTAGCTTCCAAACACTCAGTGACACTCTGCCTGCGGTCCGCGTTGCAAAATGTGCTTGTACAGGCTTTTGAGAGGTGGTCACATTAATGTGACTGTACAGTGTGTATATTGTGAAAAGTCCTCTCACTTTTCTTTGGTATACTCTTGGTATTACACTTTTGTCTGTCGATTACGTTCCATTAGGAACAACTTCTTGTGTTATACAGGGTGAAAAGTATTTAAACCGACAAACTCTGGGAGGCTGTAGGGGACATCAAAACAAACATTTTCCCCTAATATCATTTTTTCCTATGAGGAGTATTTAAACCAGTAAAGGAAGATTTCTCTGGCGGCAAATTAATTAAACCAACAGACACTTTTCCATTTTTTATGACCAAGAGAACACATTAACACAACACAATTTCAATTACAGTAGATTTTCAAAAATGCCTCCATTGACACGTAAACAAAGGTTACACCGTCGGATCATGTTCTGTCTGACACGGGCAAAAACCCCAGGAGTATTCTGAATTGTTCTTGCTGCTGCTACTATCCGGGCAACCAGATCCTCTTCTGATGCAACAGGAGTTGCGTAAACAAGGTTGCGCATCTCTCACTACACAAAAAAGTCCAGAGGGGACATATCTGGGGATCGAGCAGGCCATGGTACAGGACCACCTCTGACAATCCACGTTTCTGGGAACCGTCGGTCCAGGAATCGACGCACACGACGACTGAAATGTGCCGGCGCCCCGTCATGATGGAACCACATGCGTTGTCTTGTAGGGAGCGGGACGTCTTCCAGCAATTCTGGCAATGCTCTGGCGAGAAAATTGTAATAGTGCCTGCCATTTAATGGCCTAGGTAGCAGATACGGCCCAATTAAACAGTCCCCAACAACATCGTGTCACACATTAACGAAGAGCCGCACTTGATGAGCGCTAGTAACTGTGGCATGTGTGTTATCCTCACTCCAAACATGCGTATTGTGCATGTTGAAGACTCCATCACTCCCGAACGTTACTTCATGGGTAAACAACACAGAGGATGGAAATGTAGGATGCATTTCATATTGATCCAGGTGCTACTGCGAAAACTGTGCTCTGGGTGGATAATCAACTGGTTCCAGGTTGTGGACACGCTGTATGTGAAATGGACGTGACAACTGCTCTGCTCTTCGTCTGATTCGTCCCCATGTTACGTGCAATTGCACGAGTGCTGATTGAAGGATCCCACTCCACAAGCTGCAAGACAGCTTCCTCAAATTGCAGCGTTCTTACCGTGCGACGGCGTCGCTGTCCAGGTAATCTGTTAAATGACCCGGTCTCACGCAGACGTTGGTACACAGCAGCAAAGGTCGTATGATGCGGGATACGCCGATTAGGATATTGTTGTTGATAAACCCACTGTGTAGCTCGTCCGTTGTGGTGCGCTACGTAGTACGGACCAACCACATCAGTGTACTCACTCCAGGTGTATCGCTCCATTAGTAAACAGAGACAATGCACTACTACACCGGTGGACACCAGTTGCCTATAACTGAAGATCGTAATACGGCCTCCACTGGTTTAAATAATCCTTATAGGAAAAAAAGACATTAGGGAAAAATGTACCCTACAACCTCCCAGAGTTTGTCGGTTTAAATACTTTTCACCCTGTATCTCTAAGGAAGTGTTGAATCTATTCACAGATCTGTTCTAATAGTCGGTAAGCTCGTAGTTTGTTCACTAAAAAGCTGTGTGGATCTGTATCGAATGTCATACTGAAGTCGAGGAGTATATAACAGAGTTGAAATTTGTTGGATCTCCCTAAACCTTTAAAATTTGCTTTAAAAGCAGAAATGACTATCAGAGTAGCTGACTGAGTGTGGAATGCAAGTTTGGTTCTCTTCACAAACAGATCTTTGAAGGAGGTTGCGCAATGCTTAACGCATTAGATTTGGATTTAGGATTAACTGGGCACAAGCACTAACCCTATTCCCGGCCCCCTCCGGATGAACCAATTATAAAGTACCTTTGGCTTCCCAGAGCCAATCTGCTGGCGACTGACAACACACCAGTGTAAAGTTAATGCCAGGTAGTACGTCATATCAACGAATACACGAAGTAAATGTAACCACTGACTTCCCTGAAACTTCCCACGCAGCGATAACACCCATTATCAGCTGGAGTTATTTAAATTTACAACGCGTCACTGATCTGTGCATAAGAATTTGTCATCAGAGGACAAAAAGTTGCTCAAAGTTATGCCAATGCCTCTTTTGACTAGGTAAAGAGTAATATAATAATAAATACCTCTCAGTGATCAAATACTGCAAAAGCATTAGTTCTTGTTGCATAAAATTAACTTTATAAGGTTGTAACAGAATGACGTTTTAAAACTTTGGAAGACTGTAGAGGAAGAAAACGTGAACGTTTTGATGTAAGGAACCTACAGACGTAAATGTGAAGTTGTTGAATGTGGGTTGCTAAAAATCCACGCACTACCTGTACTAGAAGTTATCACGACAGTTTTTCGGTGATCATTTGGGCTGGAATTTTGGAGATCGCCGTAATGGATCACACATCTTACCAGGTCGTTTGCATGGTGAAAGTATTTGAACTTCCTGGACAATTAAAAACCTGAGCTTCTGGGGGACGTTTCGTTGCAACTGTGCACTAATCTGTGGTTCTAGAATGATGTTGCTCCTACGCACTTTGGTTGTTGGGCTAGGACATATCTCACACACTACTTCAGGCACAAAATAATACTGGAAGGTGATGCCCAGTCTCTTGGCCAGCGCGCTCCCCTGACCTAACTCCTCTTGGCTTTTCCTCTCGGGTTATGTAAAGTCCCTTGTGTATTCAACACCACTAGCAACAGAACCTGAGCTTACTGAGCAAACCTTCACAGCACTTGATACCATCAGAAAGGGGCGTGGAAACTTACAGAGAATCAGACAAAATATGATTCGTCACTGTATATACATAACGAGGCCGGACGGTGTGGCCGTGCGCTTCTAGGCGCTACAGTCTGGAACCGCGTGACCGCTACGGTCGCAGGTTCGAATCCTGCCTCGGGCATGGATGTGTGTGCTGTCCTTAGGTTAGTTAGGTTTAAGTAGTTCTAAGTTCTAGGGGACTGATGACTATAGTGCTCAGAGCCATTTGAACCAACCATACATAACGAAGTTCGTGGTCGTCATATCGAACATTACTCTAAAGTATTGAAGCCATTGATTCATTTGAAGGCATTTAATTACAATCCATTGTTATGTCAGTATTCGTTTACCAAACTACACTATTCTGGTGTTTCATTTAGTCTGCCTAGTACGTACAAAGTGCATATTGCTTTAGAAACTGTATTTCACATCTCCAGCTATAGATTCCATACACCAAAACTTTCCGGATTCCATCCTCTACAAACTCCCAAATTTTAAAACGTAATTCTGTTACGCCTTGTATAAACTGAAATAATCATAGATTGTGTTAACGAGTGCAAAGAACACAGCCTGCAACACAGGGCACGTGGTCAGAGGAAGTTTGATTCGTCAGCGCCATCTACCGTAGTAACGATGTATTTCCGGACATGTTCATAGGACCTTTTTTCCTCCATTTCCAGTCAGGAAACAGTCCCGGTTTTATTCTCTGTCCATCTTCTCCTCCCTCTCTTGCTCACATTGTGCCTTGTTTATTGTTATTGCAAACGATACCTTGATTGGGAATTGAAGTCGCTTAAAATAATTGATTGAATCATTGGTATAAATTAGAGTTGTGCTCTAGCAAAACTACGGGTCGGTAGTTCTGGTACTCTGCATAAATGACATAGTAAATGATACGATTACCTGTAGTGATCGTAGCATTGGTAGGGAAAGAAACATAAATGAATGTGTAAGAGAGAAATTGGGAAGTGACATCTTCCGTTTATTTCTTTGTTTGCTTTTTTGGTTGCTTGTTTTGCACATAATGAGAACCGCAAATCGTTCATTGTTAGTCCATTGTGTATTTTATATCCTTGTAGAACATAAATTGTATTTTATAAGAAATAAAAATTAGTTAATCGTGTCACTTCTGCGCTCTTATGTAACCAAAGAAATTACTTTTGATGCAAGTACATAAATATAAAATAAAAAATATTTATATAATTATTGTTTTTATTTTGTACTCAAACAAAACCTTCATCATCTTGATTAAAGGCAAGAGATTCCTGTTATTGATGACAAATGCGAAAGTTGTTTTGAATAACAGAAACTTTTTTACGGAAGTTCGACGAAGCAATAAGGCCATTTTTGGCATATTTTTGTTTACCGTTTTTTTTTTAATTTTGCCTTTTTGTCGAGGAAATTGTTGTTTATAGCGCTATATGGTAACTCTGTATTGCTTTCTTACTTTTACTTCACCATCCCTCTGTTTTACGTTACAAATCAACAGTATTCGAATAAAAGCCGAATCAAACATCGACAATTTCAGTTTTTCTATAGATACTCTTTATTTTTAAGTAACAGACGGAAGGATAATTACTTAGGACAAAAATGTTCCGGAAGTTACCCAGCCCTTGATATACCCTCACACAGTTTCTAGACGTTCACCGCTTCCTGGTTGTAGAGGAATTTATTAAGACACTTATCGTACATGTAAGGAAAGCAATGGCTATGAGGCAACGCCCGATAGATATGCAACACACTTAATATGTAGGTAACGTGGGTACAATCGTAACTCTCTGCGAGCCACTAGCGAAACTCAAGTGGTTTGTGCTTACTTATGATAGTATGGCAGTTTTAATCTCTATTATACACGGTATGAGAGATCCCTCCTGTTGCTGGATCTCTCTCTCCTGTTGCTGGATATTTCACATAGATTTAATCTGCAAGCGGGTGGGACTACAAAGTTTCGAACGATTCGAACTCCGTAATAGTATTCAAATGATAGGCCGGTAAGCCACAAATACATCTTTCCTATTTCCTATTAGAACAGACTGCGAGGTAAAAAATAAAACAGCACATAGCTGTGTATACAATTGTTGTGTTAAAATTATATACAGGGTGAGTCGCGTAAGACGTGACACCCCCATTATTCCGTTGGCGATTGCACGTATCGACAAGCGGTGTTCGGCGAATCATAGCCGACTATGGGGCACATACTTTGGTACATGCACAATAATCACGTTTATATTTACCGAGATAATGAGGCAAGTACATGTTTTTTAAATTGGACGCTGTACTTCTTCTACCATCATTCGAACGCTCTGGAAAAGACGCGTAGAGTGATGTAACGCATGTTGATATTGTGATTCAAACTTCGCTTAAGCCCTTGTGAGCTCAACTCGATTTCTAAACTGAAGGAAACACTTCACGGCATTCGCTTCAGAACTGATACAAATTCGTCAGGCAAGAGACTGCGCCGCTCGAACTGTCAACACAACTGGCACTGCTGAGAGTATCCTACGACTTCAACATCGCAGGCAACGGCTTACACACAGTGCTGGTGACTACTCTGAAGGTCAGTAAAACTTTGAAAGACGTATCTATTTTGTACGAGCTGTAAATAAATAGTTGCCAATATTAAAGTTCCAACCTTTGTGTGTGGGATAATGATGGTTTAAATGCCCATCTTCCTTAGTTAAAACTGACTGAGAAAGGAAGCGAAACCAGACATTTTAAAGCACAGCATAGCACTGAATTTTCTTTTCGTAGTCTGTTTTAAGAGAAAACCTGTACACTGTTGTTTAAGAAAATGTACGGTCTTTTTAAGTCTGAATGTTCATTAAATTATCGTGTAAATATGTGTAGTAAGTCGGTCAAGAAGTTTTCAAGATGTTTGGTAACTACGTTGATCCACGACTTGTCTTTGTAACAATAGTACTAGCTTAGCACCCGCTGCTTCGCTCATGTATACTGTATGGCGTACGCACCTTTTTTTCTCTAACAGAATTATTGCGTTGTTCGCAAATTCAGAATTTTCCACTCCAATTAAGGCCAAAGAAGCATGGTATTTTCCGAATGTACTTCTGAGTAAAAAACAGTTGTGGTAGCTGGATTCCAAAGTTTTTCTTAATCAAACCTTTTGCGTTTTTGTGATGACATTTTCATAGAAATTTTCAACCCCTAACACATATTTCTTTATATCTAAACGAGAAGTGAAATACTAATTTTCATAGATTTAGATTTAATTTTTTTTAATATAATGAAATATTTCCATGAATCTTTTATCCCCTTATTTCACTGCCTTAGGGGGCCGAATTTCCAAAAACACTAAAACATATATTTTTTTATTTCCAACCGAGAAGTCAATTATGTACCAGTTGCCATAGATGTAGCTTTAAAAAGGCTTTATTAGTTCTTCAACAATTATTTATCTTCAAAAAAATTTCACCGACTATTTTACCCTCTTACTGGTTCAATTTCCAAAAATGCTTAAATGCGTTTTTCTTCATTGCTGACTGAGAAACCAAATACAAATTCCCTTTTTCAACCTCTTAGGGGTGGAATTTCAAAAACTCGCTTTTTAAACGACGCCTAAAGCATAAGATACAAGTTTCTGTCCTTGGCGGTTTGGTCTGGGTGATGATGAGTCAGTCAGTCGGGTCATTGCCTTTCATATACGTAGACAGATATGGAAAGTCTAACTCGCCGAAGCTGACAGGAGGTAACTACTTTTGGTGTGCGGGTGCGCATTTTGATTTTTATGAGTAGGACCAGAAAGCAGTGAATAACTTGGCAGCAGTATAATTCAAATCAATTCATATGTTCCTTTTGTGCTGCCAAGATTTCATTCAGTTTCACGCCACACATTTGGACCGGTTGTGTAATGTTGTTGCACGTGAGACGGTCTGCGAGTTGCGCCAACGACAGCACCCCAGCAGCCGCCTCCAGATGCCGGTAATTCGCTGCCGCAGTGGCGCCGATGGAACCGCAGGCGGTCGTCTGGCCTAGCCGCGGCCGTCGCCGCACTAAATTGCCCCAACATCCGCCTTACAGGAGAAAATGCATCCGGCGCTGGTTTCGTCTTATTGACAGACTAATCACTTGTAGACAAATGACCTAATCTAAGAGGCGCCTTTCTAGAGTAACGGGGTACTTGACAGAGCAAGCAACAAAAACTGTGGATAGAAAGAATTATCACATCATCCCGCATTCAAATTATACTTTCTATTCTTGTAGTTATCAATATTCATCCAGTTCATTTTCTACCGCAGAACCGACTATTTAAAACTTCCTGGGTAGAATTCCGTATAAGAAAGCTTCATCATAGGTTTAAGAGTAGTCGAATCATAGCTGATAAGGAAAAGCTGAACGAAGCGAAAAAGAGCGTAAAGAGAGCAATGAGAGAAGCATTCAACGAATTCGAACATAAAACATTGGCAAACAATCTAAACAAGAACCCTAAAAAGTTTTGGTCATATGTAAAATCGGTAAGCGGATCTAAATCCCCTATTCAGTCACTCGTTGACCACGATGGCACCGAAACAGAGGACGACCGAAGAAAGGCAGAAATACTGAATTCAGTGTTCCGAAACTGTTTCACTGCGGAAAATCGTAACACGGTCCCTGACTTCAGCCGTCGCACGGACGCCAAAATGGAAAATATTGAAATAAACGATATCGGAATTGAAAAACAACTGCTATCACTTAGTAGCGGAAAAGCATCCGGACCAGACGAGATACCCTTAAGATTCTACAGTGATTATGCTAAAGAACTTGCCCCCTTTCTATCAGCAATTTATCGTAGATCGCTGGAAGAACGTAAAGTACCTAGCGACTGGAAGAAAGCGCAGGTCGTTCCCATTTTCAAGAAGGGTCATAAATCAGATGCGAATAATTATAGGCCTATTTCGCTTACGTCAATCTGTTGTAGAATAATGGAACATGTTTTGTGTTCTCGTATTATGACGTTCTTAGATAATACAAATCTCCTTCATCATAACCAACATGGATTCCGCAAACACAGATCATGTGAAACTCAGCTCGCCCTATTTGCCCAAGAAATTCACAGTGTCGTAGCCACTGGCGAGCAGATTGATGCCGTATTCCTGGACTTCAGGAAGGCATTTGATACGGTTCCGCACTTACGTTTAGTGAAAAAAATACGAGCTTACGGAATATCGGACCAGGTTTGTGATTGGATTCAGGATTTCCTAGAAGAAAGAACACAACATGTCATTCTTAACGGTTCAAAATCTGCAGATGTAGAGGTAATTTCGGGAGTACCGCAAGGAAGCGTGATAGGACCTTTATTGTTTACAATATACATAAATGACTTAGTTGACAACATCGGTAGCTCCGTGAGGCTATTTGCAGATGACACGGTTGTCTACAAGAAAGTAGCAACATCAGAAGACTCGTACGTACTCCAGGAAAACCTGCAGAGGATTAATGCATGGTGCGACAGCTGGCAGCTTTCCCTAAACGTAGATAAATGTAATATAATGCGCATACATAGGGGCAGAAATCCATTCCAGTACGATTATGCCATAGGTGGTAAATCATTGGAAGCGGTAACGACAGTAAAATACTTAGGAGTTACTATCCGGAGCGATCTGAAGTGGAATGATCACATAAAACAAATAGTGGGAAAAGCAGGCGCCAGGTTGAGATTCATAGGAAGAATTCTAAGAAAATGTGACTCATCGACGAAAGAAGTAGCTTACAAAACGCTTGTTCGTCCGATTCTTGAGTATTGCTCATCAGTATGGGACCCTTACCAGGTTGGATTAATAGAAGAGATAGACATGATCCAGCGAAAAGCAGCGCGATTCGTCATGGGGACATTTAGTCAGCGCGAGAGCGTTACGGAGATGCTGAACAAGCTCCAGTGGCGGACACTTCAAGAAAGGCGTTACGCAATACGGAGAGGTTTATTATCGAAATTACGAGAGAGCACATTCCGGGAAGAGATGGGCAACATATTACTACCGCCCACATATATCTCGCGTAATGATCACAACGAAAAGATCCGAGAAATTAGAGCAAATACGGAGACTTACAAGCAGTCGTTCTTCCCACGCACAATTCGTGAATGGAACAGGGAAGGGGGGATCAGATAGTGGTACAATAAGTACCCTCCGCCACACACCGTAAGGTGGCTCGCGGAGTATAGATGTAGATGTAGATGTAGAGTTCCATCTGCCCAGAACTGAAGTTTTCATCAGACAAATGGTCAGTACCGGAGTATAAATAATGCTGAATTTGAGGACAGGACATCAGTTGATTCAGAGACTTGGTCATCGTACGTAGCACTCAGTGTAATTTACTCTGGCATTCTGCGCCTTGTCTTGAATCAGTAGCGGAACTGCTTTACTTGCAATAGTTTTGGGCACACGGCTAGGCAATGTAGAGAGTCCAGGTGACTCACGATTAGAGAGATGAAATAACTTGGTAGAACACTTCGGGGCTGGCAGTTCTGTGCGAACTGTTTTATTGTAGCGTAATTTTTATCGTGGATAATGGACGTAGAGCAAAATCAGAGACACGAGGTGTCAGTAGTGAAGAAGCAGTGCAGTCATTAGTGGATCAGGTGACTCATTTGAGAGCGGATAATGTGGTTAATTTTAATGAACTAGAAAGAATCGCGAGCTAGACGTGTTGAAGTCGCAAGATGTAGAAGTGGATACGAGAGTGGTGAATCTTGTTTCTGCTTTGTCTGATAGAACGTCTAAGGATGTGTCATCGTTTATAGAGGATCTTAAGTCAACAGCTGATATAGGGGGGTGGTCTGATAAAGAGCTGTTGCAGATCGCAAGGTTACGTTTGTTAGGAGAAGCAAAATTGTTCGTAAAGTGCAAAGAAGCATTGCGAAATGCAAAATTTTTTGACCAGTTCAGACAGGGGTCGCAACAACAATACACGAAGCATAGAAGTGCACAGTTTTTTCGCAATCAGTTAAGGATGGTATCCAGAACACATAAAGAGGCAGTAGAAGCCTTTGCGGATAGAATTGGGAAATTCACGTTAACACGTACGAGCTGTCATTAAGCAGTAGAGTCCTGCATGACCGAGTAAGCAAACACAAAATACCAAATGTGGCGAGCACACCCCAACTGGATAGGCTGCCCGCACTACTTCTTGTGACCGAGCATAGAAGCCGTGACCGAATACGTAGCACGTAACTTCAAACACGTTACAGGTGTCATTATCCGTGTGAGACTGCAGCCAATACGGGCTTCTCATTTGTGGTGTGTCTCTCTCTGTCTCTGTAATCGTGCAGCGCGAGGAAGCCAGTGCAGTAAGACGTAAGATTGAAATCAATGTTTACACATTGAAGAAACGGGAAGGTCTAAAGAGGCAAGTATGGAGTACATTTCTGTTGGTTGTAGACGAAAACAGTGCATAAACTGCTCCACATTATTGTGTTTCCAGTGGGGAACCACTCATTTAAAGAAACACAGTTGCAAGAAGCCTCACAAAGATACAGCTGGTTCAGGGATAACGGCAGTAATAAAAAATAATATTACAGCAAAGTGTGTTGCAATGTGTGCTAAAGATATGAGACCTTTTCATGCTGTTTCCGGTGAAGGTTTCAGAGAACTAGGCCAAGAATTAATACATCTTGGTGCGCATTACGAAGAAGTTAATGTGGCAGACGTCATGCCACATCCCTCTACTATAAGCAGACATGTCAAAGACCAAGCTGATGCAATACGAAACAGCATAATGCCTTCTGTTATTGCGGAAGTTATTAATAAAACAGGTGCTGCGACAGTTGATATGTGGACTGATTCGCATAATCAGGTGCACTATCTGACGCTTACAACACATTACATTACCGCAGATTGGTCTCTTGTAAACAATTTTTTGTTTACAACAAAGTTCCCGGACTTTAAGAAGACGGGAGTAAATATTATGAAGGAACTTGAAGAGAGGATGGCTGATTGGGACATTTCGCCGGACATGTTGCACAGTTTTGTTTTTGTCTCCGACCAGGGTGCCAGTGTAATAAAGACTTTGGAAAATCACAAAAGGATTCCTTGTGCTGCTCATTGTATAAACACAGCACTTAGCCATACTTTCGATGAAGATAACTTCTTGTTAAATCATACACCAAACATCGCATCAAGAATAAATACTGCAAAATGCATTGTAAGGTACATTAAGAAAAGTGGCCTGTGCTCTTCTTTGAAATCATCGTTGAAACAAGAGGTCTGCACACGCTGAACAGCTTGTGCACTATGTTCGAATCCTTACCCACTCAGTATAACAAAGTTGCTGTTTTGCTGACGGAAAAGGACTCCGCTTACAGATTGCAAGGACATGATAATGAGCTTGCAGAAAAAATTGCGCATTTCCTGAGACCATTTAAAGCGGCCACAGATGAATTAGAAGGCGAAAAAGAACCGACAATCCAGTTAGTTCTTCTTTGGTTTCACAAACTGCAACAAATTTGCAGTGTCAATGACACTGAATGTCAAGTAAGTAATTACTGTACTTAAAAGCATTCTTCCATTATGATACGCGATAGATTTATAATGAACTAGCGTAATTAATGTGTACTAACAGATATGTATTTTTTAACATGAGGTACGAAGGATTAAAAGTCGAGCCTTGACTTTCGTTTGTGAGTAGATAGTGATCATTTCCAGACATAAAATTGCTGCGTTTGTTGTCTTTCCGCGATCTTAATATGATTGAAATAAATGAAAAGCAGGGAATTCTTAGCAATGTGAGACAAATGTGTGCTACGTACGCACATACAACATGCAATCATTAACATAATCGTTTTTGTATAGTTAGTGGCTAGTGCATTATAGAGAAACGGGAATGTTATAATTCGTATAATATTTCATTAACGTAAAACACCTCGTTTTTACGGGAACGTTTCGATGATTTCCACATCAGTTCTGTGTTACTTGTCTCTTTTGTTTATTATCATAGATCCTTCGAGTACTGTAACATCACCACCCAGAAAGAGACATCGTTTCAAGGAATGGAGGAACAACAGATCAGCGCAGCAGGTGAAGTAGATCTCTACATTTTAACGCACCCCGGAGATGATGATTACATTTTAAAGTGGTGGAGCAGACGTGAAACAGATCTGCCAGTCCTGGCTGCAGTTGTAAGATGTATTTTATGTATCCCAGCAACAAGCGCACCAAGTGAAAGGTGCTTTAGTAAAGCCGGCATTTTACTAACAAATCGCCGCAACCAATTAAATCCGGAATGCGTTAGTGATTTACTGCTGATCAACAATAACTATAATTTTGTTTCTTTTGCAAACAAGTGAAAAGTGTGACAAGTTACGTCTGTAACTGTTGAATGTTCTTTGTATGCTTTCTTTATGAAGATGGTTGTCTTCTAGATTACAGGGACAGCAATTATTTAATGTTTCCTATTAATGAAAAGAAAAATATATATTCTGTTTGCAAATAAGACTAGTCTTCTATCCTCGATTGTATTGAAATATCATTTTACTTTCCAAGTGCTTTATGAATTTAGCTGTGTCACGTACCCGTTCTTGGAAACGTTACTTTTGTATTAAAAGAGAGAGAGACAAATACATTGTGTGTGTGTGTGTGTGTGTGTGTGTGTGTGTGTGTGTGTGTGAGTGAGAGAGAGAGAGAGAGAGAGAGGCGTTGGATTTGTACAGTACAGCGCAGCGAGCCGGGGCGAGGCTAGGTGAGACGTCGGCGGTGACCAGTCATGCTCGGTTATCCGCGTGTCCGGAATCCGGACAACAGACGTGGGGCGAGTACGTGACCGAGCCGAGTCGTGTGGGGCCGGAACGAGCGGCTCGGCCCCCGTCAACAGCCGAGCCGTGACTGGTCAAACATTAAGCGTTGCAGCACTCTATTAAGCAGCCTCGCGGGGTAGCCGCGTGGTCTTGGGCTCCTTGACACGGTTCGCGCGGCTCCCCCGTCGGAGGATCGAGTCCTCTATCTGGCATGTGTGTGTGTGTGTGTGTGTGTGTGTGTGTGTGTGTGTTGTCCTTGGGGTAAGTTAATTTAAGTTATTTTAAGTAGTGAGTAAGCCTATGGACGATGATGACCTCAGCAGTTTGGTCTCACTAAGCGAGGAGGTAAATAAAGTGGTGCTGTAAGAGGACGAGCAATGAGCTGTCGATGCTGTTTTAAGGGGTTTGACATCAGAAATGTCTAGGAGAGTGCGCACGGAGACACCTTAAGATTTTCATCAAGGGATTAGGTTAGCTTTCTAATACGAAAGAATCGATTGGTCGACAGGGGTAAGAGAGCGGACACAAGTATTTACATAGAATATTAGGTGTTTTAATTTCGGTCGAACGGAACAAATGGTTAAAATGGCTCTGAGCACTATGCGACTTAACTTCTGAGGTCATCAGTCGCCTAGAACTTAGAACGATGACGTATAGTGGAACTAAGTGGGAAGACATTCCGACTACGGGAAACTGTTGCCAATGTTAATCTGCCGCGAAGAGTGTCTAGTATACAAGATGGGCCAGTTGAACCACCAGCGATAGCATTATGGTTTAATTCGCATGATTGTGTGTCGAAAGGCACCGCAAAATCACTATGGGTGAATGTGGAACCGAGCTTACCGGTAGATGTGATATGTGTTACAGAACCATTGGAGAGTAGTGAAGTATTAGGCACAGCGTGTTGTTTGGTGAAACGTAGTATTGTACGCATACAGGAAAGGGATGGAGAAAAAGTGGTACCCGTCTATGTGTATAATTTTGGCACTGAAGATGTCAAGTTAAAGGGAATGTTATTAGCTACACTAGAGATTGCGGATGAGTAAGACTGCCACATAGGAGGTGTGAGCTATAAGGGAGCACAGGACCCTGCTAGAGCTGCATTTCGTGAGAAGCTGAAACATGTCAAAGGAGCAGAAGTATCAGTTTTGCTGCAGTTATCGCCATTTGAACACCACGAGTACAACAGATGCATACTCTACTCACTGAGACCACAGATAACCTAGGCAAAAACTAGTATTGCTCGATGTTGAACATAAAGAGCGGATACTATCAGTTAGAACTGGCTCCTGAAGACGGACTCAAAACAGTTTTTTCAGCATATAGGGGACACTACCTATATAGGAAACTTTTGGGTTGAAATATGCACCGGCGACATTCCAACGGTTGCTGGACGACGTACTGATAGGACTGAAACCATTTAGTATATCTTGATAACATAATCGTCCGTTTATGGGATATGTAGGAACTTAGACAATGCCTAAAAGAAATATTCAGCGGATTAAGGGCAGCACATCTCTCACTTAACGCTGAAAAATGTCAATTTGCGCTGGAGGAAGTTAACTGTTTCGGGCACGTAATAAGTAAGGATGGTGTAACGACTGATCAGAGGTTGGTGCAAGTAGTGAAAGATTTTCCAGTACCACAAACTACTAGGGAGTTACAATCTTTCCTTGGTCTCGTGAATTTGTATAGGTTCGTGAAGGAATTTGCAAATATTGCAAGACCTTTTAGACAACTGTTGAAAAAAGGGGTTAAGTTTGTGTGGTCGGAGAAATGTCAGGGAGCATCTGACGAGTTAAAGAAGTTGTTGACATCCAGTCCAGTTTTGGTGTTTCCAGACGTTCAGAAATAATTTATATTGTCCTGTGATGCGTCAAACCATGCCCTTAGCTGCGTTTTGAGCCAGAAGATGAAGAACATCCTGTTGCCTTTGCATGAAGACAGTTGAACACCGCTGAAAGAAATTGCTCTGCAACGGAGAGAGAGATGGGTAGTCTGGTATATGGAATAACGTAATTTCGACGTTATTTGTACGGGAGGAAGTTTGAGGTGATAACGTACTATGCAGCTTTAAAGTGGTTACTAAGTTTGAAGGACACATCTAGTAGATTAACGGGATAGGCATTGAAACTCAGTGAATTTGAGTACTAAGTGATCCACAAGCCGGGAAGGAAACACGCAAATGCAGACGGGCTAAGCAGAAAGATAGCTGTAATACAAACATGGGGCCACGATCTTGCGGAATCGCGAATAGCACAGAACACTGACGAGGAATGTAGGCAGTACAAGGAAACAAGCAGTTTGACATGTGTGACGGATTTTTGTGCAGAGAGACAAAATTAGGGCCACGAGTGGTGGTGCCGGCGAAGTTAAAACTGGAAGCATTACGTGGGATGCATGTTCACATTTTGTCAGGCTACGGCGGATGCAGGGCGACGAATAGCACGGTGCGAGAGAAGATAGGTGGAGAGGAAGGAAGCATGATGTGGTTCGACAGGTCAAGAATTATGTGGATTGCGCACAGAGGGCCAATTCGAGTCGGAAGCAAGTACTGTTATAAAGATTACCAGAGCCAATAGAACCATATAGTTTCATTGGGGTGGACCACTCAATCGAATACCAGCGGGTAATCGTTTTGTCCTGAACCGTAATAGATCAGTTTACTCGTTACGTCGAGATGGTGCCACTTACGGAGCAACAGGCAACCACAGTCGCACAGACGTTGGTTAATAGGTGGATATTGAAGTCTAGAGTGCCACAGGGGATGATGACGGATCAGGGGACGAACTTCATGTCAGACCTGATGAGGGAATTGTTTCGGTTGCTGAGAATGAAGAAGTTAAGGACTAGCCCACTACATGCGTAAACTAATGGAAGGAGAGAGAGAGAGTACACAAAACAACTGGTAAATGTTTAATTACTAGGGGTGGATTCAAATAATGCAAAATGAGATGTATACCTAGCTTTTGCCGTAAACGCATATAACTCTAAAGTACATAGTAGCACTGGATCATCACTATTCGAGGTAGCGTATGGCAAAAAGCAAAAACATGCTGTCACCTTTTGACATGATTGACCAGAAGAGTGGCAGAAAAGGAGAATCAGTCCACGATTTTGCAAGAAAAGTTAAGGAGGTGTGGAACAGGGAACAAAGAGCAAATACGAAGGCTTTAGAGAAAGAGGAAGATGCAGTGAGGCGTGGGGGGTCGTTACCGCAGTGTACGGTGGACCAATCGGTCATCTTGTCGAGTCCATATACGCCAACAAGGACGACGATTGTGCATGTAGGGCTTCTGAGACCATACAAGGGTGCGCGAGAGGCGATTCCATGCTAAGTGAAAGTAAAGGCAAGGAAAGATATTAAAAGGAAAAATTGAAACGATGGGCAACGGAAGAGGGAAGTCCAGATATCTCAGATTGGTGTTACATTAAGGTCAAGAGAGTAGTTACTTGTATTGATTTTGTGCAGTTTATTTGTATTTGTTGTGTAGGACGTAGTATTGATAGTTGTAGGGATAGACCTATATATTTATATGTGCTAGTCTTATCAGTAGAGCAGTAATATGATCACTGTTCAGAAACAGCAAGCTTCTTGGGGGAGTGGAGGTAATATGGATCCCTGTCCTTAGGTTGCCAGGCGAATGAGTAGAAGAATGTTAGTTTTGATGATGTGTTCAGATGTGTGTGAAATCTTATGGGACTTAACTGCTAAGGTTATCAGTCCCTAAGCTTGCACACTACTTAACCTAAATTATCCTAAGGACAGACACACACACCCATGCCCGAGGGAGGACTCGAACCTTCGCCGGGACCAGCCGCACAATCCATTATTGCAGCGCCTTAGTGTTAGTTTTGGCAATACTATACTTCTTCGCTGTGAGTGCAGTAACGGGACTGCAAATGCATCAATTGGACGGTGGAGTGTTGTTTTCCAGATAATCAGATGTGGTATTTTCTATCCATAAATGGTATGGAAGAAGTATTTTCAGGGGTGCAAGAATTGACGATTAGCAGTGGGAAGCAAAGAGAAGTCTCAAAGGAACACAGGATCTTGCTCGGGATATATGTATGTTTAAAGGATCAGGTGCAAGAGGTGATTGAAGCAGTTCTGCCCCGAGCTTAGGACGGATGCTGGAGATAGAATATTGAAGACCGTCTTCGGGACATCGGACGCACGTGAGCAAATTGAATGAAGCGACAGAAGTCGCAAGAGTGTTAGCAGAAGCGAATATGTTGACTGTGGAGTGGCATTCCACACGATTTATGAACTGGAAGATTGGCGTAACTACCATTTAGAGGTAGTGCATGAATTTATGGAGGTATTAATGCAAGGTTAACCTTGACAAGATTATTTCAGTCGCTAGATGATAGCATCTGGGACGTACGAGGGGCGTTTGAAAAGTCGGTGCAAAGTCCGAGAGATGGTACCACCGGCGTGTATCGAGGTCATGTTTAGTTAGTAGCATCTTTGGAAAGAACGCACACCAAGTTTCAGCCATGTTGGTCTATTTCTTTGTGTTTGGCATTCGTGTGAATCAAGGAAGTCGAGTGGTAGTAAAAAAATGGACGAACAAAAATTTCGTGTGGTGATTACCGTATGAAAGGCAAAACGCCTCAGGAGACTAAAGAGAAGCTTGATAAACATTACGATGTCTCTGCACCTTCGATTAGATCAGTTTATAAGTGGTTTCAAAATTTTCGGATTGGCCATATGGGCACAAGTGATGCTGAACATTCTGGACGCCCTGTGGAGGTTACGACTACAGAAATCATTGATAAAATCCATGATATGGTGATGGATGACAGAAGAGTTAAGGTGCGTGAGATTGCTAATGCTGTTCGCATCTCGAATGAACGGGTACATAATATTTTGCGTAAACATTTGGACGCGATAAAGCTATCCGCAAGATGGGTTTCGCGATTGCTCACGCTTGACCAAAAACGGAATCGTGTGAAGTATTGCAAGGATGGTTTGCAGCTGTTCAGGAAGAATCCGCAGGACTTTAAGCGTCGTTTCGTCACTGTGGATGAAACATGGATACATTACAATACTCCTGAGACCAAGCAACAATCTAAACAATGGGTTACCAAGGGAGAATCTGCAATAAAAAAGGCGAAGACCATTCCTTCGGCCAGAAAGGTTATGGCGACTGTCTTTTGGGATTCGCAAGGGATAATCCTCATGGACTATCTGGAGAGGGGTAAAACTATTCCAGGTGCATATTATCCATCGTTATTGGACCGTTTGAAAACCGAGCTGCAAGAAAAACGCCGGCGATTGGACTGCAAAAAATTCCTTTTCTATCACGACAATGTCCAAGCACACACCTCAGCAGTTGTGGTCACAAAATTAATGGAAATAGGATTCCAACTCGTTTCAGATCCCCCCTATTCTCCAAACGTAGCTCCCTCGGACTACTATTTGTTCCCCAATTTGAAGAAATGCCTGGCGGGACAAAGATCTTACTCAAACGAGGAGGTGATTGCAGCAACTGTAAGGTGGCATGGTCTCCTGACCTTCATTTCTTACATATTCCGACTTCACTATCATATTCTGCGCATCAAGACGTGTCATTCGAGCCCAAACTCGATAGGGTAGAGTGAATTTTACGTATTTACATTTAATCGATATGCAAATCTAATAAATAAAGCGCAAGTGCGCAATGAGATTAAAAAGTCGAGGCTGGCGTACTCAAACATTCAAGACACGACGGTCACAGGAGTTTTTGTTCAGCGGAGGCAACCAGCCTGCTGGAAAGTCCCCCAGCTGCACCAGCCAGCCGACCGCCCAGGGACCAAAACAGTTTTTGCCAGAGAAAAGGGATAATGGCCTGCGTGTTCACCTTAAAAGCAAAACCCGCTGTATTGTTTGGGAGAGCCCCAGCATACGCATTTTTTGACGGACCTAGTGCGCAGTTTCAGAGTTCTCACAGGTGGACAGTAAACACCTAACGCAGATGCTATATATTTCCGGATTGGTCGGCTTAAACGGAGCGCCATTCTCCCGTTTGTAAGAGTAACGCTGATTGGCGAACTATTTCTGACGCAATATAGCCGGAGGAGTGAGGGAAAGACAGCGGATGATATACCCTTTCGCTTTTTGCGTGGAGAGGGGTGGTTCTGGTGACGCGGGAACACGCAGCGGGAGCAAGTGTGCTCGTACATGAACCCCGTACTGCACTGAGAGAGCACCTCTGTCGCTAGCGAATCGGAGTGATACTCTATATTGAGTCGCTCGCGATTAAGCATCTGTTTACTATGTTGGCCGCGTCACTGAATGTGCGGTGTGAACACAGAGAGAGTAATAGTTAGTGCCTGTGAGCGAACATTGAGTGGCATCACGGTGGACTGGTTATCTGACCGGTGTACCACGCTAATAGTTAGACTAGGGGCAGATAGGAGTCCTTGACTTGATCAAGGCATAGTGAGAGCTCGATTGGAGAAGGTCAATCCAGATAGAAAGATGTAGTTTTGCTATTTTTCAGCAGCGCACGACGCAGGCAGCAGTCGTCGCAGCTCACGGTATTGTGCGCTACAGCGTAGGCGAGCCCCATCTTTCCTCCATTACAAATAACACACTTCATTCACGTCACTCCACTACATTTCTCATGCGACAGCCTCGACCGTACTTAGAAACATTCAATCGGATAATTATTCAAGTTGAGTAGGCGCGGCTCTCAGCCATTCTGCCGAGTAAATAACATTCTTAAAGAAAAGGGATAAAAGAGCTTTCCCACACTTTATATATAAATTTCATTAACAGGATTCCTATCCATACGAAGTAACCTCCTATTCCGAAAAGAACCCGGAAATGTGTGTATCAGTTTATAAATAAAAGTTTCACTTGATTTCTCAGATTTTGCAATAGATAATATTTTGCGTTCGTCTAATGTTTTTTCTCACACTTACTAGCAATACTCCAGTACCCAATTATCACACTAGTTACGTAAGAAAATAGAGTATTTTTGTGTATTTTCCTTACAGCGGACGACTCAAGAAGATATTTATTTCTGAAAGATTTTCAGGCGTTTTTGTACGTTAGGATCGTCTGTCTGACTTCTGTAGTAGTGTGGGGTGGAAATTGCTTCTTGCAGGAGCCAAAGGATACTTGCCAGATCAATCCGTTGCACAACTCGTCCACGTAACACCCACACACGTACTGACACAACTATTAGCTATTTTGCAGACTTGGACAATTCCTATTATTCTGAAGGGATCAACAAATTAGAACAGCGTTGGACGAAGCGTATCAGTCTAAAAGAAGAAAGTTTACCTCAGACACGTAAGTAGTTTTTATTTCTGCATGGACTTTTCAAACGCCCCTCGTCAGGGTCGAGCTAATGAATTTGCAGGAGGGAGTCAATTGGGCGCTACGTGGTCAATTAAGTCCTGTCTTGCTGTCACCCGAGAAATTTCTGAAGGCGTTGAAGAAGGTGCAAGGAGAGTTGGCATGGGAATTACAACTTGTAGTGGAACTGAGTACTGATGACTTACCATTTTACTACCATAGTGCAGCAGTGGGTGTAACAGATAGTGCTCGATCATACGTATCGGTAAAAATACCAGTAGGTGGGAAACACGCAGTATTTAGGTGTTAAACAGTGCACAGCTGTACTGGCCAAACAAACCACTAGAGATCTTATTCAAAAAGAATCGTACCTTTCTGAATGATAGTTGGGAGCCAGGTCTGGAGCACCACTTAAGCCAAATGATGGTAGCTCAAGAAGGGCGGATTACTGTTAAACAAATGCTATAACATGTAGAGAGGAGGCGTCAAGTAAGAATGACTTTAAGTGTCGCAGTTCGTAGCACCATGGTGATTCTGATTTTGCTCTGCCTAGTTTTCTCTATATTTATTTATCTCTCTTTTGACATCTGTAATGATAGGCCGTCGTCCAACTGGTGTTTGATAAGGAACTGCAGAGATGTCCTTGACAGATTTACCCTTTATAAAAATTTTATGCTACTTCCACGGTTCCATTTCATTGAAAAAATCTTTTATTTCCATGATGGTCAGCTTATCCCTCACTGTTCTAATGCGAGTTTTATAGCTTTTTCAGCGTTCCTGTGATGTAACACTTTTCTGCAAATAAGATACAGTTTTTCTGATCTCATTGTACATTTTGTTTTTGTTTCCAGAGGGTCACATGTCGAACATGCGTCAGTTCGAGAGCGAAGGAAGGAGAGTTTGAGAAACGATGTCGTAAAAACTCTTCAATGAAATCGCTGGTTGGTGTCTGATTCGCGGCATGCCGACATAAAGGCGCGATGTGTTATTTGGATATCAAGATCAAGACTTAAATATTGTTTTGAAGATTTTATCGTGAATAGTGGTTTTTATCTGTAGGAAATGACGAAATGTGAGTCTTTACGAGCTCTCTTTCATGTTCACCGCATTTTCACTTTATAGGCGTGAGATCGCGAATTCTTAGCTCTCTGATCTAAAAAACAATGTTTCCCTTTCTTTTTTTTTCTTTAGTGAAAGTGTTAACACCCTTTTGTTATACTCCTAAGATATCTTTGAATGTCTTCACATGTACTACAGCGTACCCACCTTTCGAAGGCAAACAGTACGTGACAGATATTTGTCTTCTGCTCAAAGCAGGTTCGTCGATATTACGCAGCCTACTTTGTTTTACCTGCACTAAGCCGATTAAATAAAAAAGAAAATTACCCTGACTTATCCAGTTTTGGTTCCAAAACTGTGAGTGCAACTTCCGTACATCATTCACTTCCAAATTACAGGAGTTATATTTACATTTAAAAGTAGCCTGCACAAAGGAAGTATACAAATCGGTTAGGTTATAATAAAACACAAAATTAGGCGTTACCACTGAATGTAATTTAGCAAATTTCATTTAAGACGGAAAATACGACTTACGAGTTTGTATGGAACAGGTTTCAGAGACATTTTGTCGTACTAACTACTCCTAGTAACGTTACTACTGAATCGGTAACACAGTAATGAACGGTTGGTCACGGAGTAAAAGCTGGTAACTCGGTGGCTTGTTGACTTACTCCCACATCAATGCCAGCTCAGGGATATTACTGTAAGTGCCATCTTACGTCGTTTGTAAGAATGTAACTGGTCACAACATTGACATTCCGCTACTTCCATGCATAGAATCGACAGACAAGGATGAAAAATTTTAATCCGTAAGCATAGATCCCGTGTATATGAATCATGAGATCCATTGTAGTAATTCCTGCACGCACACACATACACATGCACCTGTCTCAACACTCGGAAGATTTGGCGACTGCTTCTCGACGCTGTGTTTCACATTACCTCGCTGCTAGTTTTTGTTGAAAATGTAATTTGATAAGAAGCAAGTATGTAAGAGAAGGTGTTGCATTTTCACAGTTCAAACTGATAATCTTTTTTTGTACTGTTATAATTATTTATTACACAATAAAAATAGCGTCAGAAAATAAATCATTTTAGTATCAAAATGTGCTTGAAATATTTCTGTAGACTGGTTAGAATGGGAAAAGATGTTTTCACTAATTTCATATACCTTTCTACAACTCGCTACATATGTTTCTTTGAATTATATTTAACTTTGATTACCCCGCCTTGTCTAAGTCCAGTAGAGGTTATCGTGGTGTGCGAGCAACGTTGCCGTGAGTTCTCTATCGGCGCAACCTGTGGACTCTGGCGCAGGCTCCAGCATCAAGTTAGCGATGCCACCGGTAGGTGGCTCATGAATCGGTATCACGGGCGCGTGAATAAACGCGAGTGTAGCAGTGGCTTCGGTTTCTGAGGAAATAAAGTCTATGCTGTGTAAGTACGTACTGTGCAACACTGTAGATGAGTGAAGATTCCCTGTTGTAAACAAGCTTAGTCTTAAAATGCGACAAGAAGTGAAACATTCTTGCACACTGGCCTTTTGTTTAATCCGCCATACGTTGACCAGCTAATTCGAGTAAAAGGATAAAGAACAACAATCTTGGTCTTCTTCATCAAAATCAGCGTACGTTAGAAACGTCGGTCATGCGGAACACAACTCTCTCTATCCTCAAATATCATATTATCCAACTAGCGATACTCATACTTAACTGGTCGAATCGAAGTAGCAAAATCATCGTATTTGCACAAGTAGGCCGTAGAGGATCATTACGTGTTGGATAAATCTCGTACGGAAGCTAATACATGAGCACCTGAGCTTTCTCATATAAGGACTGAAGAACGCTCTGCAGAGTTGGGGCAGCATACTCGAGCCCCCACTGCAGTCTCTGTGGCACATGGATGCTCCGTATTCACAGAACTTGCCGGAATGTGCTGATGAGCTCACGTAATTCATTGTAAATCATCATAAAATGCACTACTTGAACGAACAAGACATGCATCAAGCTTATGTATGCTGCTGTCATGAAGAGTGGTAAGGGTTCCAAGTGCCGAATTTCATTTGTCAGGAGACTCAAAAGACAGTGTCTCTCTTTTTGTATATAACTTAGTTCCGTTGAAAAGCCTCAGAAGATATTCTGATATCACAGAAGTATGCTGCATACCTCATCACTAAGAAGAGCAACTAGACAAATTAGAAAATAAAAAAAAAGTATTAAGAATGTTCTAAGTGCCGTACCAGGAACTAAGTGATAACAAGAAAGTTTTTGTTTCCGGTGCCCTTAATAAAGAGGTAGTACGTTTTGTGTGTGATAGATCAAGAGTAATACCATTTTAGCTATTACTACTGTAGTCGACAAAAACCATTTCTCATTGCCTTTAAATTTTCTACAGCGAAACAAGAAAATAAAATCCAAGAGATAAGATTCGTCTGTTTCTAACACAACCCCATTTTTGGCATTACGTGTTATTAAGTTCGCTGCGAAAATCTCTATGCTGTTGAGAAAGAAATGGAAAAATTGTCACCAGGTTTTTCTGTTTTCTAACTGAGAGACATGATTGGCCTTTCAGATGAAGTACGACACGGAAAGCATATGGTATTGTCTTTATTCTTTTGAATCCAATCACTTTTTCCATTCTTTGTTTCAGAGTAAGTATTTTTACACACTGTCCAGTGACATTAATGTGCCACCTGTCAGCAGCCTGTCTAACCACCTTTCTCAGCGCGGAACGCTGTGAGACGTTCAGGAAAAAAGTCAGTGAGGTTGTTAGATACCAACAGGGATGCGGACATACGCTACCTCCAGTGCCGTGGCCAGATGGGCTAGATTTCTCGGTTGAGGATCCGAGGCCTCAAAAGCATGATCGAGGTGATCCCACACAATCTCGATTCGATTTAAATCAGGAGAGTTTGGTGGCCAGGGGAGTACGGAAAAATAATTCTGGTGCTCTTAGTGCCATGCGCGTGTACTGTCAGCTGTGTGACACTTTGCATAGTCCTGCCGGCAGCTGCCATCGTACTGAGGAAACACAAACTGCACGTAGAGAAGGAGAATAGACGCATATTTGTGTTCATCTACTCCTCCTTTCAGAATGACAAAATTACTCAGGGAATGCCATGAAAAATTCCCCAGACCATAACGCACCCTCCATGTTTGCTTTCAGACGTTTTTCCTCGTACACGCCAATGGCCGTCTGTCCGATGGAGCAAAACGGCACCTGTCGCCACTCGGGGGATGTCCAGTTGCGTGATGGTGTGCAGATGGACAGCAGACAGCACGGGTGCGTGAACCAGGCGCCTGCTGCAGAGGCCCATACGCAGCAACGTTCGCTGAACGGTCGTTGAGGTGACAGTGGTGGTAGCCCCTCGGTTCACCTGGGCCGTCAGTTGCTCAACAGTTGAACGTCTATTCGCCTGTACACATGCGCAGCCGTCGTTCACCCGTGCCATCTATGACCCACTGTTGCCTCGGCGCCAACTTTGGATAGCGACATTTTTCCGTCCATAGTATACTTTAACCACGTCGGCACCCGAATGGTTTACGAAGTTAGCCGTTTCGGTATTGCTTCCACCCTTGACCCACAAACCAATAAACATGCTCTTTTGAACGTCAGATAAATCGCTTCGTTTCCACATTACAACAATGACTGCAGTTTTTCTGCGTCCCCTGGACACAATTTATTTACCCTCCACTGGTAGTGCTGACACCAAACGCCTGTGAGTGTTATTGCGCGTTGATTTAGAACATAGGCAGTGGTCGTATTAACGTGACTGGACCGTGTATATCGATTTGAGATGGATGAGGATGAGACACTTTGATCATACTCCATTTGGAGATCTTACAAGCGTGCTTTGCCAGTCTTTTAGTACCATTTTTAAAATCAAAGAAGTCATTTGTGTGCATTATAATTACACTGAACGGGTTCACAGCTTCAGCTGACTCAGCAATCTTGCGTAAATTTTGCGGAGCAAAGGCCTTCCTTACCCTTTTTCGTTTCTCTATAATTACAAAATCTCTATCGCAGCTCAAAATGCTGTTCCTACGTAAAAAAAAAAACACTTCTGCGTTATTTCTTCAAATGATCCCAGGTTAGATGATGGAGACCTTAACGACTGGTAAGTACAAAGACCATGCGCCATCTAGTAATTTATGTTTGAAACATGTTTTCCATGATTTGACAGTTGGGACACTTCTAGGAACATACAACAGAGTATCGAGAACACAATAGAACACAATAACACTGAAAGCATGTTTCATGAAAGTAAGGGACTTAGAACGTTTACCATTACCACTCTTCAAATGTCGGCGTGAGAGTTAGCGTAGTGTCTAAAGGAATTGAGGTGTCTTCGGAAGGAGAAAAATACAGATCTCTGTTCAGGCATTGAGCTTTAGGTTTTCTGAGGTTCTCTTATATTCCTGAAAGCGGGTTCTGTATTTGTCCCTTCCAAAACGTCACCGCCGACCTTTCCTCATCCTTGACCAGGTCGAGTTTGTGCTCCGTATTTAAAGACTTCCAGAGCGACGTCACATTATATCCTTACCTCTTTCCTGTTCTTTCGATGCTGAATGGAGAGTGGTCGACAAGATGGTGGCAGACAGAACGGTATTCAGATGTGGACAGCTACGGGTTAGGAGACTGTTTAGGTAGTTACGACCAACCTGGAGCCCACATGAGTTACAAGAATTGTCATATACGAGAGTTGGACAAAAATACGGAAACAGCGCGAGAAATTCGTGCTGGAATAAAAATGCAGATCCTAGGCGAGCATGCAGGTGGCGCTGATGTCTTTGACCACGACGGCACCTGTGCAACGCTGCCAATACGTTGCAAGTGTGAGTAGTGGTCAGAACATGGTTGTGTGCAGGTGAGTGCATTATGTCGGAGCTAAGTGAATTCGAACGTGGGCAAATTGTTAGTGCTTGTATGGTGGTGCTTCTATAACCTAAGTGTTTGTCGTTTCAAGAGGCGCCGCACCGAAGACACATACATCACACAAGGAAATCGGAGAAGAACACCATCGCTAAGACACAACGCGGACGAAAGTGGGTGTTGAATGATCGTGACATACGGTCATTGAAGAGGATTGTGACGAAAAATAAGAGGACAACAGCTTCAGTAGTAATTGCAGAACTGAATGTCGCACCCAAGAAACCAGTCAGCACCAAGAAAACACGAAGTGAGCTCCAAATCCTGGGAATTGCACGGCGAGCTGGAATTCCAAAATCACGCACCAGCGGTGCAGACGCCCGTAATGGGAAAGCGTGGTGCCGCAACAGTAACACCTGGCCTATGAAGCAATGAAAAAAATAATTTTGTCAGATGAGTCTTGTTTCACACTATTTCCAACTTCTGGCCGAGTGTACGTCTGGTGTAAGTCGCCTCCGAACCTACGATGCAGACTGCTTGCTGCCAAATGTGAAACATCCCGAAAGTTCGGTGATGAATTGGGCAGCCATATCCGTGGACAGTATGGGTAATCTGCGTGGTCGCATTTCTTTCAAGGACTGTGTGACAATTCCGTATGATCAGCTTCATGCCACGATACAACAGTTATTCCCCAATGGCGATACTGTCTTCGACGACGACGGATCGCCTGTTCACACAGCTCATATCGCCCAGGTTTGGTTCTGTGAGGATGAGGATGAATTTTAGCATCTGCACTGGCCATCACACGATTTCAGTGTTATCGAGCCTTTGTGGCCTACTTTGGAGAGAAGTTTGCGTGATCGCTATCCAACTCCATTATCGTTAACTGACCTTTACAGTTGTTTGCAGGAAGAATGGCATACGATTCCTTGGAAAACCGCACAGGATCTATATTTCTCCATTACGTGACGAACGGAAGCTATTCTGAATGCCAACGGTTTTTCCACACCATATTAGGCGTGGTAATGTGCTATATTTTTGGTGCTGCCACATTTTTATCCAACCTCTCTATGTTTCTAGAAGACAGTTACTCGTATGAGTTGTGGAGATAGTTAACGACAGAAAAGTACGATAGTTTGTGGAGCAGGCACTAATAAACGTTTACAGAAACGTTTGTAAATTAAAATGTTTAATCAGGAAAACCCTTTCTGCTTTGTTTCTACTAAACCTCCTCACCGAGTAAAGCTGTGTGTCCGGACAGGGCTTTGCCTATCGCGGACAATGCTTTTACGCAATGACCTGTTGGCGCACGAATCGCGACCTGCGTCACAGCTGGGATCTTACAATGCCTTCTCTTCCATTGCATTAATTACATAGAGAGACACCTGCATAGCTTACAGCAACAGGATCCTACGAAGGAAGGCTGTTACGGAGAAATGTTTAACATTTTCAAGGGCGCGGGTTAGCGATTTGGTGGTCCGTTAGAAAGTTTAATGTGTCAGGGTGAATTCATTAAATAAGGTATAACTTATCAAAATCATAAGCAATTTATGTCCCGAATAGCAGAAAGTTGTTCAGTACTCTCGTCTCTTGAGGTGTGCAATCCTCACAGCCTTTTTTCCTTCAGACACGCACTAACTTGATAATTTGACCTAATAAAACAACAAGCACGTAAAACCGATATCGGAGTATTGCGCAGTAAGTCTTCAGTTAGTCGTTCACGTTGTCTCATTATTTATACGTAATGTCGGTGGTTTGCGAGTCACCATAAGCCGCCAGCGACTCGACGAATGTGGAGGGCCTGAATTGTACCTTTTCTCCTGCTGGATCATTCCACAAAGACATAGAGGCGATTGTAATGCTTCTACTGTTCATAATTTTTCTGAAATATTGCTCGGATTTTAACTATAAAATGGGAGGGGCTGCAAAATAGAAAACAGATTTGTTGGGAGGATCCCGGAAAACTGAGGTGCGTCTCTAAGGAATATCTCATACAAGACGCTAGTGCGACCAGTTGTAACGTTTGGAGTGCTGCGTGATAGCGGATGACTAACGAATCAGAGACGTACTGCTGCTATCGTAATCGGTCAGTACGGCCTATGTGTAAATGTTGCATAGATTCCAGGGAACTCAGGCGGAAGTTCTGTGAAAAAATTCGACGTTTTCACGAAACGCTGATGGATAAATTTAGAGAACTAGTATTCGAGGAAGATTGTGATACGATTTGCTTTCCTCCATTACACACTGCCCTGCAAAACTTAAGAACGAGTTAGATAAAAAAATAACATATTAACTATTCGTTATAAATGACAGATGGTGAGAGAGAGTGCTGCCAGAGGTTTCCCAGTCGAGCACAAAAAGTTGGGAGCTCAAAATGAGACTGTCCCCACAACACGAGGCAGTGAAAAAAACGGGAAAAGACAGTGTGTGTCAATCAGGGAGCAATTATGGAGCGCAGTAGAGGTGTTCTTAGTTACAACATGGTCCGGAGACAACATATGGAGTATTCGGCAGGACGACGGTTCAATCCCGCGTCCGGCCATCCTGGTTTAGGTTTTCAGTGATTTCCCTAAATCGCTTCAGGCAAAAGCCGGGATGGTTCCTTTGAAAGGGCACGGCTGATTTACTTCCCCCTCCTTCCCGAATCCGATGAGACCGATGACCTCGCTGTTTGGTCTCCTCCCCCAAACAACCCAACCCAACAACATATGGATGACTTCAGATGGGGAAGAGTCATTGGGAAATTAGAATCAGGACAAAGTGTGACGAGTGTAGCCCAGGCGTTTGGTATTGCTCACATCACTGTTTCGCGTGCGTGGGGAGCCTTCAAAACCACAGGCACTTCTGTCCGAAGGAGAGGAGGTCTTCCTCCACAGTAAACTACAGCAGCAGGTGACCGCTGCATTGAGAAACGGACAAGAAGGGATGCACGTGAAAGAGCATGTGCAACTACAACCACATTTAACATGACCGCAAGGCACACGATGTCACGCTCCACAGTGGGATAGTGACTGCTTGGGGGTGGTCTCTTTGCCCAATGACAAGGCGCGAAGAGTATGGGGACTGGACCAGCGAGGAAGTGGGTCACGTGCCCTTCGTAATTTCAGTCTGAGTAGCGATTCTTGACGTACCCTCAAACAGCGAAAGGTGGAAACACGTAATGCTCCGAGGAACATTGTCGAATATGATAGTGTCGGTGGTCCAAGTGTTATTATACGGAGTAGCATAATGTTGCAAGGGCATACTGACCTCCAAATCCTCGAACACGGTACTCTTACCAGTCAAATCTTCTTATGAGGTGTGCCCCTTCCCCAAGTGTGTCTTTTCAAGGGTGCATTCGGCCCTGCCTTCGTTTTTGTGGGCGAGAATGTGCGACGGCATCGAACAGCGCATGTGGAGGAGCTCTTGCAGCGATGGGATATTTGTCGAATGGATAGGTCTGTCCAGTCCCCCCACCTAAATCCCACCGAGCACATGTGGGATGCGTCGAGGGACGTATTGCAGCTCGTCCACATGCACCAACGACCATCCACAGAACTCAATTTCACTGGTGGAGGAATGGAATGCTCCGCCTCAAGGACTCCTTACCAACCTCGCGGCCAGAATGGGAGCACGTTGCAGAACATGCATAGCTGTCCGTGGTGATCACGAATCCTACCAAGAACTATGTCCTGCCTTTTCTAATGCACAGGGGCTCATCAGGAATCGCAGTGACCTCAGCGAAATTGTAGAATAAAAGTGTCATTTTTGACCACCTCACTGCGTATTTCTTTCAGTTACCTCTTGTAACAGTTGTTTCTATGTATTGCCTAAGCTCCGTCGATCTATTTTTCTTGGCAGTGACACATCACGCGAACGTAACTTTCGCCGTTAAGTTCTACACTCAGAATATATCTCATGAGATTATAACAAGAGACATTAGCGTGCGAACCGATACATATAGATAGTAATTTTTCACTCGCTCCACACGCGCAAAAGTAATTCATGTTGGTGCGCAATGCCCTTCGGAGTGACATAGAATACACTATGAACGTCAATATTGGTTCTACCAGATTTAACGATACGTCGAGTTAGTTTACGGAATAAGGTGTTCATAAGATTTGAACTTTTATTATAAATAATATGTGAAGTGCTCAAAATTGTATCTACACAGCTCGTTAATTCTTTTCTCCATTAACGTAACGGCAGCAACTTGACAGCGAAGGGCGTCTTGGGAGCCGCAGGAACTCAAAACAGAAACCGGCTGGGTAGTTCCGCCTCGTAGTTGGCAGCTACCTGTTGAAAGGAGATGCCTGGAGCACTGAGTTCCTTCCGAGACCTTTATACTTTAACAATAAAAATAGCAGAGTTATAAATGTGTAATTTTGTAAACTACTGTTCTGCACATATTTTCGACGTGTGAACATACACTCCTGGAAATGGAAAAAAGAACACATTGACACCGGTGTGTCAGACCCACCATACTTGCTCCGGACACTGCGAGAGGGCTGTACAAGCAATGATCACACGCACGGCACAGCGGACACACCAGGAACCGCGGTGTTGGCCGTCGAATGGCGCTAGCTGCGCAGCATTTGTGCACCGCCGCCGTCAGTGTCAGCCAGTTTGCCGTGGCATACGGAGCTCCATCGCAGTCTTTAACACTGGTAGCATGCCGCGACAGCGTGGACGTGAACCGCATGTGCAGTTGACGGACTTTGAGCGAGGGCGTATAGTGGGCATGCGGGAGGCCGGGTGGACGTACCGCCGAATTGCTCAACACGTGGGGCGTGAGGTCTCCACAGTACATCGATGTTGTCGCCAGTGGTCGGCGGAAGGTGCACGTGCCCGTCGACCTGGGACCGGACCGCAGCGACGCACGGATGCATGCCAAGACCGTAGGATCCTACGCAGTGCCGTAGGGGACCGCACCGCCACTTCCCAGCAAATTAGGGACGCTGTTGCTCCTGGGGTATCGGCGAGGACCATTCGCAACCGTCTCCATGAAGCTGGGCTACGGTCCCGCACACCGTTAGCCCGTCTTCCGCTCACGCCCCAACATCGTGCAGCCCGCCTCCTGTGGTGTCGCGACAGGCGTGAATGGAGGGACGAATGGAGACGTGTCGTCTTCAGCGATGAGAGTCGCTTCTGCCTTGGTGCCAATGATGGTCGTATGCGTGTTTGGCGCCGTGCAGGTGAGCGCCACAATCAGGACTGCATACGACCGAGGCACACAGGGCCAACACCCGGCATCATGGTGTGGGGAGCGATCTCCTACACTGGCCGTACACCACTGGTGATCGTCGAGGGGACACTGAATAGTGCACGGTACATCCAAACTGTCATCGAACCCATCGTTCTACCATTCCTAGACCGGCAAGGGAACTTGCTGTTCCAACAGGACAATGCACGTCCGCATGTATCCCGTGCCACCCAACGTGCTCTAGAAGGTGTAAGTCAACTACCCTGGCCAGCAAGATCTCCGGATATGTCCCCCATTGAGCATGTTTGGGACTGGATGAAGCGTCGTCTCACGCGGTCTGCACGTCCAGCACGAACGCTGGTCCAACTGAGGCGCCAGGTGGAAATGGCATGGCAAGCCGTTCCACAGGACTACATCCAGCATCTCTATGATCGTCTCCATGGGAGAATAGCAGCCTGCATTGCTGCGAAAGGTGGATATACACTGTACTAGTGCCGACATTGTGCATGCTCTGTTGCCTGTGTCTATGTGCCTGTGGTTCTGTCAGTGTGATCATGTGATGTATCTGACCCCAGGAATGTGTCAATAAAGTTTCCCCTTCCTGAGACAATGAATTCACGGTGTTCTTATTTCAATTTCCAGGAGTGTATGTACATGAAATGTATAGTATACGTACAAGGTTTGCGTTTCATGTCAACAGAACTATTATAAAAAAGTCGTTATTTGAAATCTGTCTGTGTCAGAATTGTGATTTATAAAGAATTTTGAAAAGATCACATCGGAAGAATTTTTCGCCAAATGGAAATGCATTTCAAGGTTAATTTTGAGTGATTGAAAATGTGCAAGAAGATCTTTGGCGGTAGGATACTCCGCTGTCTAGTGACCAAATATTAAAACATTATTTTGCGGAACCGCAACTAAGTTCGTGGCAGGAAAAATTTAAATTTAAAAAGGGGACATTGAAATGCAGTAAACGTTAATCAGTTTCTTGGGAAGTGGACTTAATTTTAAAATTGACTGTTTACTAATTTTGGTTACGTAGGTCAGAGGTGATAGGATCTGACAGCTATGAAGTGACGATTATCTCTGGTGTACAGGATTTACGACAGTTTTTTCTGAAGAATTTAACTGATATAAATATGCTATTGTTTGTTTAGTAATCGACACAATCAGACACGTTTAAAGATATGATATGGTGAAAAGTTAAAGTGAGCGTATAACAGAAAACGACAACTTAATGATTCTATAAATTATACCAAGAGAATAATATTACCTCTCAGAGATTATCAACGAAGAGGCAGGCTATAGCATCTCCGGTGACGCGAAATTGTGTGTGTGAGTAAGCCAGTTAGTTTTCACGTGAATTTAATTGACATAAATCATTTAAATTCGATAAAGCAATGAACGAAATAGATTATGTAAATAGATATAATATACCAATTAGACGTCGATCACTACCACATTAAATGTTAGTTGAGAAGAGATTGCTGATGTCTGACATAGCAACGGGAATCAACGGAGAACGAAGTAGTCTGGACTACGACAACTTTTAACATACAAGAGTTACCCGGTACTGACACTGAATTCATTTTTCGCATTCAGAATTGATAATATACACAATTACTTCGGATATAATAGGAGTAAGACCTCACGTAAATATAACTTCCAAACAACACGAAAAATTATAAAGACAGATCAGCTACAAATTATCAACAGGCTAACGCAGTTACGCTATGTGGTCAACGAATCGTACCCCTGGATACCTTTACCGTGGATTGTACCCTAGATCTGGGTACGTAGCTATAGATTTAAATAGGGTGCTTGCTACGTGGGTATCATCAAGAATAGGCAGGTGGCTTTTGTCTGGTGTTCTAGAAACATTTTCGATATAATTTATTATGGGTGAGTGGAGTGGGGCGATATGAAACAGTCAATGAGATGAATCATGTGATTCATAGGCTCAGTGCTGAAGGTAGTTTGGGTTCTAATTATGAGTCAAAGGAGCATGTTTGTGAACCCCCGTTGACACAGAGGACTCCACTCATGGATATTTACACTGATGACCACTAAAATTTCGGCACTATGAAGGTGGCATGGAACGGACGTCAAATTGGCAGAAAATGCATTACAGTCTTGGAAATGCAAATGATTAGTTTATTATAGCAACCTCACAAAGTAGGTGATAGCAATGCCATCTACACTATGTACACATGGTAAGATTATGCAGCAGGTTTCTCATTTTAAAATCGTGTGTGGTTGTGAGAATACTGTATCCTATCGGTAATGCGGATTATCGCTCCGCGAAATTGCTGCTCATGTTAGTCAGCATCACACGACTGGCATGAGAATATCGAATTATGGGGTTCAAATGCAAAACACCGAACGGCATGCAGCATCTAAGCGACCCCACGAGGCTAGCGCCCGAGAGGACACGTTATTATTCGATTGACCGTGTAGGATCGTACAGCCACATCACGTACCTTGAGCCACAAATGGACTTGTTTATAGCCAGACAATTATCCACACTGACAGTGCCACGACGTGTGCAGCACGGCATACTGTCAGCACGGCGACCATCGTTGTAGTTTCCCTTGATGCAGTAACAGTGAGAAGTGAGTCTACAATGGTGCACCTAACGGCAATACTCGACATAGGAGAGAGTGGAAACACGTCATCGTTTCAGACGAGAAATAGTTCTGCCTTCAGCACAACGGCGAACGTATCCATGTGTTAAGGTTCTGAGGAGAACGAACGTTGGAAGATTGCTTCGTAATCACGGAGGTGACAAAAGTCATGGGATTCCTCCTAATATCGTGCTGGACCACCTTTTTCCCGGTGTAATGCAGCAACTGGACGTGTCATGGAGTCGGCAGGTCGTTGGAAGACCCCTGCAAAAATATTGAGCCATGCGGCCTCTATAGCCGTCCATAGCTGCAAAAGTGTTGCCAGTGCAGGATTTTCTGCACAAACTGACCTCTCGACTATGTCCTATAAATGTTCGATGGGATTTATATAGGGTGATCTGGGTGGCAAATGCATTCTCTCTGTCCAGAATGTTCTTCAAACCGATGGCAAACAATTGTAGCCCAGTGACGTGACGCATTATCATCCATCAAAATTTCATCGTTGTTGGGAACATGAAGTCCATGAATGACTGAAAATGGTTTTCAAGCAGCCGAGAACAATATTTCCAGTCAATGATTGGTTCAATTGGACCACAGGATCCAGTACATTTCATGTAAACATAGCCCACACCATTATAGACCCACCACCAGCTTGCACTGTGCCTTGTTGACAACATGGGGCCACGGCTTCGTGGAGTCTGCGTCACATTCGAACCCTACTGTCAGCTCTTACCAACTGAAATGGGGAACCACGTTTTTCCAGTCGTCTAGGGTCCAACAGGTAGGGTCACGAGCCCAAGAGAGGCGCCGCAGGCGATGTCTTGCTGTTAGCAACGGCACTGGCATCGGTCGTCTGCTGACATAGCCCACTGACGCCAAATTTCGCCAAACTGTCCTAACGGATACGTTAGTTGTACTTCCCATATTAGTTTTTGAGGTTATATCACACAGCGTTGCTTGTCTGTTAGCACTGACAACTCTACGCAAACGCCGCTGCTTTGGAACTTTAAGTGAAGGCCGTCGGCCACTGCATTGTCCGTGGTGAGAGGTAATGCTTGAAATTCTCGGCAAACTTTGACACTGTGGATTTCGGAATACTGGATTCCATATTGATTTCCGAACTGGAGTGCTCCATGTAGGTAGCTCCAATTACTATCAGCAATCACAATTTGTTAATTCTCCTCGTGTGGCCACAATCACGTCGGAAACCTATTCATATGAATCACCTGAGTCCAAATGACAGCTCTGCCAGTGCACTGACTTTTATACATCGTCTGTGCGATAATGCTGCCATGCATGTGCATACCGCTATCCCATGACTTGTCACCTCAATGTACACTCATGCTCATAAATTAAGGATAATGCTGATACATGGTGAAACAACGCTATGGTGGGCGGTTTGCTGGCTCAAATCACCTCGGGGCATGGCCATGCGGTGCATTTGACCAGCGGTCGTCGCACGGTGGCGTTAGCAGCAGTCCACATATGCAGAGGTGTGTTGGTGCATGTTAGAGTACGGTGCAGCGAGTAAGTGTGCAGACGTTTTCTGACTTGCTAATGGTGACTGTGTGTTGAAAATGGCTCAAAGAACACATACTGATGGCGTTATGAGGGGTAGAATAATAGGGCGACTGGAGACTGGTCAAACACAGCAGGTCGTAGCACGGGCCCTCCGTGTGCCACGAAGTGTGATCTCAGGATTATGGCAACGATTCCAGCAGACAGGAAACGTGTCCAGGAGCTACAGTGCGGGACGTCCACAGTGTGCAACACCACAAGAAGGCCGATGTCTCAGCATCAGTGGCCGCACACGGCCACGGAGTACTGCAGGTAGCCTTGATCGGAACCGTAGCCCAGCCACTGGAACAGTTGTCTCCAGACACACAGTCTACAGACGACTGAACAGACACGGCTTATTAGCCCGGAGATATGCAAGGTGCATTCCACTGACACCTGGTCACAGGAGAGTACGTAAAGCCTGGTGTCAAGAACACAGTATACGGTCATTGGAACAGTGGTCCCAGGTTATGTTCATGGACGAGTCTAGGTATAGTGTGAACAGTGATTCCGCCGGGTTTTCATCTGGCGTGAACCAGGAACCAGATACCAACCCCTTACTGTCCTTGAAATGGACCTGTATGGAGGTCGTGGTTTGATGGTGAGGGGTGGGATTATGATTGGTGCACATACACCGCTGCATGTCTTTGACAGAGGAACTGTAACAGGTCGGGTGTATCGGGTCGTCATTTCGCACCAGTATGTCCGCCTCTTCAGGGGTGCAGTGGGTCCCATCTTCCTCCTGATGGATGATAACGCACGGCCCCACCGAGCTGCCATCGTGGAGGAGTACCTTGAAACAGAGGATACCAGGCGAATGGAGTGGCCTGCCTGTTCTCCAGATCTTAACCCCATCGCGCACGTCTGGGATGGTCTCGGTTGAAGTATCGCTGCACGTCTTCAAACCCCTAGGACACTTCCGGAGTCCGACAGGCACTGGAGCAAGAATAGGAGGCTATACCCCAACTGCTGCTCTAGCACCTGATCCAAAGTATACCAACCCGTTGTGCGGCCTGTGGACGAGTGTATGGTAATCATATCCCATATTAATGTCGGGGTACATGCGCAGAAAACAGTGGCGTTTCTTAGCACATGTGTTCGGGACGGTTTTCTCAACTTATCACCAATACCGTTGACTTTCAGATCTGCGTCGTGTGTGTTCCCTATGTGCCTATGCTATTAGCGCCAGTTTTGTGTAGTGCCACGCTGTGTGGAGCCACATTCTGAAATTATCCCTAATTTATGAGCATGAGTGCATATGACGCCAGCATTTGGACGGCTTGCGTCACACATCTGACGTGACACGGCTGGTGGCTGTGTCTTAACTTCAAGATTTTCGTGACTTTATCGTCCAACAAGATCACAAAAGACAGCACGGTGCCCATACTGTCCTAACCTACTTCCATAGGAAGAGTAGTCGACTCTTGTGCCGACTAGTACGTTCTTCAGATCTCTCACCCTTTCGAAACATGTGAAATTGGAATGACGAGGCTGGCGCGCAACCACTCCTTAGTTATTAGGATTTATGGAGTCTACAGCTGAAGAGGCGTGGAATGACGTTCCTGTACTTGTCATCCACGCTCATGTGACTCGATGTCTAGCTGGGCTTAACGACTTGGCAGGTCCCTACTGGAACTCCCGTTGGCTTCTTGTTGAAGACGGTTTTATCAGTTCTCCACCACAACAGCTGACACCTGTTTTAATATGAACCCTTCCCTATTAACCGCAATCCACACTGTAACGTATAATAATAAAGTATGCGGTGGTAGTGCTTCTGGCCCGTACGACCTTCTATTTTCACAATTTCGTCAACTCTGTCTCTTGCAAATTACCCATAAATCATAAAAGAAGCCCCAACGCATAAAAGTGAAGATAGATTGTCGTGCTGGACCATCATTTCTCCTTCAGATCTACGAACAAGTGTCACCTCCTGGAACCAATAATCTCGCATTCCGACTCATCTGTCAACAACACTTTCATGTGTCTACTTATTATCTTCCCTAGTCCTCAGAGTCACTTTATTTACCGGATTCAGAGGGGGTTTCCTCGCTGCCAGACGTCCTTCGAAGCAGGTAACAACCAGTCTCCCTTTTTACTGTTGCAACAGATATGGTTTTCTTGTTCAGTTCTACCAGTTCTGCACGAATCTATGCTGCTGTTTTGAACCTATTTCTCTTACTAGTAATTATGATGACAAATTCATCACTTTTAGTTGTCGAGGTAGATCCTTATTGCTACCTGTTTTCTTCTGATGGTGTATTACACTCCCCATATAGACAAGCCATATTATTTCACAATTTGGGGCGTATATAAGGCTGTTTGTCTGACTGTCAACGGTCATGGAATGGGCATTCATTCGTTACACAGGTAAACAAACGTGCCACGCAGGTATTACCCGAAAATGCGAAGTGGTAATGCGGCCATAGCAGAAACTACCTTAGTCAGCTAATTAGGTACATCCACGCTCCGGTGAAAGTACTGCACGTTCTTACATTGCAGTGATTGCGTGGAACATGAGCGTGGGAAATGTCTTCTCGGGCAGGCACGACGGCTAGCGGTTAACGTCATTAAATTTGTTGACGATGAGAAAAAGAAGAGATTTAACATGCCGGCGGAGCAGGTACAGTGTTAAAGTGGAGTAACAGGACGGTTTGCAAAATCAGCTTTTGACGCACAGAGCTGAATTTCAAGCCTAGCAAGGAAACTCTTCGCAAAATGTTTCGGTCTATGGAATTTAGTTTTAAAACGTGCCAACATAAACGTGTTGTTATGTGAAAACAAGAGGACATAGTTACAAAAAGGGGATAATAAATTAGGTTTTAACGGAAGAAGGAAGAAAAACTAACTGGCCACAACCGTATTGTCCTTCGTAGCAGCTAATTTCTAGATTATTATACACACTTTCTCCTAGTGGAAAATACTCTCGTTCACAGTCATTTGATGGTGACAAAACATTCCTTAACTCACAAAAAGAGTGTGAGATCGACTTTTTGAAATCATCTATGAGGTTCACGAGTTGTGTCGTAGTCGCAGTAAGTTTTTCCAGCGACCCGGAACTATTTATTTTGTTATAAATCCAGTCATGGACTATAAATGTTTATTAATGAGATTATTAATTTCAGTCAGCCATAACCATTTTCAGACCTAAAAACAAATATACACAGGTAGCTTGAGGTACAATGTTTCCAAATTACACAAAATACAAATTTACCCAGGTACGCAAGTGTATTTACATGTCTTAAAGAGATCTCTGATTCTGTATTTTGTGGAGTTTGGAAGAACTGTAGGTCATGCTACCTCTGTTCGATTATTTTTAGGTCTGAAATTAATAACTTGATTAATAAACATTTGTGGTCTGTAACTGAATTTACAATAACACGTATATAAGGTGGTCGGTAAATAAAAAAAAAACGTTGGTACTGTGATTACAAAGGCGCGGCTAAGGATTAGAAACAAAATAAATACAATTAATTGAATGAAAATAGTTAATTAAGTCATTTTAATAAATATTTAAAAATAAAACTGTTAAACACCCTTTGCTTGTCACGGCTAAGGTATGCTACTGCTCTGATGAAAACTATCAAATTTTATGCTGCAGTACAGCACACGAAAGTAATTTTTTTGTCTATTACTCTCAATGTTTTACCCGTTCTGAATACTTTTAGCTATTGTAAGTATCAAAAAAGTGACAACAGTAGTGTTCAACCAGTGATCATTTCGCAGTTGCTTTACATAATGATCTGATTGGTGTAACAACTGTTTCGTATGGATAAGATTTTCAAACACCTCTTCTTGAACAACCTCTCTCTGTTTCCAAAAGTGCGAAGGCGCTGATAATCTCGCTTAAGAGTTCACTAAATTGGAACAGCAGATTTACAGAAGCCATTCGTGTCAGACAAGTGACCCGAAACCGATATTTGATAGGGATAGGAATATAGATGCAGGCCCAACATGTTAACATGACAGCGAACTTCGCATTCGGATTTCGAAATTAGATTTTCGTCTTCATGATATTGTGTCGCAAGTAAACATAATGATGGACGGTCGGCGTGTGACGGCGTTCCACTTCCAAGACCACAGAAGTGTACGCCGCTATTAATTCTCCCTTCCTGCTTCTCAGGCATAAACACGACTGTGCTGCCACCGCGGAGAGATTAGCACTTCGCTTTGCAGAGCTATTTTGTATGTACACAATACGCTTGTGGATAATGTTGTGCCGGTCGAAGTGGCCGTGCGGTTCTAGGCGCTGCAGTCTGGAACCGCGAGACCGCTACGGTCGCAGGTTCGAATCCTGCCTTGAGCACGGATGTGTGTGATGTCCTTAGGTTAGTTAGATTTAACTAGTTCTAAGTTCTAGGGGACTAATGACCTCAGAAGTTGAGTCCCATAGTGCTCAGAGCCATTTGAACCATTTGATAATGTATGTAGACGAAAACAAACACAGAAACCTGACGTGCTTACCAGTGTTGTACTACTCCTTTGCTTACTCAACCACAGCAGTGCTATTACATCGTACCCACAGGGAATTAGAGATCTATTATAGCGTTTATTGAAATTAATGCGTGGTAGTATACTTCGCCGCTAATTAGCGTAACGGAAATTTCATTCACGAGAAAGCTGTATCGAAGACCTACTTCGTATACACGAAGAGTAGTTACATCTTCTAGACACTGATCAACCGCTGCAGTGCGTGGATGTTATAATGAATCGCGCTCCTCTAACATAACCTTTTTTTAGATGGAGATAACCGATACCATGTATACTATCGATTCTTGCATAGGTTAAAATTCTCAGCTGTTTCATTAAAAGAATTCATATGATTCTGTATACGATGTATTATATTTCAGGCTAAAATATATAAAAAAGAAATAGGTGTGTTACAATCGATATGTAATAACAGTTAAAATTAGTCTTCTTTGAAAAATATTTAAAATTACAAAATTTCTGTTATACTTAAAATTCATATTATTAATTGTACAATCTAACTATAATTATTAAATTTATTGCTGCATTTATTTATAAAATACTGATATAATTTGGTGAAGATTTTTCTTTGGTAAAGAAAGATTGTAAACTCTTTTGCTTTGTAACTTCTCTGGAATAATGTGAATAGCGAAGAATCTAAGTAGTTGTGGACTTGCCTCTGATGGAAGTAGAGGTTTTCTAAGTCTGTCACCAACAATGTAATTATTGGCTTTTTTTAACGTGAAAAATGTAAAAACGGTGTGATGTTGAAAGATGTGACAAAGAACAGAAGTCAAGAATAATACAGGCAAATCCTGCAAGAATGTACTCCTAGTCAAGACTTTGAGCCATCGACAACAAAAACGAGATAATGAAGATAAGTATAATGTTATTCTTTTGTATATCTTACGCCTCTCGAAGCTTTCAAAACTTGTGCAAAGACAGAATTTTAATAGTGATGTGTGAGCGGGTAAGATTACAATGTTCGAGGTTCGATCAACACGAGAGTATTGCGGAAATGATACGTGAACTAAAATGGGAGTCCCAGGAGTCAAGACAACGATCTTTCCGCCGCACACTACTGAGAAGATTCAGGGAACCAGCATTTGAAGCTGCCGCGCGGGATTAGCCGAGCGGTCTATGCCGCTGCAGTCATAGACTGTGCGGCTGGTCCCGGCGGAGGTTCGAGTCCTCCCTCGGGCATGCGTGTGTGTGTTTGTCCTTATGATGATTTAGGTTAAGTAGTGTGTAAGCATAGGGACTGATGACCTTAGCAGTTAAGTCCCATAAGATTAAAAAAAAATCATTTGAAGCTGACTGCAGAACCATTCTGCTGCCGCCAATGTACACTGAGGTGACAAAAATCATCGGATAGTGATATGTACATGTACAGATGACTTTAGTATCGCGTACACAAGATATAAAAGGGCAGTGCATTGGCTGAGCTGTCATTTGTACTGCGGTGATTCATGTGAAAATGTTTCCGACGCGATTATGGCCTCACAACGGAAATTAACAAAGTTTTAACGCGGAATGGTACTTGGAGCTAGCCACAAAGAGCATTCCATTTCGGAAATCGTTATGGAATTCAGTATTCCGAGATCCACAGTGTGAAGAGTGTGCCGAGAATACCAAATATCAAGCATTACGTCTCACCACGGACAACGCAGTGGCCGACGTCCATCACTTAACGACTGAGAGCAGCGCTGCGAGCCTGGGGGTGACGCCATGCTGGTCTGCTCTGTGCTACCGTCGCGTAGATGACAGGTTGGGACGTTAAAGTCGATGCCGGGATCACTTCAGCCAGCAGTAGCTGTATCAAACGTCGGCGTAAACATTCGGACCGGACGTGTGCTTCCTGACCACATCCGGAGCAAGTTCGCGGTTGGCCATCGTACAGGACGATGACCCGCACTCCGCCAATCATCAGGTACGATGGAACGTGTTTTGTCGGCTCAGTTTTGTTCTGCCGGACGCCATGCAACACTGAGTAGGTCGTAAATGTTTGCCACATCTCCGCGACGTGACACAAGACGTTTCCATATGGCTGTATAGCCGGAATGACCACTTCTAGAGGGACCTCGAACAGGAGCACAAACACCAGAAAAGTTCAGAGACCGAATCCCGCATGGTCCACTGGCACTGCACCTACGTGTAAATCAGAGTGTTTAAATTTTAGTCCGGCATCATGTCGTTGGACAACTTCAGCGCATAGCGTCTCTGTCGACATCTTGATGTATACAACACTTCCTGTGATGGAAAAATACTTTCCGATCACGTCCAGGGAGTTCAAACGCAGATACTCTCGTACGAATTGTTCAACTTCAAAGGATCTTGGTCGTGTTCAGCCTGATACATTACTTTGATCGTGCTGGCCGCGGTTGCCGTGCGGTTCTGGCGCTGCAGTCCGGAACCGCGGGACTGCTACGGTCGCAGGTTCGAATCCTGCCTCGGGCATGGGTGTGTGTGATGTCCTTAGGTTAGTTAGGTTTAAGTAGTTCTAAGTTTAGGGGAGTTATGACCTAAGATGTTGAGTCCCATAGTGCTCAGAGCCATTTTTATTACTTTGATCGTCGCACGGCGGTAAGAGTGCTGCATGAGGTACGGTGGTAGTGGACTTTATGAACACAATACCTCGACGTGGAAGTAAAAATCATCGAGTGCGCAGCTCTGGCAGGCGCGCGGAGCAGTTCCGCACGTTACCGCGGCTGAGAGCCGACTGATAGCCAATGCACCAACTGCGCAGCACTACTGCTACTTTCTGACCTTACATGTGATTACAGTGTTGCCAGATTGCCAATATGCCCAAAATATACATGGGACGAAACTTTGTGATAGACATTTTTGTATCGCTAGTATGTGAGGAATCGCACTGCGAAGTCCGAGTGCGCGAATTTTTCTTCACCCTGTGTATCTCTCTGCATAAAAACTGAAGTCGCCCTTTCCTTCTGTGTGTGCAGGCTAATATCAAGAGCTGCTGTAGGGATTGACATCACTAATAGAAACACCGAAAGTTTCTGTATATAAATTGGAAATATTTCTTGTAAGTTGTCCGAGTTATGATGATTTAAATTTGTGTTTTGAAAACGATTCCATTGCCACCTAGCGAATAGCCACAATAATTTGAGAGAGCAGCGGTGACTCCAGGGTGCAGCACGCATGGCGGAATTCACATCTGGTTTGCTGGTCTAGCAGTCAGTTCCGCCTTGTGCACCGAGCCTGAAGGTTGCTTGTTTTCCGCCTCACCGCAGCGTCACGCAAGGTTGAGGTGACTCCTCAGGAATTATTTAGGGTGGGAAAGTCGATGGACCTTCTTCTGTATCAATGATTCAACAGCGCAATCTGAGGCTAACCTACCCCTACCTGTTCCCGTTGAGATCACCCATTCAGGTGAGATGGAGCGGAGGGTCGACCCAGATGTGTTGCCTGACTGCTCCCATGTGCGTGGATAAGTATTGCAAGGATCCCATTCTGTTGGGTGTGTCTCTGCGGTTCCTTGTTTGTCGTCTACTTTGGATAATGTTCCAGAACCACCTATGTCCCCGCCTGAAGATGTTTTAGTCACTGTTAACGTGTCCAAATCTGAGCGTTCGGTGGCTCGTAAAAAGAAAAAAATATAGATTTCAGAGACGGGGGTGCAAGCCCCGCCACCCTCGGCTTCTTCAATGAGCCCGGCGATGGACTTGACACTAATTGGTAACGTAATTAAGTATATTATCAGATCGAATTTTATTTCTTGTTGTTAAAGTATGCAGGTTTATAATTTCTTTCTTCGAGTGTTAATCAGGTAAAATCGCAACTATGCCTCACTTCGTTGTGTCAGTTTATCTATAATTTCTATGCTGATGTATTCTTACAAGGAGTTCAATTCTTTTTCCTCTCCCTGTTTTTAGCACCATGTTTAATGTGGTTCTCCAATGTTTTGCGGGGACTGCCTTGTTTTTTGGGGGAGGGAATTCCCACTGAAGGCGATGAAGTTCTTGATAATGGTAGAGGAACAGGAAGTACTTTTCTTTTGCATTCCCGATTTTTTAAGGACGAGGTAATTTATTTGTTAAGGAAGAGTTTGCAGAGTATTTTGATAGGTGGTGATTTTAACTGTGTGTTGTGTCCTGCGGATCAGTCTCTCAAACTGCAAAATTTAGTTCGTTGCTTGAAACTGTAGGACGTTTGCGTCCATAAATATCCGACTGTGTCAAATTTACCTGTTTTACTGCTACTTCTAGCAGCAGAATTGGCAGATCTTATTTAGCTGACTAGCTGCATGATAGAATATTGGCTGTTGACATCATCCCCGCCAACTTCACGGGCCACTCCGCAGTAACTGTTACTTTAAACCGTGCGCTTGACAGTGGGTGAAACTGTTCAGATAGCCTTGGATGCTTAATGTGGTGCACTTGGAGGCTCCCTCAGTAGATGAAGTGATCTGGGAAGTGTGGGACAGTAGTCTCCGTACAACTGCGCGAGACGCCTGCATTTTAGAAATGTGGATTGAACTGGCAAAAGCGAGGCTCCGACAAACGTTGATAGGATTTCGGAGGACGCAAGAATTTCACAACTCTCTCTTACGTGGCCTTTATGATAGTGCTCATCACACTCCGCTACGAATTGTGGACGTCAGGCGTGTAAAGGAGCAACTGTTACAGTCGAAGCAGCACGAAACGCAGGTTTTAAGGAAGCCATGCAAACAACGTTCCTTGGCAGCGGATGAACTGACGTCTCTATACCACCTGACTCGACATCAGACTCGTCGTAGACGTGCGTGTTTTACGTCTCTCAAGACGGAGGATGGAAATGTTCTGACGGGACAAAGGACATATTGCCTGACTTCCCTCAGTTCTATGTAGGACAGCAGGAGGTACTCGTTCCTATCGATACATCGTACTATTTGCTTTTTCGGACGCTGGATCGTAGACTTGCACCATCACATAACGCTGCGTTTTTAGATGTTTCTAAATGAGGCGATGCTTATGACCTTACTGTCAGATCGTCTTCTCGTACATCGCCGGGGTCGGATGATCTGCCAAAAGAGTGTTATGTGTGGTTTTGGCCTTTGTTAGGTACTACATTTACGTTGCTTTTGAGCGGACTGTTGAAACGGGGGTTGGGCCCAATTCTTTTAAGGTTGACAAAATTGTTTTAATTCTTAAAATTTCTGGTTAGGCAGCAACTGATAAATTTCGCCCAGCTACCTTATTAAATTCTGATAGTAAGATGGTGTCGAGGGCGGTGAATAGCCGGCAGTCGGCGTTGCTGGAGAAAGTTGTTGCTGACCTTCAAACTTGTATTCCTGGCTGTACTATTCTGACCCCGGTAGCTGAATGTCGTGATGTTAAATCGGTGGCCACTGTTGCTTCTATTCCATGTGCTGTAGATTTTTCTGGTTTTTGTCAAATGTTCTACCGTTTCATCCATGGTTTCCTATTGCATCTACTGGAAGCCGTTGGAGTCACTGTTAATCTGCGGAGGGTCTTGTCTAATTTATTTACGGGTATCAAAACTTTAGTTACTTTCGATTGCCAGCTCACACTCCTAATTAACATTTTCTTCAGGAAAGTCCACTTTCAGTGTCGTTCTTTCTATCACTTGAGCCCCTTCTTTGAAGGATCGCCACTCATTTACAATGGTGGCCACTCTTGGGCGAGACGATCACGGTGTGAGTATACACGGGCGATGTCAGGGTGTTACTCCGTTCTTCTGCTGAGATTACTTTGATCAAGGCTACCGTGGATGCCTTTTGACTTGCATGTGGTACCCACTTGAACGAAGGAAAATGTCGATCGACTCATTTACGGGGGTTTGATAATGCTGTCATTTCGTGGGAAACGGTGACCGATCGACGTTAGTCATAGTTGATCGTTTTCAAGTTAAAGCAGTTACTCTTAATTGTAAGTCGGTTGCGGCGAACATACAAGGTGCTATTCTGAAGTATGAACGGCATTTCCTTAACCTGCTTCAGAAAATTCGGGTCCTGGATACCTACGTCTTGTGCAAATCATGCTGCATCACTCAGGTCTTGTTTACCCTCCCCACGATGATGGCTAGGAAACAGGAACAGCTGCCTAGTCGTTTTTTATGGAAGCTTTACATTTTTCCATTACGATACGAAGAAGATGCGCGTGTGCGTCCTCTCGGGGGTTTGGGACTTCCCGGTATCCAAAGGAAAGCGTCTGTCTTTCTTGTTCGGCGCACCGTGATGACTATCTCTCAGACACATTACACATCCAAGTCTCGCTTGTTTTACTTTCTGCGGCCGGGCAGTCTTAACCTGTCTGTCGATATCGGTCTATTGAATTTACTGTTAAAACATGTCCTTGAATTTCATATTGCTGTCAGTTACCTGGCGCTAATATTCCAGAGGCCGCATCACACTACCAAATTTTTGTTAATGTACGGGGGAGGGATTGACTTTATACCACCTGCTGAATGAGCATCGCTACAAACTTATTGGCAGACGATATGGTTTCATCTTAGCCTTCTCGTTATACCAATAGCGGTGGCATCTTCGTTGCATCAAGTGGTACACAACCCGCTATCTACCAATGAGCACCTATTTTGTATTGGACTTACTGTCATGGATCAATGCAGTCATTGTCCCGCCATAAACGCGCTACAACATATATTTACGTGTAATGGTCACGAAACGGACTGGCACTGGCTTAAGACAATTAGCGTTTCTGACTCGATCAAGTGAGACTGTCTTCTCGTCTGATACCCTGTTTTATCCAAACTCCTCCTCCTTTCCGGGACAAGGTAAAATAAAATTGCATGGATTTTGGGACAGTATATTCACTGCATTTTAGACAGAGGGGGCGATACGGACCTACTCGCCTTCCACCGCCACTGCATCTTGGAAATGTTTGCGCCTGCAACGGCATCGCGACTTATTTCCAAATATGCTGAACCTTTCATTTAGTAGCAAGGTATCGGCTGAGTTAGTTGGTCTCTGTGGCCCTTTTCAGGTAAATTTTTTCGCAGTTTATTTACTTTCTGTGGCTCTGTTCGTCTTGTTAAAAAATCTGTAAACAGCGAGTCGTTTGGATGTGGCGTCACGCGGCTGGAAAAAAGGAAGAAAAGTGGCTGGAAACTGAGAGGTTGTAGGATCGAATCCCGGCTGGATTACTTTTTTGCACTCTGCCTTTTAGCATGGTATTTACCTCTTAATGACGTGGAGATTCACCCTAAACGAAACCTTCCGCGCTGTACTACCCTTTCCGTGGTCGGATAACTGGTGAGGGATATGCAAGTCATGTAACTGCATGGCGAAAAAACATGCGCATCCAACACCTGTGGTTTTCAATTGTGTATACGTGAAGTAAAATGTTTTCCGAAAACCTGTTTCGGCATAGGATGCAATTTAGTTTCGTTTACATAAAGAAAGCTTTGCAGCAGGTGACTCCAAATTCAGCTTTATGCTTTCGTTGGGTCAAACACAGATGAAAACACGATTCTTTGCGTAGTATATATACACTCCTGGAAATTGAAATAAGAACACCGTGAATTCATTGTCCCAGGAAGGGGAAACTTTATTGACACATTCCTGGGGTCAGATACATCACATGATCACACTGACAGAACCACAGGCACATAGACACAGGCAACAGAGCATGCACAATGTCGGCACTAGTACAGTGTATATCCACCTTTCGCAGCAATGCAGGCTGCTATTCTCCCATGGAGACGATCGTAGAGATGCTGGATGTAGTCCTGTGGAACGGCTTGCCATGCCATTTCCACCTGGCGCCTCAGTTGGACCAGCGTTCATGCTGGACGTGCAGACCGCGTGAGACGACGCTTCATCCAGTCCCAAACACGCTCAATGGGGGACAGATCCGGAGATCTTGCTGGCCAGGGTAGTTGACTTACACCTTCTAGAGCACGTTGGGTGGCACGGGATACATGCGGACGTGCATTGTCCTGTTGGAACAGCAAGTTCCCTTGCCGGTCTAGGAATGGTAGAACGATGGGTTCGATGACGGTTTGGATGTACCGTGCACTATTCAGTGTCCCCTCGACGATCACCAGTGGTGTACGGCCAGTGTAGGAGATCGCTCCCCACACCATGATGCCGGGTGTTGGCCCTGTGTGCCTCGGTCGTATGCAGTCCTGATTGTGGCGCTCACCTGCACGGCGCCAAACACGAATACGACCATCATTGGCACCAAGACAGAAGCGACTCTCATCGCTGAAGACGACACGTCTCCATTCGTCCCTCCATTCACGCCTGTCGCGACACAACTGGAGGCGGGCTGCACGATGTTGGGCCGTGAGCGGAAGACGGCCTAACGGTGTGCGGGACCGTAGTCCAGCTTCATGGAGATGGTTGCGAATGGTCCTCGCCGATACCCCAGGAGCAACAGTGTCCCTAATTTGCTGGGAAGTGGCGGTGCGGTCCCCTACGGCACTGCGTAGGATCCTACGGTCTTGGCGTGCATCCGTGCGTCGCTGCGGTCCGGTCCCAGGTCGACGGGCACGTGCACCTTCCGCCGACCACTGGCGACAACATCGATGTACTGTGGAGACCTCACGCCCCACGTGTTGAGCAATTCGGCGGTACGTCCACCCGCCCTCCCGCATGCCCACCATACGCCCTCGCTCAAAGTCCGTCAACTGCACATACGGTTCACGTCCACGCTGTCGCGGCATGCTACCAGTGTTAAAGACTGCGATGGAGCTCCGTATGCCACGGCAAACTGGCTGACACTGACGGTGGCGGTGCACAAATGCTGCGCAGCTAGCGCCATTCGACGGCCAACACCGCGGTTCCTGGTGTGTCCGCTGTGCCGTGCGTGTGATCATTGCTTGTACAGCCCTCTCGCAGTGTCCGGAGCAAGTATGGTGGGTCTGACACACCGGTGTCAATGTGTTCTTTTTTCCATTTCCAGGAGTGTATTTTTTCGGTCGAGGGCATATCCAGTATTTACTCTGAGGACTTTGTGTGTGTATAGGTAATCTCCCAAGCGTGTATTATCATTTCCCAAAACAGTAAATTTTTTCCATTATTAGTTGAAATGGAAATGAGCGTTTGGCGTCATTGGCCGGGAGGCCATCTTGGTGCAGGTCTTATTACATTCGACGCCCCCTTGGGCGACCAACGTGCCGTATGGGGATGAAATGACGATGAAGACAACACAACACCCAGTCCTTGAGTGGAGAAAATCTCCGACCCAGTCGGGAACCGAACCCGGGCCCATACGACGTCAATCCGTCACGCTGACCACTAAGCTATCTTTTTTTTATGGGGTAAAGGTGGTTTGAAGCTCAGACTGAGACGTCAAGGCTACTCATTTTGTATTTTTATTTTTTTATCCAATGTCAGACTTACAACCTTTGCTGAACATACATTTTGTTATACTACAGCAGAAATAGTGTCTACAATGTCCAAATGTTGACAAACAGTGGCTAATTAGAAAATTAATTAAGTAAGGAAATGAATAAAACTGAAAATGTCCAAATGAAAAGGACATGAAGACATCGCGGATAGTACAAATACAAAAGAAACATGCTCCTGTATCAATGAAATGAAATTCGTGTCGGGGGCGACACCTGCTCATGATCCGACGTTCGATAGAGCAATAGAGCCATCTATCGGCCCGTTCTCCAGACGTTGGTGTACGACTGGGTCGTCTTCTCGAAATTAACTAAGGGTCCGTAAGTGTGATCGATGTCTATCTCGGCTTCTTCGTCTATCTCATCTCTCACCCGTCAAACCCCATCTGGCCAGCGGGTCGGTAAATGTAAGTCGCAGGTAATTAGCGAAGTCTTGCCTATATTTCTTACGCTGCTTCAGCTTCGTGTGTCCATCCAGGAGAAAATGCCAAAAATCCATTTTGTTCTGTTCCGATTCGTTATAGACGTAGCCCACAACCATTCCCCGTACCCATGTCACTGCATTGGATTTTTGGACCGGAAAATAAGATTTTTCGGGGAAAAAAAGTGTGTCTGATGAAATTGTGTGAGGGGCGGAGCGTAACAGGAACGCCAATATCTGTCGTGCCAAGTGCCACACCGGATCCGTCCCACTACATGCTAAACGATGCTCATCAGTGTCCACTGTTGCGCAGCCTAAACATAGTGGAGTGTCTGCCAAATGAATCGCGTGCCGCCATTGATTCGTTGCGAACTTCCTGTTTACCACAACATACCATGTTGAGCGTACCGACGTTGGTGGGAGGTAAACGTTCCGTATAACGCGCCATATCTATCGCCAGTTCTTGTCTGGGTACTTCTTTTCCAGGGTATTCCTGGGGCACCGGCGCAATAAGAGTTGGTATACATCTCGCGTCGTCGGTAGTTCCGAAAGTTGCTTGTATCCGCGTTGCCATTGGCCCGTTAAAGGCAGGACTTGCGCTACCTGAGTGAGTCTCGGTGCTAGGTATACGTTAACATAGGTCACCCTCTCAATCATATCCAACGCTCTTAATTTCTGTAACAGCACCATGGTCCGCATCAGCTTCAATATCCGTCGGTAGTTATCCGCTGCTGTCCGCTGCACATCCGTGTGGAACGTAACACCTAGAACATTTTAAGGTGTTAACTAACATGAGCGGGCCTTCCTCCACCGGTTGTAATCCTCGACCGACATTCATGCAGCGTGACTTCTGTAGATTAAGCACGCTTCCCGCCGCCATACCGTATCGCTGTATCCATGCCAACGCGTACGTACTTCGTCACCTGTCCTTGCCATCAGCATCACATCGTCAGCATAAGAGCGGCAATGAAAGGTCAGTTGTGGCAACGGCACTCCCTCCAGCCGTCTTCGGAGACCATATAGACAGGGTTCCAAAGCCATTGCATACAAAAATATCGAAAGGGGGCAACCTTGACGAACTGACCTTGAAATAACAATGTAGTCAGTGCCCCGCCCATTCACCGAGACCTTTGATCGCACGCCGTGTAACAGTCGCATGATCACTAGAATGAAGGCCTGTGGGATTCCCAATCAGCCCATCACCGCGTGCAAGAAGATATGATGCACTCTGTCGAACGTTTGATTGAAGTCAATAGCGACTAGTGCCCCACGCACTCGGCATGCCGCTGCTAATGCGATGATATCTCGGTAGTCACCGAGCGCAGTATGTACGTTACTCTTACCGCCGAGGCATGTTTGATCTATGAGGAGTCTATCAGAAACTGAAGACCGCAGGCGAGCCCCAAGGATGCGCGCGAAGATCTTATAGTTGCAGTTCAAGAGAGTGAGTGGTCTATAATCTCCTGGCCTTCTGCCACAGCGTGGTTTGGGTATTGGGATGATGATACCTTCCGTGAATTCGACAGGTATCTCAGTCTGCGGTAACAGGAGTTCGTTGTACATCTGAATCCACGTCCATTCCATGAGGTATGCAAAGGCGCGGTAAAATTCAGTTGGGAAGCCGTCCTGTCCTGGGGACTTGTTCGGAGCCCCCCTGGCAATTGCGTCTGTCAGCTCGTCCTCCGTTATCGCTGTGATGAAAGTCTCTGCATCCAGTGGTGGTCCTTTATCTGGCATTTCGGAGATGACATCATGTAGTGTCTCGTGGTTCACTTGTGTAGGTCCATATAACTGGCGGAAATAGTCAGTAAACACATGCGCAATATCACGCTGGTTCACAACTTGGTGGACAGTTTTAGAGATTAGTTCCCTGATCAATGTCCTTCGTCGTCGTTGGCGTTCACGTACTACGTGGTGCATGGAGGGGGCTTCGGCAGCAACTGTGTCCGCCAATCTCGCCCAGACCATTATCCTTTCCATTCTTAGTCTCGTCTGCTGTAATAACTTGGCTTTTATCCTGCGTATGGCCGTGTGCCTTTTCGGCGATGGTTGTTGGGTCATCAGCTCCCTCGAGGGCTGTAAAATAAAAATCCGCCGTCGTGCGGTTACACTGCGATTTATCCTGCCCTTATCGTATCAACGTTCTCTGTAACTTTGGTTTTGCGCATTTGATCCACCACTGGAGAACCGAGGTGTATGCCCGTTGGCGGCGAACGCAGGTCTCCCAGACCACCTCTATCGTCCGGCGACATGCAGTGTCGCGTAAAAGGGCACTATACATTTTCCAGGGACCCTTACTCCACCATATCTTCTGACGCGTCAGTGAAATCGTACAGACGTACGCCATATGATCCGTAAAAGCCGCTGGCCAGAGTTCGGCATCCAGTATCGCCGTCCGTAGAGCTAGAGCTCTATCAAGTATAGTCGCCGAGTGTCCCGTTACATACGTATAACCCGTTCTGTCGCCATGCTGCAGTTACCAGGTATCCAGAAGCGCCATTTCGGTAACCAAAGCACGCAATTCAATGCATGTCACATAATTACGTACTTGGTCCTTTTGGTTGAAGACACAATTAAAGTCGCCACCCACTACATAGTTATCATAGCGTCCAGCGAACAACGGTGCTATCTCCTCGGTGTAAAAGGTCGCCCTTTCTCTTCGTTTTGTGGAGCCAGATGGCGCGTATAAACTGAGGAAACGAACGCCGTCGACAGTGATCGCTATTCCACGTGCCGAAGGGACAGACATGACTTCCTCCAATTCTATTCCTTCTCTGGTGAGGATGGCCACACCGCATCCACTCCCGTCGTGCACTGAATAATGTGCTTCGTAGCCGTAGAACTCCGGCTGCGATGTGAAACGCACTTCTTGCAGGAGTACAATATGCACGTCCGCAGCGTGTAACATATCTTTCAGCATTTGAATTTTAAGCGGTGTCCGGAAGCCATTAATGTTTATCGTTGCAATGTGGTACGCGTGGCCGCGTGGGATTAGCAGAGCGTCCTAGGGCGGTGTAGTCGTGGACTGTGCGGCTGATCCCGGCGGAGGTTCGAGTCCTCCCTCGGGCATGGGTGTATGTGTTTGTCCTTAGGCTAATTTAGGTGAAGTAGTGTGTAAGCTTAGGGACTGATTACTTTAGCAGTTAAGTCCCATAAGATTTCACAAACATTTGAACATTTTGGTACGCCTGACGTGTGTTCATCAGTTGTAGGGGGGTGTCATCAAGCGATGGTGTTGAAAACCGGACTGCAGTCGGCTATGGGCACCCCCGGCGCTCCTCGCCACACTAAGTTGTTCAACATTGCCCGGCCGCTCCCGGCGTCTGGCCGGGACTATCCTCAATCGTCGCGTTCCTTATCTTCATTCTATTCCTGTTGGCCCATTTCTTGCGCCCAGTCCCCCAGCGTATTTCCGGAACTGGCCGAAGGATGGTAGGCAATGTTGTCACCGCTCTGATGTTGGATAGTTGTCATCTCCACTTCTGCCTTCCGGTCACCAGAAGGAGAATTCAAGTTATCTTCGCTGTGCAATTCCTGCACCGTCATCTCCGTATCAGTTGAATCCACTGCTCTCAGATCGATACTGTCGTTGTCGTCCACTGTCCCCTCGGGACTATGGCTATCGTCAGCAGAAGTCAGTCGACGCTTCTTTCTTCTCTTCGGCGAACGCTGTTTCCGTCGCCTTGCTTCCGCATCGGCTGTTTGGGTTCCGTATCATCCGTCTTGGGCCTGGCCTATCGCGATCGCGGTGGAAGCACTGGCAGCCGCCACGGTTGAGCCTGGAGCGGCCGTCAGCTGTATCTCTTGTGTGGTGTCCTGTGTCTGCTGTGGTGGAACCGGTGGTCGGAGTTCCAGTCCGTTGGTGTCCATGTTCTCTATAGGGCGTAGCTGCTGGTGCCCATCGGAAATCTCCCTCACGTCTCCTCTCAGGGCTTCCACAAAGGTCAACGGTAATACAGTCATCTGTTGTGGCGCCTGAACGTCATCCCGTGGGGTTTGCACTAAACGTCGCTGGAGGCATTCCGAGTTGACGTGACCTCCTTTCCCGCACCACGAGCAAGTGCGAGGTTGTCCATCATAGGTTATAATCGCTCGACTACCTCCTATGTATAAATAAGAGGGGACGTGCTTTCGCAGTTCTATCCGTATTTGTCTCACCCCACTTAGGACGGGGTATGTTGTAAAACTGGTTCATTTTTCGTTCACATGAGATAGAACTGTACCGTAAGGTCGCAAGGCGTCGGTCACAAGTTCAGATGGGTCCTCAAACGGAAGTTCGAAGACCCGTATAGTGCGTATCCCCATTCCCGCGTGATCGACCGTAACCGCACCAACATTCCCGTCGGCATGACAGAAACGATACCCGTTCGGTGATCGTTGTAGAAGTCTTTCGGAAGCAGCCTCGTCAATAAGCTTGACATAGACAACGCTTGAAACGATCGATAAATGGATTCCCACGATTTCCTGTGGATAGATTTTTACCTCTTCTGTTAAAAAAGCGTTCAATCTCGTGTGCCTTCGGTCGTGTATAGTCGTTCGCAAAACTGAACTTCAAAGTCGTTTTTATGTACGACTGTGCCATTACGTTCTAGACTCACAACACCGCAAACGCGAAGCTGCTCCGACGTAAACAAACAGGCGCGCGCAACACAGCGCGGCCTGCGGGCAACACGGTCCGCACTGTGTCACTGCCAAAGGCTTGGTTCCAATGACTCTGAGCACTATGCGAATTAACTTCTGAGGTCATCAGTCGGCTAGAACTTAGAACTAATGACACCTAACTAACCTAAGGACATCACACACATCCATGCCCAAGGCAGGAGTCGAACCTGCGACCTGCCAAAGGCATTAAGAGTCGAAACGTTGTGACTCATTAAAGTAGTTTACGTTTATATGGACTGCACTGTATTTTCGAACAAAAATTGTATACATAACAATGTGCTGTTCTGTCTTCATCACTGTCGGTTTTACAGAAAACAAGAGTGTTTTATTTATGGGTCATCGTCATATGACTGGAATACTACTACGGTATCTGAATCGTCCGAAACTTTACAATCCTACTCATTTGGAGCTACTATCTTCATAGATCCGGCAGCTAGAGAGGCAGCTCTCATACTCCGTATATCAATCATCCCAACCGATTTACCCATTCATTTTAAGGACGTCAGCTGCCAGTCAAGCTTTGGTTTGCAATAACAGTAAACAAGGCTAAAGATGTGAGAGAGGGATGAGAGGACTGAGAGGGGGGATGGAGGAAATTGATTTAGAGAGGGGGAGTAGAAGATAAACAGAGAGAAGGAAAAGAAGTGATGCACAAAGAGGGGTGGAGGAAGAGAGAACGGACAGAGAGAGGAGGAGGGGGTGATGTCCAGAAAGAAGGGGGGTAAGGAGTTTCGGATGTATATCGAATTCCCATGCATATTTAGTAATTGCGAAGCAATGCCGGGTTAACTAAGATTCGTATATAGGCACTTTTCTGGCTCTAATTTTCACTATCTACTTGAATGATAGAGAAAGAAGAATGGAAATATTTGGTGTTCACTACACAGGATATCCACATTTACCTCAGTCATTATTCTTATCTTCAGAGCAATAGGAGACTACACAGTAAGAGAAGATAATAATGCGAATCTGATAAGGAAGATGTAAATCTCCGATATTTTCTGGTAATTGTCCCTGTTACGACAGTGAAATTAATGTCGCGGCATGTTTTCCAGCTAATTCATGAGCAATACGTGAGCCATTACAGTTACCGGGAAGCCCCAAATCCTGCGTATAGTTTGGAGCAGCCTGAAATGACAGGGGAGTCCAACGAATTAATTAAAAGTGAAAGACAGCATTTCTATATCTGCTATTCTGATGTCTTTTTTACGATGCCTGAAAATGGAAAAATATAGGATATTTCTTGTTTCTGGGTAAACCTTTACACTGACGTCAAAATCTCAGAGTTTTAGATTGTAAAATACTTTTTTAACATACACACTTCAAAAAAAGTTTTGCATCACCCAGGTTCCCGAACTCCTGAAGAAAGACGTTGAGTGTGGATATTGTATCACAGACACAGTCGCTTTGACTGTTCAGAGATGTCACTAAACCAGCCCAAAGATGTAAACAACCATGCATGAGCAGCGCCTATTAGACGGAGGGGCTCCGACAGCGGATCAGTTCCAGGCATTCCACCAGGAAGGAGGTACACGGCTGGTGTTGTCTACAGTTAAACCACGCCTAGACTGTCAATACTGCTGTTCGATCGCGTCCGCATTGTTACTTTGTGCCAGGAAGGGCTCTCAACAAGGGAAGTATCCAAGCGTCTCGGAGTGAACCAAAGCCTCGCTCTGGCCGCCCAAGGGCTACTACTGCAGTGGATGACTGCTACCTACGGATTATGGCTCGGAGGAACCTTGACAGCAATGCCACCATGTTGAATAATGCTTTTCGTGCAGACACAGGATGTCGTGTTACGACTCAGACTGTGCGCGATAGACTGCATGATGCGCAACTTCATTCCCGACGTCCATGGCGAGGTCCATCTTTGGAACCACGACACCATTCAGCGCAGTACAGATGGGCCCAACAACACGTCGAATGGACCGCGCAGGATTGGCATCACATTCTCTTCACCGATGAGTGTCGTATATGCCTTCAACCATACAATCGTCGGGGACGTGTTTGGAAGTAACCCGGTCAGGCTGTACGCCTTAGACACACTGTCCAGCGAGTGCAGCAAGGTAGAGATTCCCTGCTGTTTTGGGGTGGCAAAATCGGACCGTTGTGCGTCACTGGTGGTCATGGAAGGCGCCGTAACGGCTTTACGATACGTGAATGCCATTCTCTGACCGATAGTGCAACAGTATCGGCAGCATGCTGGCGAGGTATTTGTCTTCATGGGCGATAATTCGCACCCCCATCGTGCACATCTTGTGAATGACTTCCTTCAGGACAACGACATCGCTCGACTAGAGTGGCCAGCATGTTCTCCAGACATGAATCCTATCGAACATGCCAGGGATAGATTGAAAATGGCTGTTTATGGACGACGCGACCCACCAACCACTCTGAGGGATCTACGCCGAATCGCCGTTGAGGAGTGGGACAATTTGGACTAACAGTGCCTTGATGAACTTGTGGTTAGTATGCCACGACGAATACAGGCACGCATCAATGCAATAGAACGTGCTGTTGGGTATTAGAGATACCGGTGTGTACAGCAGTCTGGACCACCAACTCTGAAGATCTCACTGTATGGTGGTGCAACATACAATGTGTGGTTTTCATGAGCAATGAAAAGGGAGGAAATGATGTTTATGTTGATATCTATTCCATTTTTCTGTACAGGTTCCGAAACTCTCGGAACCGAGGCGATGAAAAACTTTTTTTGATGTATGTGTGATATAATTCGTAGGTTTTCCAATCTCAATTCGTCTTCTTTGGGAGATCGAGGCTGAGGCGACTTGTCTACTGTCGTCAATGCAGTTCCGATAAGATGTGGCACGCTACATAACCACGCGGCGTCATTATGTCGCCATTGAGGAAGGTAACATTTATCAACGGATCTGGAACATCTCTCAGCCCTGTAGTACTGGCAAAATAGCTTAGATAGGAGTCCCAGCTTCACCTTTACCCGCAAAACGACGATAAAGAAAGACACCACTTCTTTAGCGCTACCTACTTTGTCACAATCTGATTGTATTCAGGTCATTTCCCAAGTGGACTAGAAATGTTCATCGCTACCATTGTCCACTTGAATCCCGACTAGTACCCTAACACATCGTCGGAAATTTCAACAATGAATAATTCTGAGGATTGCAGTTCAAGAAAACAGTGCTCCAACACTCATAGATAATGAAGCACGTCAGTTCCCAGGGATAAAGTATGAGCCGGCAGGGGTGGCCGAGCGGTTCTAGGCGCTACAGTCTGGAACCGCGCGACCGCTACGGTCGCAGGTTCGAATCCTGCCTCGGGCATGGACGTGTGTGATGCCCTTAGGTTAGTTAGGTTTAAGTTGATCTAAGTTTTAGGGGACTGTTGACCTCAGAAGTTAAGTCCCATAGTGCTCAGAGCCATTTGAACCATTTTTGATAAAGTATGGTTTATTCTCACCTTAATGGGCTTTGATCAATCCATCAGCGTGATCTATAACTTCCACCGCTAATTATTTGCTTGACGATGTTGCGAACGATTAAGAAACCAGTTTCTTCTAAGTCTCTCAACATTCAACTTTAAAAACTACGACAGAAGATTAGCTTACACCAGGGGATGGTGCCACCGTGAAGTCGCTTATACTTACGCTAACTGTCAACACTTCCTCACAGACGTCATAACTGGCCAATTAATGTCAACATCTGCGCACAGGAACATAAGTTACAGTTCTTGCAATCTTTCCTGATTCGAAACTATTACTGGCCAATCTCTATTGTCCTCAAATATCTGTCTTGAGAAATTAAGCAAAAATGTAACGAAATATACAAGAAACCTAGTGACTGAAGAACTGACGTCAATTTGTTGATTGGGTCTGGTCATGTCTAATTCTTTAAGGGTTAAAATCAGACAGTTTCATATATTCGCCACTAACGCAGCTGTTGGTGTCTGCCGGAAACAAAATCACAACACCAAATATAATTGGAGTAATGAAATTTAGGGAATACTTTTATGTAAGTAACATATTTAAGTGATTACCATTGCAATATCAAAAGTTAATGTAAGCGCGAGATGAGCCACTGCAAATTTGAAATGCTGGTACATTAATAACACAGGACATCGAATTTTTTTTTTGAAAGACTACTTTGATAGCTGATCTTTATAGATATTTATGAGCTGAATCCAAATCTAGCCTTAGTTTATTGTATCACCCACAATTCTCGAGCAATACACTTTCTATTCTGGTACCGCGCGCCGCGGAATTTGAATCCGCGACAGACGTCATGGACGTCGAAGACCCATAGAGATCTCTGCACCATCGCGCTGTAAGCTGTGGGGGCACGCGCCTCCTGGCCCGATTTTAGTGTGGGGCGCCACAGTTGAACACGTGGTCCCAGCGGCCAATAGCGGCGCCCCCGTTAGCGAACTTAAGCGCCTGCCTCTCGCTCAGCCAGATACTCTACACCTCCCGCCGCCTTGATCCCCCTCACCCCCTAGTTGCTCCTCTCCACTCCCATCCTCGCCCCCTGCCACGTCTTCACTGTTGTGTCCCCCCTACACTCCATCTCTACACTCTTCATCTCCTTTCCCAAGGTGGCTTCCATCAACTCCCCCTCCCGAATGATGCCCTCTCTCCCTCCATTTATCCCTCCCATCAACTCTGATCCTCACCCCTCTTCCTTTCCTCCATCCTTTTCTTGGGCTCCCTCTCCCCCCTTCCATCCTCATTTTTCTCCACCTACCCTCTCTCTGCCCCCCCTTCTCTCCCCCAAGTTCTTTGCATTTCCCTCCTCTGCCTTTTCCCATTCCCTCTCGCGTCTGCCCTGCCCCTCCCCCTTATGAGTCCTCTTCCTCCTTTGGTTCCGCTCCCTTTCGTTTATCTTCTCCTCCCTCCTTGTTTTACCCCTCATCTGTCCAGGTCCCCCACCCCTCCCACCCCCTCATCTGCCCTAGGCTATGGTGTGTCCTCTTTGTGCCGACATTTTAGTGCAGTGTTCACAGTGAGTGTTCAGTGTTGTGTGTCTTTTCCGAAGTGTTGCGAACGGCCATCATACTGTCGCTGGGTGTGATTTTATATCTCTTGCGAACAGAAACCAGACTGTCGTCATGTTTTTAATTGTCTGTCTACTATGTTACCTGTCTGCATCCTGTGTATTTTATCCGCTTTGCCAACCTTTTGCTTTATGTTTAACTTTCCTCAATTTTCCGCAGTTTTACAATTTAACTTCTCCTTACGTTTTAAAAAAGTCTGTAGGCTGCAGAGCAGCGTATTAAGCTGCTGCCAGCCCGCCCCCTTCGGGGGGAATCGAAATACAATAAAGGAAAAGAAAAGCAGCTCAGCCAGCCAGTCTAATGTCGCGTACGTCGGTTTACACCACGCTTCGCGCTAGACTGCTTACTTCCTTGTTCTGTGTATGAGTGGACGTGTTTGTTTCCTTGTGACTCCGATGTTCGATCCCGTTGTATTCGTTCTGTCCTTCGTTGGTCGTGTCCGTCTTCTCCCGCTGTTTTGTTGTTCGCGGGCCTCTCCGCAGGTCCCGCCGCGCTTTCCGTCATTTCTACCCCGCGACCGTCCTGGTCGCACTTACAACATTTTCATATAGTATAAAAACCCTATGCTATACAGTAAACAGGGAAATTAATGAAACGCTTTGTTACAACATAAGCATGGTTTGCATTTACGGTAAGCTACTTAAAACAATGATATAATTAATAGAAGTTTCACTTGTCACCTGGAATTGACTTGTATTTTCTTTCTCATTTTTCTTTGAAGCTTCTTGTGTAGCGTTTTCTACGATGAGTCGCTTGCTGAACGTCTTGGTAAAGTGACCAACAGTAGTCCCCCATTATGTTGGTGCTCCAGCGGCCTTGGTAGCAGTTTTCCATCACTTTAATGTCCTGGTGCAAACGCTCTCCTTGCTCCTCAGTAACATCTCCTATATTGTCCAGTAAGCAATCAAGGTGACTGTTCAAAAAGTAAACTTTCAGGCTCAGTAAGCGTCCTAAAGTTTTAAACTTCTTTAACATTGTAGCTATAGCAGAAACATATTCTGGGTGTTTTTCATGTCCTAAGAACTTTGTAACGACTAGCTTGAATGATACACATGCTCCTTTCTCATTTAAGGTCATTGTGGATTCAGAGTTAACATCAAACATCAATTTTCTAATGTCAGGTCGGACAAAGACGCCTTCTTTTAGATTAGCTTCTGAACGGTATGGAAAACTTTGGCAGAGATACTTAAAAACGTGTTCCATCTTTAAGCATAGCCTTTACAAACGGTTTCATTAGGCCTAACATTATATGCAGAGGTAGTAGGAGTTCGGTTTTTGGATCTACAATGTTTTCGTGTAGAATGTTCTTCTCACGAGGTTTCAAAGACTCCCTCACAGGCCAGTTCTTTCTACACCAGTGTTGATCCCTAGCCCTAGCCTTGTTTTTCACTCAAGAAACATGGAAATTTGGTAAAGCCACCTTGCTGACCAAGGAGCATGCATGTTACTTTTAGATCGCCACATATCATCCAACCATGAGCAGAACAGCCTATTTTATTTAGCACCATTTCTAGGTTTTCATAGCCTTCTTTCATATGTACAGAATACCCAACCAATATAGATGCATATATGTTACCACTGTGTAATAAAACAGCCTTTAAACTAGTTTTGGATGAATCAATAAACAGTCTCCTGTCTTCTTTTTTGTATTCAGTACCAAACTTATTCATCAGACTGGGTATGTCTGAGCAGTACACTAAATCACCTTCTTGTTGAAAAAAAACTTGGAAAATTGTTGCTATCTCTTTTTGTACATGTATATGCTGGTTCCAAGTGCCAATAAGTTCTTTTCTTTTAATCTAGAGCCAAGCAGGTCAGCTTTTTCTTTCCTTAAGCCCAGATCCCTAACCAAATCGTTAAGCTCGGCCTGAGTAAACAATCTGGGCCCTAGACTTTCTGTATTACAATTGAATTCATCATCATCTGGTTCATCTAAATCAGATTGTACATCAGAAAATACATCTATTGGAATAGAATTTAAATCATCTGGTGGTTCAGGAAGCGGCAAATCTATACCATGCCCTACAGGTCGGACGGCGTACGGAAGGTTGGGGTAGCTTATTACCTTCTTGTTTCTCGAATTACGACCAGTAATATCAACACTGCAAAAGTGGCAATCATTGGAATGATTTCTTGGCTCGCTCCATATCAAAGGAACAGCAAATCAAAAGGCTTTTTTCTCCTTTTTGGACTATTTTCTCAGATCTTCAACACACACGTAACATACCTTATTTAGCGCCTAATATTTATCTTGATCATCAAGTTTAGATCCAAAGTATGATAGATAAACCTTTCTCACAAAGTCTGTAATGTTTCTTTGGTGTTTTTTAATCACAAATATAACAAAAATTGTCAGCAGATTTTTTACAACCACGATTAGAGGGTACTTAGCTCATGTACAGGAAACGGGAAAGTCAGGTTAGATTGACAGTAAACAAAACACCATCTCTTAACACAAAAATAGATTCGACCTTTTTTGTCAGAAAATGTTTTTCAGCAGTGCTACCAACGTCATCTACATTAATTACACCTCCTTTGTAAATTATTTTATCTATATAAAAGCTGGTAAATTCTTTAAAAATTGCTTAATTTAATAAATTTAACTGTAAAATGCGAAGAAATGGTTGGTGCCAGAGTTTTTGAAGTATCATATTTGGACTTCCCACTCTAACAAACATAAGAATAAGGTATTTTCAACAAAAAGTTCCTCCATCGTTGGCCTGTGTAACCGGTGTAACCGCCAAAATGTTGAATACTAGCATGCAAACGTGCATGCATTGTGTTGCACAGATGCCGGATGTCAGTTTGTGGGATGGAGATCCATGCCTGCTGCACTTAGTCTGTCAATACAGAGACGGTTAATGCTCTTCGTGGATGACACGGGGGTTGTCGTCTGATGATGTCCCGCATGTGCTCGATTGGAGACCGATCTGGTGATCGACCAGACCACGGAAACATGTCGACACTCTGTAGAGCATGTTTGATTACAAAAGCGGGATGTGGGCGAGCGTTATCCCGTTGGAAAACACCCCTTGGAATGAATGAATGGCAGTACAACACGAGGGCCACGCAGGATTAGCCGAGCGGTCTAAGGCTCTGCAGTCATGGACTGTGCGGCTGGTTCCGGCGGAGGTTCGAGTCCTCCCTCGGGCATGGGTGTGTGTGTGTGTGTTTGTCCTTAGGATAATTTAGGTTAAGTAGTGTGTAAGCTTAGGGACTGATGACCTTAGCAGTTAAGTCCCATAAGATTTCACACACATTTGAACATTTTTTGATTTGAACAACACGAGGAATCACCAGACTGACGTGCAGATTTGCAGTCAGGTTGAGTGGGACCGAGCGTGGTGGCGCATTGGTTAAGACACTGGAGTCACATTCTGGAGGACGACAGTTCCATCTCGCGTCCGGTCATCCTGATTTAGGTTACCGTGATTTCCCTAAATCGCTTTTAAACATCAGCTATTGAATTAACAGGGCTCGATATCACCTAGAAATAAATCATTTTGTGTTTGTATAGATATCCCAATGGTAGTGTGCACACTTTTTTCAATAAATTAACAGAAGTTCTAGATAAAGTCTCAAGTACAAAGATCAAATAATTCAGTGTGGGGACATTAAAATCAACACTAATATATAAATGAATCCAGCAGCATCTTCATAAGCATCCTTAAAACTTTTGGCATGTCCCTATTGGTCAATAGTGCAACAAGTGTTACTACAATGACTGCATCAGTAACTGACAATGTGGCGACAAGTATGGACAGGGAAAAATGGAATGTAGCTGTAAAAGACCTCAGACTATCAGGCCATCTCTGTCAAATAACAACAGTAAAATCAGGCATCGAATCATTCCCTAAACTACAAGCCTCCAAATAACATCTACCAGAAATCAAAATAAAAGATTTTTCAAAAGAACTAGAAAAAAACCTGGGATGAAGTGTATAAGGAAACCAAAGTGAATATGAAATTCTCTAAATTAACCACATTGTTTAAATTGAACTTTGAGAAGGCAATTCCAAAAGTACGCATTTCTGGATCAACATCTCACAAAAACAGATGGATAACAGCAGGTATTAAGAAGTCCTCCCAATCACTTAAATACCTCAGTTCCATGAAAAAGATTTGCAATGATCCAGAATCCTTAAACTTCTATCAAAGACACAAAAAGATCTGTAGGAAGGTGCTGATTGCTGCAAAAAAGTCATTTAATGACAACATAATATATAATGTAGATAATAAAAGGAAAGCAGTCTGGGATGTTATAAAAAAGGAAACGGGGAGAGGCAAACAAACGCAGAGTAACATACTGCTAAGGGAAGGGGATAAAGTAATAAATGATCCACAACACTTAGAAAACTATGTAAACGAGCATTTTTCAAGTATTTCAGAGGAGTTACAGCAAAAATTCCCCAAAACAAATATAACACCTGTAAATATTGTTGCACTAAATACAATGATGTTACTTCCAACCACAGACAATGAAGCCAATTAAACTGTTCAAAAACTAAAAAATAAAAAGTCAGTAGGCCTAGATGTAGTACCACTGTGTGTAATGAAACAATTCATAGGGGTTATACAAGGCCCCTTAACTAATATAATAAATGAATCATTCACATCAGGGACATTTCCAGAGCAGTTAAAACAGGTAAGAGTTGTACCTTTGCTTAAGAAAGATGATGCGGAAGACATAGAAAATTACCGGCCCATTTCCCTGCCGTCAGCATTCTAAAAAATAATGGAAACAATTATGAAAGACAGGTTAATGAATTACCTAATTAATACAATCTTTTAAGCGAATCACAGTTTGGTTTCCGTAGTGGCAAACATATGGAGTCGACCATAGCAGCATTCACAAAAGTTGTACTTGATGCTCTCGATAAAGATGAGTGTGTCACAGGCATATTTTTGGATCTTTCTAACGCTTTTCATACAATCGACCACAATATTCTATTAAATAAGTTAGAAGCATTAGGAATATGAGGGGTAGCTAATGACTGGTTTCGATCATACCTAACATATAGGGTACAAAGAGTAAAGATAGCACATACTTCAAACAGATGTAAACATTTAGTAAAACACCTATCAGAACCAAAATACGTTAATATAGGGGTTCCGCAATGTAGCTTATTAGGACCAATACTATTCCTGATATACATCAATGACTTTCCCAGTTGTGTTACTCGAGGTGAAAAAATTCGCTGAGGACAGAAGTATTATAGGCACTGAGCAAACAAGAGAACTCTTTGCAGAGAAAGTGAAGGAAACACTCAAGGAAGTTTATGAGTGGTCAATAAGCAATAAAGTGACACTGAACATAAAGAAAACTAATGTCATGAATTCCGGTTTGAAGAGGAAAAATGACAATGTTAAATTTAATGTAGATGGCACCTCTATAGACTGTGTAACAAATGCAAAACTCCTAGGAATTAATACTGATTTTCAGTTGGTGTGAACACACAAAGGTACTTGCAAACAGAATGTCATCAGCATGTCATGCCCTTAGAATCCCATCATCAGTGTATAACATGCAGTATCTTTTATTTACATATTACTCATATGTACACTCAATTCTTAGCTATGGCATTCTTTTTTGAGGAAGGAACGCACAAAATATGAACACAATTTTCAAACTCCAGAAAAGAGCCATAAGAATAATATCCAAAAATACTAGTCGAGCTCATTGTAAAGATCTGTTCAAAACGCTGGGGATTTCAATTGCTCCATGTGAATACAGCTACCAGTCAGTTATACACATCAAAAATAACATTGATAATTACTGCACAAACAGCTCTGTCCATGACCATGCAACAAGACAGAGACTCAACTTACATTTACCAAGATAAAATAAACATAAAACTCAAAACAGCATTTTCTACCAAGGAATAAGTCTATACAATAAATTACCAAAGGAGATAAATGAAACTGCAAAAATACACTTATTTAAAAAGGCAACTAAAAAGTACCTGTTATGCAATACATTTTATACGTTGAAGGATTAATTAGATAAAACAGAGTAGGGGTTTGATAAAAAATGTTGCACAGATTAATAACAATAATAATGGTTATAAAACATCCAACATTCCACATAATACCTTCAATTTGTCTTTTTCGCTTTTTTTGCTTTCTATAAAAACCCCCAAGCTATGCATAGCACAATACTAACACCTCTTCCTCTCTCTGAGCTCAACATCTCATTCATTACGGAGGGATGCTGACTCAGTTTTTCAGGATAGCAAATGGGAAGTTGCAGGACAGAAAATGGCCCAGAGATTATCAGTGTGTGTTTGTGTGTGTAGTGTGTGTAATTTTATGAAACAATGTGTGTATAGTGTGTGCAGTGACTAACAGTGAGATACGTGTGAACAGTGTGGCATTACATTATTTAATAAGTTTTTTTTTAAAAAGTATTGTATACCAGGAGTAAATCTAATGATTGTCTCTAACTAGAAGTTTTTAAATATATGTACATACGAATTAGCTTAATTTAAATTGGTCTTAACATGTAAATACTTTTTACATGTCCTATATCCTTGGAAAAAGAGATCAATGGATAAATAAATCTGCTACTACTGCTACTACTACTTCTACTAGTACTACAAATCCGAGATGGTTCCTTTGAAAAGGCACAGCCAACTTCCTTCCCCATCATTCCCTAATCCAATGGGACCGATGACCTCGCTGTTTGGCCCCCTCTCCCAAATCAACTATCCATGAGGGTGCGTGCGAAATCGCACCTCAGATCACAACTCCAGGTGTAGATCCAGTGTGTTTAGCACGCATACAGGTTGGTTATCAGCCCTCAACTGGCCCCATTCTAATCAAAATACGGCCATCGCTGGCACTGAGTAAGAACCAAGTTTTATCAGAGACCACAGCAGCTCTCCACCCTGTCCTCTAATGAGCTATCACTTGACACCACTGGAGTCACAAATGGCGATGGTTTAGTGTTAGTGGAATGCAAGATATATGGCGTCTGGCTTGTAGCTGTCCTTGAAGTAGTGTCAGATAGACCGTTGGTGGCAGAGCAACCCGTGTTCCTGCTGCTAAGAAGGTGAGTACACCATTCCTTTGTTGTACACTACTAGCCATTAAAATTGCTACACCACGAAGATGACGTGCTACAGACACGAAATTTAACCGACAGGAAGAAGATTCTGTGATATGCAAATGATTAGCTTTTCAGAGCATTCACACAAGGTTGGCGCCGGTGGCGACACATACAACGTGCTGACATGAGGGAAGTTGCCAACCGATTTCTCATACACAAACAGCAGTTGACCGGCGTTGCATGGTGAAACGTTGTTGTGATGCCTCCTGTAAGGGGAGAAATGCGTCCCATCACGTTTCCGACTTTGATAAAAGTCGGATTGTAGATTAGCGCGATTGGGGTTTATCGTATCGCGACATTGCTGCTCGCGTTGGTCGAGATCCAATGACTGTTAGCAGAATATGGAATCGGTGGGTTCAGGAAGGTAATGCGGAACACCGTGCTGGATCCCAACGGCCTCGTATCACTAGCAGTCAAGGTGACAGATATCTTATCCACATGGCTGTAACGGATCGTGCAGCCACGTCTCGATTCCTGGGGTCGTTTGCAAGACAACAACCATCTGCACGAACAACTCGACAACGTTTGCAGCAGCATGGACTATCAGCTCGGAGACCATGGCTGCGGTTACCCTTGACGCTGCACCACACACAGGTTCGCCTGCGATGGTGTACTCAACGACGAACCTGGGTGCACGAATGGCAAAACGTCATTTATTCAGATGAATCCAGATTCTGTTTACAGCATCATGATGGTCGCATCCGTGTTTGGCGACACCGCAGTGAAGGTACATTGGAAGCGTGCATTCGTCATCGCCATACTGGCGTATCACCCGGCGTGATGGTATGGGGTGCTATTGGTTACACGTGTCGGTCACCTCTGGTTCGCACTGCCGGCACTTTGAACAGTGGACGTTACATTTCAGATATATTACGACCCGTGGCTTTACCCTTCATTCGATCCCTGCGAAACCCTACATTTCAGCAGGATAATGCACGACCGCATGTTGCAGGTCCTGTACGGGCCTTTCTGGATACAGAAAATGTTTGACTGCTGCCCTGGCCAGCACATTCTCCAGAATTCTCACCAACTGAAAACATCTCGTCAATGGTGGCCGAGCAGCTGGCTCGTCACAATACACTATTTACTACTCTTGATGAACTGTGGTATCTGTTGAAGCTGCATGGGCAGCTGCACCTGTACATGCCATTTATGCTCTGTTTGACTCAATGCCCAGGCGTATTAAGGCCGTTATTATGGTCAGAGGTGGTTGTTCTGGGTACTGAATTGTCAGTATCTATGCATCCACATTGCGTGAAAATGTAATCACATGTCAGTTCAAGCGTAATACACTTGTCCAATGAATACCCGTTTATCATCTGCATTTCTTCTTTCTGTAGCAATTTTAATGGCCAGTAGTGTATATTTTTACGAGCTTCAAACGGGAGCGACTGCAGTAATGGTTATGAACTGTGATTGCTCTGTATAGATGCGAGCTGAGTTGGCGACCCTTCGCTCACAGCTCCAGGCTGCGTTGGCTTCTGTCACACAGCTTGAGTTTGCTGCCAAGTGGCATAACTTTGGGGGGTCGGACACGGGGATGCGAGAGACGTCGAGCAAGTCCCACTTGTCCTCCGTTTCGCCCACTGCTGTGGCCGCCACAGGTACTGCCTGCACTGAGGTTGGCCCCTCACCTGTGGTCACATGGGAAATCATTCCAAGGTCTGGCAGGCAGTGGACAACTTTCCGAGGGGCAATCCTAGTGCCTCCCCTGTTAGTTTGACGAACAGGTTTAGGGCATTATCTGTGAATGACGATGTCTCTGAGCTGGATGAAGTCGTCCACCCTGTTCCAGAGGAAGCTTCTCAGCCCACAAGGTCTGGTCATTCACAGCGGGTGGGTTTGCTGTTAGTTGGAAGCTCCAACGTTAGGTGCATAATGGGGCCCCTTAGGAACATGGCTTCCAAGGAGGGGAAGGAAGGCAGTGTGCACTCCATGTGCATACTGGGGGGGGGGGGGTCATTTCGGATGTGGAAAGGGTGCTCCCGGATGCCATAAAGAGTACAGGGTGCAGCCAACTGCAAGTGGTAGATCATGTCGGTACCAATGACGTATGTCGCTTTGGATCAAAGGAGATTCTCTCTGGTTTTGGGCGGCTAGCGAAAATGGTAAAGACTGCTAGTCTTGCTTGCGAGATTTAGGCGGAGCTCACTATCTGCAGCATCGTCGATAGAAACGAGTGTGGTCCTTTGGTGCAGAGCCGAGTGGAGGGTCTGAATCAGAGGCTCAGGCGGTTCTGTGACCGTGTAGGCTGCAGATTCCTTGAATTGCGCCATCGGGTGGTGGGTTTCCGGGTTCCGCTTAATAGGTCAGGAGTCCACTACACACAGGAGGCAGCTACATGGGTAGCGGGGGCTGTGTGGAAGGGACTGGGCGGTTTTTTAGGTTAGAGGGCCTCAGGGAACCACAGAAAGGGCGTCTGTCTAAAGGGGGGGGGGGGGGGGGAGGCAGGTAAAACACAGTAAGGTAGTTGTAGAAACGATCAGTATTGTCGTCGTAAATTGTCGTAGCTGTGTTGGGAAAGAACCAGAGCTCCAAGCCCTGATAAAAAGCACTGAAGCTCAAATAGTTATAGGTACAGAAAGCTGGCTAAAGCCGGAAATAAGTTCAGCAGAAATTTTTTCTAACGCTCTACCAGTGTTCAGAAAGCACAGATTAAATACAATTGGTGGTGGAGTATTTATTGCTGTCAGCAGTAGTTTGCCTTGTAGTGAAACGGAAGTAGATTGTTCCTGCGAAATAGTGTGGGTAGAAGTTATACTTGACAATCTAACTGAACTATTAATTGGGTCGTTTTACTATCCCCCCAACTCAGAAGATATAGTTGCTGATCAGTTCAAGAAAACTTGAGTCTCATTTCAAATATTTATTTATTTATTTATTTATGCATTTATTTTACCTGGCAAGATTAGGGCCTTCAGGCCCTCTCTTACACCTAACCAGGCATACTCAGATTCAACAAATTTCAGTTTCTACAGAACATTAAGGACATATAACATGTTATACAGTATTAATGTTACAGAAAAAATTAGAGATTATAAAAGTACTACAATGATAATTATAACAATCAAAAAGTAATTATAATAATCAAGAATAATAATAATAGTAATGACTATGTATAGGAAAGTGAACATATTTTTCTTTTATGAATGTCAGTCCTATTGCTAGTTGGGAATTTTCTCGTTATATTCTTGCAGCTTGTGAGTTATTCTCATCAAGCAGAGACATAAGACGATAAAATGGGGTGAAAGAGATATAGAAAAGGTAGATAAGTTAGAGGAGGAGAAATAGAATGGTAAAATTCAAAGCTATGATGGAGAGGAGAAAGAAAAAGATGAGAGGGGCACGACAATGGTGGCTATACCGTCCCTAATATGTAAGTCTTGAGTTCCCTCTTGAATGTTAAGTGGTTCTGGATAGGACGCAGATCACAGGGGAGCGCGTTCCATAGTCGTATGGCTGAGATGGAGAATGACACAGAGAAAGATTTTGTGTTATGTAAAGGTACAGCCAAGATGCTAGATGTATCCGATCTGGTATTGCGGTTGTGGAATGATGATAGGTGTTTAATGTGAGAAGATAAGTATTGGGGGCACCAGTGGCTAAGAAATCGTTGAACCCCACTCATACAATTATAGTCGGTGGTGACTTTAATCTACCCTCGATATGCTGGAAAAATTAAAATAAAAATACGTTTAAAGCCGGCGGCAGGCATGAAACGTCATCTTAAATTGTACTGAATGCTTTCTCAGGAAATTGTTTTGAACAGTTAGTTCATGAGCCCACTCGAAGCGTAAATGGTTGCGAAAGCATACTTGACCTCTTATCAACAAATAATCCTGGACGAATAGTGAGTATCGTGACGAATACAGGGTTAACGATCAGAAAAGTTTTGGCATGATTTCAAAAAGATAGTATCGACAGCAATTGAGAGATATATTCCACATAAATTAATACTTGATGGTACTGATCCCCCATGGTACACAAAACGGGTCAGATCGCTGTTGCAGAAACAGCGAAAAAAATGCCAAATTTACAAGAACGCAAAATCCCCAATATTGGCAAAGTTTTGAAGAAGTTCGAAATATAGTGCGTACTTCAATGCGAGATGCTTTCAATAATTTCCACAACGGAACTCTGTCTCGAAATCTGACAGAAAACCCAAAGAGATTCTGGTCATACATAAATCACATCAGTGGAATGACGCAATCAATACCTTCACTGCGCAATAAAACGGTGAAGTCACTGATGACAGTGCCACTAAAGCAGAGTTATTAAACACTGTTTTCCGAAACTCCTTCACCAAAGAAGACTAAGTAAATATTGCTGAATTCCAATCAAGAACAACTGCCAATATGAGAAACATAAAAGTAGATACACTCGGTCTCGCAAAGCAGCTTAAATCACTTCATAATAGTAAGTCATCCGGTCCAGATCGTATACCAGTCAGGTTCCTCTGAGAGTATGCTGATGCAATAGCTCCGTATTTAGCAATTATATACAACCGCTCGCTCATAGAAAGATCCGTACCTAAAGACTGGAAAATTTCTCAAGTCACACCAATACCCAAAAAAGGAAGTAGCAGTAATCCTTTGAATTACAGGCCCATATCACTAACGTCGATTTGCAGTAGGGTTTTGGAACATATACTGCATTCGAAGATTGTGAAGTACCTCGTAGAAAACGATTTATTGACATCTAGTCAGCACGGATTCAGAAAATATCGTTCTTGCGAAACACAACTAGCTCTTTATACTCATGAAGTAATAAGTGCTATCGATACTGGATGTCGAATTGATTCCATAGATTTCCGGAAGCCCTTCAACACCGTTCCTCACAAGCGTCGTCTAACCAAACTACGTACCTATGGAATGTCGCTTCAGTTGTGTGACTGGATTCGTGATTTCCTGTCAGAATGGTCTCAGTTAGTAGTAATAGACGGAAAGTCATCGAGTAAAACAGAAATAATATCCGGCGTCTCCAAGGAAGTGTGCCCGCACGTTCTCGTGACCACCGTTTGCAGCAATCACGTACAGTGATTACATTGTTGCCAAGTCTTCCTGCAGTAGCTCAGAATGAACATCCAGTTTCTCGTAGCCCAATTACACGACCTCGTTCAAACTCAGTGAGGTGTTGATAATGGCGTCTTTGTCGCCTTAAAGACATTCTTGACTATCATCAGTTCACCACGTCCACTCTCAAAGGTAACTAACACGACCGTTAAGCGTGTGTTTAAGGCGTATCTGATTTGCAGAGTCATACTGGCGCTGGTAGTGCCACTCTTGTGTGTCGGGCCAGAAAATTGGATAGACATCGTCTTTTAGAGGTAGAAACGCGCCTACCAACTTTCGTTTATGTCGCACAACTCCTTCTTGGTAATGCGATTTCTTTCCGGTGGTGTATTTCTGCAACATTTTCTTACCAATAGGGTATAGTTCACACAAGTGCCTTTATTCATATAATAGAACTTAAGTTTGCGTCCAGGAACATACGTTATGTGACATCTACGGAGTTCGAGGTATCAAAATGGTTCAAATGGCTCTGAGCACTATGGGACTTAACATCTGTGGTCATCAGTCCCCTAGAACTTAGAACTACTTAAACCTAACCAACCTAAGGACATCACACACATCCATGCCCGAGGCAGGATTCGAACCTGCGACCGTAGCGGTCACGCGGTTCCAGACTGAAGCGCCTAGAACCGCACGGCCACACCGGCCGGCTGAGGTATCAAAAGGGCGACAGTGTCAACATGGTGGTAGACACTTTGCGGTTCTCATTCATCGCATCCACATTGAGGTTGCAGTCAGAAGCAGAAGAAAAGAAATCGTCTCCAGAAAGTGGCAAGTATAAAAATTACGGCTGCAGTTAAGTGTAATATAATGTCAGTATTTTGTGTGTGGTACTGGAGCGTTTTGCTCTTCTTTCGCTGGCTATCATTAAATCTGGGATATAAAAACGCTAGCATCATGAATCAGCAGTATCTGGATAGTCTACGCCGTTTCCACCACTGTCTCGTCTGCATCGTCGCAATCATTTCACCAGATACTGTTCCGTCTCGCTAAGTGTGTACCCCAATCCAAGCGTCATTATCTATGACTGCGCTCTCCCGGAGAATGAGACCTACCTTATGTTAGTAATTATTGAACTGAGATAATGCACATGAAAAAGTTAACCCTCTGCAATAACGAACAGCTTTGTGCATCTCTGCATTCAGTTCTGTCAACGAATTCGTCGCTCCGCAAAATTCACGAGACAGACAACATGACTGTGAGAACTCTACAGTCGCACATGTATACGGAGGCTTTTTTCTCTATTTATAACAAAACTCCAATTAATTCGATGTACCACGAACTGCGACATCAATATTGACAATTTCTACACTCAACTAATCGCAGCAGACACATATTCTTCATCTTACCGCCTTCTTTGTTGCCTGGCACTTTCGTAAGTGTCTCTCCACGATTCTGTGAACGAACAGACACCCAAGAACTAATAACTCTGCACACAAGCATCGTTTAATACATGGACGGATGTCAGAGTAACTTCGTACATGCACGCACCAAGTCTGAGTGTGTGTGTGTGTGTGTGTGTGTGTGTGTGTGTGTGTGTGTGTGTGTGTGTGTGTAAGTGATTAGTTGTGCAATTGTCCATAACAGGTAGAAAACCAATATAGGGAATTAGAGCTGCACATGTTTGGCGTTTATATAAGGTCTGATAGGGTATATAAGAGGCGCGAATAACGTCAGTTATTGAGTGATCACTGTAGATGCGGCAGAGATGCCACGTACTCGTACGAGACAGCGTTATCAGCATCTGATAGAGTTTAAAGGGGCCTCATTATGTGTCTTCATTTGGACGGCTTGTCAGATCGTGCAGTATCTGGATTTGTGGAGCATTGAGATGTGACAGTGGCCCACTGTTGGCTGCGTGGTAACGTGAGGGCAGACATACTTGTCGTTGGGGTACCGGTAGACCAGGTTAACTGCCACGAGGGAGGGTCGCTTTATTATGTACCAAGTACATCGTAAGCCGTTCAACTGTGGGTCTTTCACCCGAGAACAAGAACAGACTCCCTGCAACATCCTGTGTTATCCCGGAGACTACCAGCAGCCAGACTTGGCATTTAATGTTCCGCGCGTGGGCTGCCGTTAACACCAAAACACAAAAGGTTGCATCTGGAATAGTGTCGTGACCGGGAAGCACGAACTGAAGATAAATGGCGTCGTATTGTGCTTGGCGATGAATCGTTGTTCTGCATTACCCTGGATGACCATCATCGGCAAGTACGGCGGTGACCTGGGGAGAGATCCCATATTTTCAGGGTTTAGGAAAGGCACAGCAGTGTTACTCCAAGCCTCATGGTGTGGCTAGAAGTCACTGAGGGAACTCTGACGGCACATGTATCCTGTTATGCTACCTCTCAAGCGAGAGTAACGTGGTGCTATTTTAGCTGGACAGTCCTCGCCCTCATATGACACGTGACTCTATGAACTGTCTGCGTGCTGCCAACAACATTGAAAGTTTTCTTCCCGGTAGAGCATGTATGGGAACAGGTCGGACGTAAACTCCGTTCCAGCACCAGTCTGCAAGATATCATGAACCAGTCGCAAAAGTTGCGGGCCGGCTTCACTCTGGAGAGGATATAAGGGCTTTATGCCAGTCGTTCCAGCCGAATCAGTGGATGCTTCCTGGCCAAACTGAGTCCAACGCCACACATGTGGTGAGCTCATACTGCCAAGTTCTTTGCAAAATTGAAACGATTCTTTCAACCACTGAAATAGCGTTACATACCCTCTCAACTAGGGAGCTTTAATTTTCTTTCCATTTCCCTTTCTGGGTGGTTCTTTTTTTAGTCAGGCAGTATGTTACTGTTACAGGACGCTTGGTTCAATTAAGACCTACTTTCTGAAGAATTAGTTTTACACTGATGACACCACTCAATTAAAGTAAGCAAAATGTGGTAGCAATATGGTTTTATTTTGTGCTAACAAGCTGAGATATGTGGTAGGAAATAAACTGGCGAAACATCTGCTGTAATATCTAAGTAGCACACTCGCAAGTAATATTACTTCAACTTTCACTGACTCCAGATAATGTCAAAGTACTGTTGTCGAGCTATTCGCCGCACATTATGTCAATCCTCACATGGAGTGCCATTCCGTGATTTCCAACCGGCCCCATCGCCAGGAGAGCCATCTCACGCCCTACTGCTGTGCGGCGCTCATAGCGTTTTTCGCTTTGCACTTCAAACGTCGAATTCCAAAGCGGTGCGACGAAAACCCGTCCACATTATTGGCAGTCAATTAGCACGCCAGTAATGAGATGACGGTCGCTGCGGCTGGGCTGCGGCTGACAGCGAATGCTCCCGCCTACCACCGCCTCTCGCTGTGACGCTGTTCCACAAAATAATATTGTTGTATCATTATGATTCCTGGTGAATACGATTTCAGGCACTCGATAGTATTGTTCTGAAGTGAAAACGTCTGTCCGCTCTTCGGTCGAACTTCCTTTCGTGACGAAATAACTGTCAGGTGCGAACCGCTAATAACTACGAGACTAATAGTACATAATGAATGGTTGGTCCCACAACAGATACATGATGTCTGTACGTGTTTGTTGCGCGGTACTTATTTTGCCTGTGACGTCGCCGCAAGCGCATTCGCGTCATTGTTACCAACTGCCGTTTTGTAATGTTATAAATTGGTGTACTGTGGAAATGGGTTTAGTTAGAACATTGATTCGCGTGTCATTGCGAGGAGCTTGCAGAGCCCTATAAGCTCCCAAAGCGGAGCAATTAAAAATATTCACCGAAATATGAGCGAAAATCGGTATTGAACTAAAAATTACAAAATAATGAAAGATGTCGTCTCATTTGACCCGCAGATATGTTCGCAATTATAGAAAACGCAAGTCAGAGCAAATTTCTCGTCTAGAGGAATCCAGAACACCTAAAAAGTCCGCTCTAGAGTGAGAGCGAGAGCTATGACAGCGTGGAAAAGAAATGAGAAAACGGCACAAAGCGCAGTGTAGCTGGCCCACCGGGCCTACAGTGGTCAGTGACAGTCCAGACTTGTGATTTATGTACTCTATAATCATTCTTCTACTTTGTGAAAGTATGGTACTAAAGAGACGGATGATCTAATTACGTATAATACGAACAACTTGTTATGATTTTATCCCAAAGTTTTCACGAAAAATCTGCGGCGCAGAACCAAACTGCGCATACAGAAATTTTTATTTAATTCAGCCGATATACTGCTAGCTGGAGGTTGTAAGCATTTATTGTCATGGCCTTTCGACGTAAATACTCATTATGTTCTAAACTAGTAATTAATGATGAAGTATCTGAACAAGTGTCACATTTTAAAGATGTGGGGTGCAACACGAATTATTGTGATGTTAGTGATAACAGGTGAAAAGCTGAACAGTTTCGAGTGATATGTGGAACAATGAACAGGACGCTTCACTACAAAATCCAAATAAATATACGGATAAAATTTTATAACACTGTGGAAGTATCATTACTGTTGTTTGGATGCTAATGGTACATAAACGAAAAGAAATATGGCATAAAAATAGAAGCAACCATGATGAGATTCTCGAGGACAGTGAAGGGCTTCACAAGAAGAGAGTTATGAAGAGGGAAGATGTACGAAATAAGTAACAACTTAATATAGAGATAGGTGAAAGACAACGTAGGAGAATCGTGAGCTACAAACCCAAAGGAAATAGATAAATGAAATAGAAATGATCATTGGGTTTCGGGACAAGGGTGGAAGCATATCCGATACAGCTAAAACTGTAAATGATCGCGTGCCGCCGTGGCTGAAGTATACCCTGCATGATAAAAAGGACACTCAGAAGCCGGCGCCGAGGAGACTGTGCTGCACCACGGGCCGTAGGTGACAGGGGTGAACGGCGGCTGCGGGGATGTGTACGGGGGAAGAGACGTCCATCTGTTGTGCAACTGATCGCCCAAATGAACCAAGAGGCTAGCAACAGTGTGTCCTCAACGAGCGTCCAGTGCCTGGGGGCCTCCGCAGCCGACGCCTGGTTCATGCACTCAGGCTCAGACTGCTGTTCACAGCGACGAAGGCTGGAATTTGCGCAACTGGACGCGCACTGAGTGGCAAAACGTGGCCTTTTCAGACCAATAACGTTTTATCTCCATCGTACTGTAAGCAAACAACCTGCAACAATCGTTGGTACGGTTCAGGGACAAGGAGCGAGCATTACAATCTGCGGAATGTTTTCGTGGGATTTCCTGGATGATTTCGTCGTTCTCAAAGGGACAATGAATCAACACAAGAACGTATTTATCCTTATGAACCATGTACACCCATAGGTGCAGTTTGATTTTCCTCGGCACAATGGCATCTACCAGTAAGACAAAGCAACGTGTCACACAGCTCGCTGGCCAAGGTGCTGGAGTCGGCGTGGCTCCACTTTCCTGTCGGTACCTTCCAGAACCTCATCGACTCTCTTCCTGCACGTTTTCACAACGGTCTGTGCTGCAAAAGGAGGTTATTCGGGTTTTTGACAGTGTGCGAAAAGTGTAATTTGTCATAGAGACCAGCAAAGGTCTCAGTAAAATTTACAGTTATACTGACTGTACTTAGACCAGTAACTATCTAGCGCAATCAAGTCAGAATCTAAATCTGTATCTACACCCCGCAAACCTCCTTACGATGTGATGGAGAAAATTTCTGGTAACACTATCTTTTGCCCCTTCACTGGCCATTCGAGAATGCGAATGGGTGGAACGACTGTCGATAAATCACCGTATTAGCTCTTATGTCTCTGATTTTCTCCTGTGATCATTTCCCGGGATGGAAGTAATATGTTGCTCAAATCTTCGTGGAACGTACTGCTGCGCCGCGATGAGGTCTGGCGAAGCAGAAAACGCTACGTCTGTCACGCCAAAGACACTTCACAAGAAGGATGTCGCAATAAACCTCAATAGTAGGAGCTCTTGGACAAGAAGACGTATTCAAGAGGCTGACACTGCGGAAGTCGCCATTCAGGTCTTCTGAAAGAAGTAGTTGCAACCCATTACAGTACTCCCGGGACAGTGCATTTACTGATGCAATAGGAAAACTCGGTATCATAGTTGCTCAACAGTCGGGAGTCGTACTTTTACTTACAGAGCAAAACCGCTACCGTTTCAGAAACGACAGCAGACCAGGCTAACATATACAGGGTGCTCCTCAAAGCAGTTAGATGCGATTTATCAGGTGTTTCAGTATATGCCTGCTATTTTGTTTTTGCAATATGTTGCTGGAGACAGTCCAAGCCAGTACTGCTTCTGAGTTAACGAGCATTTCGCTCTCATTTAAGAATATGGGCGAAAGAGTCAGCCTTCAGGAATTGTGAAACGAAACGAACCCTGTCGCCCAGGACCGAATGTCACAAAGAGCGCAGTTTCGCCACGAAATGGGGAAATTCATAGGCGTCTGTTCTGCTGTAGTGTGCGAGTGAGACAGACGAGAACCTACGTCATAGGAAAACCCTGTAGAAGCTGTGGCCAGAGAGACGTAGCAGTGTTAAATATGGCGGACCAAAGATCGGCCATAAAGGGAAACATTTATGAAAACTATTTAATTCTGTAGTAATGCAGGGAATGAAGCCACAGTAATTTTAATCTGCCATCCTCCACAAATTTTCATGGTAATCCCAATAAAACTGGAATATTGATCATATCTATAGTAGTTTAGGATTTACTGTTAAAGTGAAATTAACAAGTTTTCTAACAAAAACCTGTCTGCTAAAACCTGAACGATTTGGTCGATCTTGACGATCGACATTTCATATAGAAGCGCATCATTAATACGACAAACGTTGTAAATACAAACTCTGTAACTTTATTTGTTTGAAAGACATAGTAAGTTTAAATTATCAATATTTACAGTTAAGCATCAGATCATCATTTCCTCCACACAAAACACACTGAACGATGAAGCATGACACCTTATGGAATCATTAGGTAACAGAATATTTGTTGTAAAGTTTAGTGCATAATAGTTACTTTTGTTTTTTATTTGTTTATCAGAAGGCACATTGGTGCAAGGCTACTGGCCATGACATTCAAAGTTAAGAAGGAAATTGTATTGGTTTTATGTAAAAGAATTTATCGTTTACTATGTAATGGATATTATTGTTACTTTATTTAGAAGTGAAATTGGTCAAGCTTTGATTATTTGAATATCTTAAAATGTAAAATAATATAGAATAAGCTGTAGCCTATAAGATGGGCGGCTTCAGGAAAGGAAACTGCACTAGTCAGTTGATGGAGTATGTCCGGTGAGCGGGAAGTGCGTCAGGGGACGGACAGACAGACAGTGCTGGTGCAGACGCGAAAGCTGGCTGTTCGGCTGGAGACACCAAAGTGGACAGATCGGATTGAGACGCTAAAGCGGACAGTCGGTCATTAGGCAGCTAGCAAGTAAAACGACTTAGAAAATTTCGCGTTGTGTGGTATCGCGGGACTTAGTCTCTGAGCGGTGAGCAGCCGCGCGCCTGGTGTGAACTCTTAACTTTTCGTGTAAGTGACGAGGTGGAATATCGGACTTGTTTTTCGCGGTGATATTATGAATGATTGAACTGTTTCAAACGGATAAAATCTAAATACGACCACTTTCGCTGTTAGTTTTCTTTATGAATAAACATTATTCTAACCAAATCACAACTGTGTGGCCTACATCACTTATGGGTCGTTAATTCAGTTCGCGATATTATTATTACTCTTATTATGTGTTATATTTGTATTTCGCAAACTTGCCATCAGCCAGACAATTTAACCAAAGGGTCACAAGTGTCTAATTTAGGGCGTGTAATGCGACACGTGCGGTTCAACCCCTAGACGAGTTTGATCCAAGACATTTTGACGAAGGGGAACCGCATGTGAGCCCGAACATATTTGGGATGTTAGCTCGCATGCTCATCACATCTTTCATGTGATGCACGCTTTCGATGGAGCTCATCGGTTTATTTCTCATTATAAACAATATTATTTTGAAACGGAATTTTACGTGCTCAATCTATAAAATGATCCAAGACAAGTCTAGAGCAATATTAGTTTTATCGTTGTGTGCTAACAGGGACAGTAAAACACAAAGAATCACAAGTAATCCAAAAAAATGGATCAAATGGCTCTGAGCACTATGGGACTCAACTTCTGAGGTCATTGGTCCCCTAGAACTTAGAACTAGTTAAACCTAACTAACCTAAGGACATCACACACATCCATGCCCGAGACAGGATTCGAACCTTCGACCGTAGCGGTGTCGCGGTTCCAGACTGCAGCGGCTAGAACCGCACGGCCACTTCGGCCGGCGACAAGTATTCCAGTAGCGATAGCACCGTCCTGGCCAGTGCTGACTGCTAGGGCCATGCAGTAGCGCTGATTATTTGCTGATGGAATGCTTGACGAGCAGAACTTGCTTGGAGTGACTCCAGCTACATATTGTGAAAACAAAATCGCAAATATCTGCTGAAACACTGGACAAACTGCGTCTGAAGATACCCTATATACCGGCAAATTTAAACACTCGGTCACAATCATCGCCAGCCGCAGCCACGACGGGAGATAGTAACATAGAACGTAATCATGTTATGTAAATCGAAGTTGAAGGGAGGGGGGGGGGAGAAAGGAAAGGAAAGGGGAAGAAAGGGAAGGAACTAATGATATAAACTGCATTGGTATGTTATGCGGAATCAGCGGCGATGAATGAAATTGTGTGCCGGACCGGGATTTTCTGCTTAGTAGGCAGGTGAGTTAACCACTGCGCCATCCGCACATAGTGTTTATCACAAATGGGCTGAGTACCTCAGTACGCTCAAATGTCGACTTAGCGCCACATACCCGCAGTTCCAACCCATGCCCTCCATGCTCCCTAACTTTAGATACGCGCTGGAGGTCGAACGTAAGTGTGCATCCGCACTGAAGGCTGTGGATTTATTGCTCATCGAGGCGAATAAACTATATGAATGCACGGTGTCTGTTCTTTCAGACATCTCCGAAAGAACAGAATCCACGAATTCATATAATGTAATGGAATCACACCTCATTTGCTACAATCTATAGACTCTTACCCCATCTGTGGCTGAGGCAATGAGTAATGTATTCATCTATGGGTGAATGTCAGGATGCGAATCATTAAAACTATACACATGAACCATCTGTGAGTTTAGTAGCCCCACTAAGGTGATTGACTCACTGGTCATTGCGAAGTGAAGCTACTAGTTACAGATTGTATCGCTCTAAAAGCGTGACACATTAAAATCAATCTGCTGGCTCATAGCGGAAACGACTCGTGACAGCTGTACACTGGAGCGCGCTCACCCAAATGTGCATTCCTTATCAACCCAACTGACTGAGTTCAGTCCGCAGCTCGTGGTCGTGCGGTAGCGTTCTCGATTCCCACGCCCGGGTTGCCGGGTTCGATTCCCGGCGGGGTCAGGGATTTTCTCTGCCTCGTGATGACTGGGTGTTGTGTGCTGTCCTTAGGTTAGTTAGGTTTAAGTAGTTCTAAGTTCTAGGGGACTGATGACCATAGATGTTAAGTTCCATAGTACTCAGAGCCATTTGAACCATTTGACTGAGTTCAGGACCTCAGATATCACACTATACTCCTGTCTGAGACATGGCCGAAACAGGATATCCCTTCCAGCTCTATAAGCATTGGTGGTTACATTTTTCTGAGACATGTCAGAAGTAATAGACGAGGGGACAGTGTGGCAGCATATATATGCGCAAATTTGTCCCCCAAAGTCGTGTCCGCGTCTAAAAACGAGAATAAACAGCCCGAATACATGTTCACTGAAATTAAATCTTTGAAAACGTGATTCGTGCAGCGTATTGTCTAACTTGAAGGCTTAGTGTTTTTTGATCGGATCGTTGTAGGACCAGAAAGTAAAGGTTCCTTTGGCGACGACCTAGAAAATCAGAAAGGCTTGGGGGAAAAAAATCGCATCACCAAAAAATAGTTAGTGTAGAGTAATGAAATTTGGGAAATACAGCTGCCTAGGTAACATATGCAAGTGATTAACACTGCAAGAACACAGGTTAATGCAAGCGGTAGATAAGCCATTGCAAATGTAAAATGCTGGTACATTAATAATCAGTGTATTCGCCAGAATGTTGAATGAAAGCATGCAAACTTGCATGCATTGTATTGTACAGGTGTTAGATGTCAGTTTGTGGGATGGAGTTTTATGCCTGTTGCATTTGGTCGGTAAATACAGCGATGATTAACGCTGGTTCTGGATGACGCTGGAATTGTCGTCCGATGATGCCCCACATGTGCTCGATCGGAGACGGAACTGGTGATCGAGCAGGTCAAGGTAATATGTTGACACACTGTAGAGCACGTAGGGTAACAACAGGTCGAATCACCAGACTGACGTACAAATCTGCAGTCAGAGTGCTCTTGCTGCCATAGAATATCGCACTCCAGACCATAAGTCCGGATGTAGGTCTAGTGTGTCCAGCACGCTAACAGGCTGGTTGCAGGCGCTCAACTTGCCTCCTACTAACCAACACGCGATCACCACTGACACCGAAGAAGAACCACCTTTCATCAGAAAACACAACAGACCTCCATCCTGCCCTCCAATGAATTCTCACTTGACGCCACTGAAGTCGCAAATGGGGGTGGTTTGGGGTCAGTGGAAAGCACGCTACAGTGTGACTGGCTTGCGGCTGTCCACCATGTAAACGATTTGTAACAGTGTGTTGTGTCAGTGTGGTGTCAACTGCTGTTCAAACTACTGCTGCAGATGCAGTATGATGCGCCACAGCCGTATGCCAAACAAGATGATCTGCTCTCTCGGTACATACGAGTAACTAGTGGCTTTATTTGGTAGGAAGTTTTGCCGGCCGCGGTGGCCGTGCGGTTCTAGGCGCTCCAGTCCGGAGCCGCGCTGCTGCTACGGTCGCAGGTTCGAATCCTGCCTCGGGCATGGGTGTGTGTGATGTCCTTAGGTTAGTTAGGTTTAAGTAGTTCTAAGTTCTAGGGGACTGATGACCACAGCAGTTGAGTCCCATAGTGCTCAGAGCCATTTGAACCATTTTTTGCTCTCTCGGTAGCGTCACGTCGCCATACGGAGCCCGTTCTTCTTGCAACGGTAATTCTAGTGACCACCGCTGCCAGCAATCTTGTACAGTGGCTACGCTCCAGCCAAGCCTTTCAGCAATATCGCAGAAGGAACATCAACTCCTCGTAGCCCTAATACACGACCTCGTTCAAATTCAGTGACGTGATGATAATGACATCTTTGTCACTTTAAAGGCATTCTTGATTAACATCAACCTACCACGTCTAATCTCAAAGATGACTAACGCCCACGACAGTTACAGCGTGTATTTAAAGCAAAAGTGATTTGTATCCTCATAGTGGCGCTACTGGGGCCATTCTTACGTGGCTGCAGCGAAATTTTAACAGGTATTATATTCCAGATGTAAATCACACCTACTAACTTTCGTTTATATCGCGCACGTTCTTCTTGGTAACGCGATTTTTTCCGTCATTGTGTATGGTGGCACAGTCTATAACCCAATGCATTATTTCTAATCTGTACTGATCCAAAGATACATCATGGAAACATTGCGCTCATTACAAGTATATGTACCTTACTCTTCTATGCCATTTGTGACATCTTGTGACATAGTAATATTTTTTATTTACTTAGCTTCTCATTTGTTGTTATTCGTCCCATAACACAATACCGTACACATTAGTAATGCTAGGTCTCACATAGCAGAACAAACTCGAAAGAGGAGACACGTGCAATCGGAGCAGGGTTAAATCCTAAATTTTGAGGATGTGCAGGTATAATGAAAATTTAACTCACCTGAAAGTACGTGATATTTCATAAATTAAAACCTTAAGGAAGAAACATTTGAGAGGCATTCATAGGGAAGCTACACTGTATATGACTACGCAGGATTTATAATGAGAGCTAGTAATAAGGACCTGAAGCGAATGGAGATGTAAAAGTTAGAAAAAGATGGCCAAATGTGGCCCAAAATGTCGGAAAGTATAAATATCTTTGCCAACACTGCAATAGATATCAATATTCCAAAAACCGTAGGGCAAGCGCATTTTATATTGTACGAAAGTCTGGTGATTTTTCTTCTTAGAACTGAGAAAGAGATTCACGACAAAAAATTTATAACGCCCTTGACACTGCAGTTGACATTTCGGTGGAGTGTTTGTATACCAGACCCCATGAGTTTCATACAAGTCTCAATGTGATGTTTTCCCGTCGTGAAGACTGGCAAAGTCTACGTTTCGCGTGCTAGCACTGGAAGTATCATCAGCTCGCTGATTACTCTTACCGGCAAAACCTTACAGGCCGAGACACAAATAGGCATCGTTGACGATGTGACGGTCTATATGTTCGGAGGAAGTGGAAAACAAGTCGCTTTGTCCAGTACGATACTACCCAAGTTCGTCCCAAGATCAGTGAATGCATTACCTCTACCTCATATTCATTTCTCTGCTACAGAAAAGAAGAAACACTGTAGACCTTGAGACAACTAAAGGCAGAACGAATCGACTGGGGGATATAATTTTTTATTATGCTGAGGACTTCAGTCGGAAAACTGGTTTGATGAAAATCTCAAAGCTGGCCTGTTCGGTGTAAACCTCTTTGTCTCTGCACAACTACTGCAAACTACATCATTTTAATCTTCCTTGGTCTCCGTTTTCAATATTTAGACTCCCCCACCCCCAAAAAAACTTCCCGTCATTACCAAAGCGACTACTCCATCTATTCCATTCCTTGAAGCCTCAGGACGTGCCCTGCTACCCCAATCCCTGTTTTTTAACGTCTGTTTTATCACTACATTTCAAAAGGTTTTGTTATCTTCTTTACCCTGCTAACGGCCCTCATTTCATTTCCGCAGAAGGATACTTTACAGACAATTACTTTTAGAAATGATTTCCCAGTATTTAAATTTATATTAGATTTTAACACTTTTCGACCTTTCAGGAAGACTTTTCTTGCTGTTGCCTGCCTGCGTTTTCTGCCTTCCATAATTCGACCATCGTCACTTATCTTTCCGCGCAAACAGAAAAACTTAATGGTTTAAATGGCTCTGAGCACTATGGGACTCAACATCTTAGGTCATAAGTCCCCTAGAACTTAGAACTACTTAAACCTAACTAACCTAAGGACATCACACACACCCATGCCCGAGGCAGGATTCGAACCTGCGACCGTAGCAGTCCCGCGGTTCCGGACTGCAGCGCCAGAACCGCTAGACCACCGCGGCCGGCAGAAAAACTTACCTACAGCTTTTAGTGTCTTATTTCCTTATCTAATTCGCCCGGAATCTGTTCAATTGCTGTTCTAAATCCTTTCCAGTCTCTGACAGAATTACAGCGCCTTCGACCAGCCTCAAAGTTTTTATTTTTTGTCCCTAATTCATTTTCCTTTGCAAATTAATCCTCAGTTTCCTTTACTGCTTGCTGAATGTACAGATAGAATAATATTAGGCTTACGCTACAAATCTGTTTCGCTCCATTGTCGGATACTGCTCCCTTTTCGTGTCCTTCTACTTATTGTTAATTGCAGTCTGGTTTCTGTACACGTGGTGCATAGCCTCTGATGCTTTGTATCTTATCCCTGCTCCCTTCAGAAGTTTAAAGAGCACTGTCATAAGGTTTCTAGAAATCTACAAATCCTTTATACGTAGACTTATCTTTCTTCGACGCATCTTGTAAGTCTTAGTGTCGGTATTCCCTCCGTACTGCCAGATTTGTAGATTTCTAGAAACCTTATGACAGTGCTCTTTAAACTTCTCCAGAACGCAACTGATCTTACCAGAGGTCGGCTTCTACCGCTCTTCCCATTCTAAAGTGTGATGTTTGCTCTGCGTCAATAATGGAAAGCGAATAAACGCAGATAACTTTCTTTGTTTCACGCACTTCTGTCAAAGCTTATGAGCCTTCACTTAGTCATATGTTCAGTACAAGTTCAACTTTCGATCGGAGAAAGTGACTGCATTTGACTTTATTATTCTCAAACAAAAGGCCAGTAATCACGTTAATTATCGCCCTTTTCTGTAGGCGCTATTCATTACATTTTTATCCCGAAATCTCCTTTATTGCGCAGAATTAACTGAAAACGGGATCAGTGGATGAAATTCAATTTGCAGGCCAAAAGGACGAGAAAGGGCCGCAGCTGAAAGGGCCAGCGGCCTAAGGGTCGAAAGTTGAGCTGCAATAAACGACAGCGTCAAAATCATTTCCATGTAAATTACCTCGTGTAACCATTTGAGGCAAATTTTTTCTCATTTCAAAGCTAGGGAATCAATATGTACCGTGCCTGAGGGACAAAGATTCTACGTCGTTACTGAACACTAGCAGCAACGGCTGAATATGCATTCTAATTCATTGAATACGTATGTGATCATACATATTCTCATTGATTATGATACCTTAACATTTAATCCATAGTAAGTACATTAATACCGAGATATTCCTGCGCTTTCCAACAGTAATACTTTGGACTGTTATTAGCAGAAGTCACTACGTAAATCCTCCTCTGTATCTACAAATGGAACAATTATCGTTCAAAAGCGTCTGTCGCTGTTTTACTCGAATTCCAAGCTCTTATACTCAAATACCTTTAATTAGTCTTGTTGCTATAACTGCAGAAAGATGGGCGAAAGGCTAGGATTTTCCTTCTTGTAGACAAAGTGCTATTTAAAGACAAAGAATTAGCTGAGATGGTGCCGATGAGGAAGGAAATCGAGTGTGACGTCGCGAAAGAAACCTTCCCGACTTTAGTCAGAACTAATTTAGGGAAATCGCGGAAACATAAAACTGTATTATCATTCACATACAGGAAAAACAACAGATCTGCTAACCCACTGTGCAGAAAATGAAATTCAAGTGAACTGTATGTTTGTTAAGACACCCACTAGATACGCGTTTATACCAGTTATCACATAATCCTTTTTCTCAGCCATTTCTCATGCAAGCATGCCGGACACATAACTCAGGCTGTGGATTCTGTCGTATATCACGTTATTTACTTGAAATGAAATTACCTTCTGTGTGTGTGTGTGTGGTGTGTGTGTGTGTGTGTGTGTGTGTGTGTGTGTGTAGATATAATGTATATTGTTATCTACTGTCCACAGCTCGTGGTCGTGCGGTAGCGTTCTCGCTTCCCGCGCCCGGGTTCCCGGGTTCGATTCCCGGCGGGGTCAGGGATTTTCTCTGTCTCGTGATGATTGGGTGTTGTGTGCTGTCCTTAGGTTAGTTAGGTTTAAGTAGTTCTAAGTTCTAGGGGACTGATGACCATAGATGTTAAGTCCCATAGTGGTCAGAGCCATTTGAATCATTTTTTGTTAACTACTGGCATCGCTTTGCAATGTAGGCCAAGTACACCTCGTTCATTTGATAGTTTTCCGTCATTGTGACGCATGTGGACACTACAATTCTTTGACGTGTTATCAGTTGCTATAGACTAAATCAACGTCACTGCAGTCATACTGAGAGCGTGATAAGTACGCCTGGAAGATCACTGAGTTGCACAAGAACGGAGAACATTTTGAATTTGCAAAGAAATCAAATTAGTGGCATGTACAGAAAAGATGACTGGCTATTTTGTTCTTAAGCTATCTTCAATCCGTTTTTTCTCAAAACTATGTACAAAAGTTTGTTCGTTGGTGTTGGTCTGAGATGCAGAAGTGGACCCTGATACTGACGGCAGCGCAACTTCTCTTTGTTTTCGCTGTAGCCTACGTCTTAGTGTTATACAGAATGTTCGGAAATTCCGGATACAAAACACCTATTACTTGTAGTGGGGAGTGAGCACATAATATTTTGAATGGGAACCCTTGTTCAGAAACGTACCGTTTCCGTTATATGACGGTTGCAATTCAGATATGTAACACGTCCAAGTCTGCTGAGGGAAAGAAAAAAGTCTCAGAGTCGTTTATCCTGGTATGCAATAGGGTAGACAAGATAACGTGTACTACGTCAAACGGTCACCTGATGTTGTAATGCATCAGTACTGTTCTGTACGTACAGTATACTGGGAATAATGTGCACACGTAATGTTTATGATTTAATGCAAACAAATGTGCTTATTAGATAAGTTGATGTTTCGTTATATTTCCTTTCGATCTGTTACCTAATAATTGTATGGCGTCACGCCTAGTTCAGTTCCTCAAGCGGAAGTGAATAAGTTAAATATCTGAACTGAAACCGTCGTGGAACGGACATGAGTTCCTATTCAAGATATTATGCACTCACTCCCCTCTCCAAGTCCTACAAGTTTGTAATGGGAATTTTCCAACACTCTGTAGTGTCGTGATATATATAGGCTGCACACTATATTTTGGCATCCATTCGTCATATAAAACAGTATCTAAACTTCGTTAAACACGTTTTTCATTATCTCTATGTCTTCAGATGTGAAAATAAACAGGTGAAGTGGGCACTCTATCGAGGAATTACGGAAAGGCTGGGAAAATTAAGAACTCAAAGAAAACGTCTAAGCCCCTTGGATCGCAGCAAAGTGGAATTGCAGTAGTGGATGAAAGCCGTGAGTTCAATTTATTTCAATTCCAGCCTCATCCGCATCATCCAGTATTACAGTCGCACCTCTGCCGGCGTGGGATCAAAGACGTTCTCAGCCTTCTTTCGCCACTGCAGATATTACTAGCGACCAGACACTACAAGCGATCTCCCACCTGTTGGCTTTCTCACATCTAATTTCAATAAAGATTACCGCTTGATGCCAGCTCGTAATTACATTTATCACGCCTATACGCGGGGTTCAAAAAAGGAACAAACAAGCCAAAAAGTGCTGTAAACGTAGGTTCTAAAATACACACCTTAAAAGTCATGGACGTCACCTTCGCTACTGTGAAGCACATCTCTTCTACTGCAAGCTCTTTTCTGTTTCAGCGGCCTACAGAATGCAGTAAAGTAGTAAACAAAAATGAGGACACATTTGTGTTTTATTTTGCGTTGATACAGCATGCAATAAACATATGTTAGTGTTGTTACTGTAAATCGTGTACCATTTTTCTGGTGAGTGCAAAGATAAAACTACAATGTAATGACACTTCACAATCATATTAAAACACTAAATGCTTCCATGAGAAATAATGTATGTGCTGCACTTACCCATAACTGTGAATTCGGTTTCCAGTAACAACACTAACAGGTGTATCCTCATGCTGTATCCATGGACAAAAACAAAGGATTGTGTCTTCATTCCTTTACTGCATTCTGTAGGTGGTTCGTAATAGCAAAGAGCTTACAGTAGAAGAGACGTGTTTCACAATAGCGATGATGAACTAGTGCTCATAGCTCTTAAGGTATGCCTTTTAGAGCCCATGATTACTAAACATTTTCGTCTTGTTTTTGTGTATACTACCGCCTCTTAAACTGTGGAACGCTTTTTTTTAAACACGCTGTGTCGCCTCATCCGTAAGTACCGCGACACTTCAGTATGGCCAGGGAATGAAATGCGACATCGGTATTTTTGGCAACCGAGAAATTACTCGAAGTCACAGGCGTCGCGTAACCACGAATGGTACGTGATGTTTGTTCATTCTGACATGTTCGAAAGAACAGACACCACGCATTCCTATAATTAACTTGCCTCGATGAGCAATGTATGCACAACCCTCCGTGCGGATGCACATTTCGTTCGACTTCCAGTGGGAATCTAAAATTAGCGAGCATGGAGTACATGGACGAGGACTGCGGGCAGGTGGCGCTAGGTGGGACTGTAAGTCGGCCAGTGAGTGCAGTGAGACAGTCCGTGCGTTTGCGATGAACACTGCGTCCGGATGGCGAAGTGGTGAACGCATCTGTCTAGTAAACAGGAGAACCCGGGTCCGAGTCACGATCCGCCACACATTTTCACTCGTCGCCTCTATGCAGCTGATATCATTAGTTTCTCCCATACCCTTCCCTTCCCTTTCCTTTCTCCTCCGTTCACCTTCACTTTACACAGCACGAGAGATTAGATGAACGGAGACCTACACCGCATACCGAATAAATCTGTGGTAGCTGAATAATACGTGTACTTAAAACTTAGAAAATATAAAGCAAAAAGCTATAGATCCTTTCCTAATGAAGCTACAACTCTGTGCTAGACTGCACGCTATAACGAAACTTCCTACCAAATGGTTCAAATGGCTCTGAGCACTATGGGACTTAACATCTGAGGTCATCAGTCCCCTAGAACTTAGAACTACTTAAACCTAACTAACCTAAGGATATTATACACATCCATGTCCGAGGCAGGAATCGAAGCTGCGACCGTAGCAGTCCCGCGGTTCCGTACTGAGCGCCTAGAACCGCTATACCACCGCGGCCGGCAAAACTTCCTACCAAATAAAGCCACTAGTTACTCGTATGTTTCAGTCTGGGATCCAATCCCGAATCCCAGATGTTCTAGTACTGGTCAACTGAGTTTTCAGTAGAGCCAATAGGAGTCAACCTCCTCCCATAATGGGACACTGTGCCGGCCTGGGTGGCCGAGTGGTTTTAGGCGCTACAGTCTCGAACCGAGCGACCGCTACGGTCGCAGGTTCCAATCCTGCCTCGGGCATGGATGTGTGTGATGTCCTTAGGTTAGTTAGGTTTAAGTAGTTCTATGTTCTAGGGGACTGATAACCTCAGAAGTTAAGTCCCATAGTGCTCAGAGCCATTTGAACCATTGTTTTGGGACACTGTCTGTAAAACAAACCTTCCAGGTTCAGTTCCCAGTGAGGCGCACAGACCAAACTTATTACGAAATGTCTTAATTTAATGTGAAATACTGTTTGATAAAAAAACTAAACTCAGTTGAAATTTTGGTGGTTAAATGCACATTAACGTAGACAAGCTAATTAACTGGAAAATGATGCCGTGAGCAAAATCTACTCTTTCAACGTAAGATCGTAACTGCACGCCCGAACAACATCGTCAGTTAATGCTGATAGTAATATTTCTGTGTTTCTAACTTCAGTGGTACACATCATCACTATGCAATCAGAAGTCTAAATACTAACTATACTCCATAAATGTTTCAATTTATTAAATTATGGTTTCATTGGTATTCTGAACCGAAATACTAGAGTGTCAAGGCTTCTTGCTATGAGTGTGGATACACAAAATTTTAGGACAAAAACACAGATAAACGGAGAAATTTAAGTAGAAACACTTTTGTCTTTTACTGGGAAGAGTAAATGGTTCTATGGCGACAGACTACCACATCTCGGAAAAAGTTCCAGTTTCACCGAAAAACTATGATCGCATTGCTATTTCATTGGAGCTTATCACTTACAGCCAGAAACGGAAGTATAACAGCCTGTCTTATATCATCATTCAGAGCGAAAGGCTAACACTGCTTTCAACATCGCAACAGATGAGTATGGTATTCAGCAGAAGTGTCAATGTATTTTCTTGATATCACATCAACGAGACATTTTAAAGTTCTTTAAATACCTCGGCGGAGACGACCGCTAAAACTAAATGTTCTATTTTCTTCTTTGGATAACGAAACATTATCTACCATTATAACATCTCACTCTCAAATATCACTGCGTGAATGAAAACGTACCCATAAAAACTCAACATTTCATTGTTCCGTATATCGTGAAGCAGTTTTTACTAAACAAGATAGTCCTAATATGAAACATGCTAAATTGCATATCCACTTTTAAAGAAATACGATGAATAAACGGAATTCCAAAACAACTAACATCCGCATTATAGTCCAGACTTGGCCCCAAGCGCTTATCACATTTTTCCAAAATTGAGGGATTTTTGGAGGATAAAGTGTTACAAGTAGGTTAATGATTATGTGGTTGTAATATTAACTATTGTTCTTACTTTACAAAACAATCGACCTATGATCATTTTCGTTTTTTTGTTGAAATGGTAGGATTTGTCAATACGTGGGTAGCTGGATGTCAGAGCTTCGAGCGAGCAACAACTCATTAAGAGATGTCGGATAGCTACGTACTAAATATTCTGATTTGTCATTTTTACTTGGAAGAATTATTAATATTACGATACCCTGAGGAAACGTAGTAGAAGTAGGGAAAATTCGTGAAAATAAAAGTCAGGCGAATACTGTGCCAGCATTTGAGTTGGTTGATAGGATACTGCTAAGGAAGAGGGAGTTATGATCTACACAGAACACGAACGACTTATGTATGGCCTTATTCATAAAAGACATGAGGAAAAGACACTTCCAAATCATACAATGGATTAATGATTTTAACTACGTAATTAACAACTTAGTGTAGTGCATGCCACAGCAACACTGGCTCCCCTCCCGACATTGAAGACGATAGCCATTAGAAATTACATGAAATGCACTGGCAACTGCGAATAAATTTCATGTATTTCCTAACGTCGCAGTGCTTGTTCTTTCGGACTTGCATGCAAGTCCGAAAGAACTTAGCATCGTATTTCTGAACAACACAGGCATTGCAATATCATCCTAAGCAGTTAATATGTCAGATTCAGAGGTCCGCTTACTGGGGGCGCGCTCTATCCCACACCACAAGGACCCACGCAGGAGGATCGTACAAACATACCGCCGTTTGACTCTCGTACAAATTCCCGTATGGAGGACATAGTGATAGACATCCCTGGGGTTGAAAATAAATAAATCGCCAGATCCTGATGGAATTCCAATTCGGTTTTACAGAGAGTACTCTACTGCATTGGCTCCTTACGTAGCTTGCATTTATCGCGAATCTCTTGCCCAACGTAAAGTCCCGAGCGACTGGAAAAACGCGCAGGTGACGCCTGTGTATAAGAAGGGTAGAAGGACGGACCCTCAAAATTACAGACCAATATCCTTAACATCGGTTTGTTGCAGAATTCTCGAACATATTCTCAGTTCGAATATAATGAATTTCCTTCAGACAGAGAGTTTCTGTCCATGTATCAGCACGGCTTTAGAAAGCATCGCTCCTGCGAAACGCAACTCGCCCTTTTTTCACATGATATCTTGCGAACCATGGATAAAGGGTATCAGACGGATGCCATATTCCTTGACTTCCGGAAAGCGTTTGACTCGGTGCCCCATTGCAGACTCCTAACGTACGAGCATATGGGATTGGTTCCCAAGTATGTGAGTGGCTCGAAGACTTCTTAAGTAATAGGACCCAGTACGTTGTCCTCGACGGTGAGTGTTCATCGGAGGTGACGGTATCATCTGGAGTGCCCCAGGGAAGTGTGGTAGGTCCGCTGTTGTTTTCTATCTACATAATTGATCTTTTGCATAGGGTGGATAGCAATGTGCGGCTGTTTGCTGATGATGCTGTGGTGTACGGGAAGGTGTCGTCGTTGAGTGACTGTATGAGGATACAAGATGACTTGGACAGGATTTGTGATTGGTGTAAAGAATGGGAGCTAACTCTAAATGTAGATAAATCTAAATTAATGCAGATGAATAGGAAAAAGAATCCCGTAATATTTGAATATTCCATTAGTAGTGTAGCGCTTGACACAGTCACGTCGATTAATTGAAGTGGGACAAGCATGTAATGGCAGTTGTGGGGAAGGCGGATAGTCGCCTTCGGTTCATTGGTAGAATTTTGGGAAGATGTGGTTCATCTGTAAAGGAGACCGCTTATAAAACACTAATACGACCTATTCTTGAGTACTGCTCGAGCGTTTGGGATCCCTATCAGGTCAGATTGAGGGAGGACATAGAAGCAATTCAGAGGCGGGCTGCTAGATTTGTTACTGGTAGGTTTGCTCATCACGCGAGTGTTACGGAAATGCTTCGGGAAATCGGGTGTGAGTCTCTAGAGGAAAGGAGGCGTTCTTTTCGTGAATCGCTACTGAGGAAATTTAGAGAACCAGCATTTGAGACTGACTGCAGTACAATTTTGCTGCCACCAACTTACATTTCGCGGAAAGACCACACAGATAAGATAAGAGAGAGTAGGGCTCGTACAGAGGCATATAGGCAGTCATTTTTCCCTCGTTTTGTTTAGGAGTGGAACAGGAAGAGAAGATGCTAGTTGTAGTACGAGATACCCTCCGCCACGCACAGTATGGTGGATTGCGGCGTATGTATGTAGATGTAGATCTCTAGGGAAGAGGAGCAGATGGACAGTGAGAGAGGGATGGAGGAAATAGCCAGAGTTGGGGGGACGGAGGACGAGGGGGGGGGAGGAGATAGACATAGAGGAGGAGATAAACTAATAGAAATGGAACAATTACATACACGGGCAACGCAGGGTACTCGACTAGACTATAATACACACGTGACAAAAGTCATGCGATACATCCTAATATCGTGTCAGACCCCTTTTACGCAGCGTAGTGGAGCAACTCGACGTCGTACGGACTCGCCAGGTCGCTGGAAGTCCCTTGCATAAATGTTGAGCCATGATTCCTCTACAGACTTCCATAATTGCGAAAGTGTTGCCAGTCCGGGATTTTGTGCATGAACTGATCTCTGAATTATGTCCCATAAATGTTCAATGAGATTCATGTCTGGTGATCTGGATAGCCAAATCATTCATTCGAACTGTCCAGAATGTTTTACAAGCCAATCAGGAACAATTTTGGCGCATTGCCATCCATAAAAATTGAGTTGTTGCTTGGGAACATGAAGCCTACGGATGGCTGCATATAGCCTCCAAGTACCCGAACATAACCATTTTCTGCCAATGATCAGTTCAGTTGGAGCAGAGGACCAAATTCATTCCATGTAAACACAGACATCATCATTATGGATCCACCACCGACTTGTACAGTACGTTGTCGATATCTTGTGTCCATGGCTTCGTGGGAGCTGCGCCATACTCGAACCCTGCCATTAGCACTTAGCAACTGAAGTCGGGATTCATCTGACCAGGTTACGGTTTTCCAGTGGTCTAGGGTCCAACCGATATGGTTACGAGCATACGAGAAGAGATGCAGGCGATGTCGTGCTGTTGGCAAAGCTACTCGAGTGAGTCGCCTGCTGCCATAGAGCCCATTAACGCCAAATTTCGCCGCACTGTCTTGGTGGATACGTTCGTTGTACGTCCCACATTGATTTCAAGAGTTATTTAACCCAGTGTTGCCCGTCCGTTAATGTTGTGACTTGGCAAGACAGCCAAGCCACTATGATTGGTAGCCGAAAGGCACGCGTTTAAGCTCACGCAGGCTGGCGTGAGGTCTGGAACAGGTAAAGGAGTTGAGTCTAGTAAAGAAAGTACGGAGCTTCTGGAATACTTAACTTTAATCCATAATTGGTGAACATCGGTCTGACGGTACATGCATCACAAGATAAATAGCAAATGATAATGGCGCCTTGCTAGGTCGTAGCAAATGACGTAGCTGAAGGCTATGCTAACTATCGTCTCGGCAAATGAGAGCGTAATTTGTCAGTGAACCATCGCTAGCAAAGTCGGCTGTACAACTGGGGCGAGTGCTAGGACGTCTCTCTAGACCTGCCGTGTGGCGGCGCTCGGTCTGCAATCACTGATAGTGGCGACACGCGGGTCCGACGTATACTAACGGACCGCGGCCGATTTAAAGGCTACCACCTAGCAAGTGTGGTGTCTGGCGGTGACACCACAGTTAACACAGGCAACTCTACGCAAACGCCACTGCCCTTGGTCGTTAAGTGAAGGCCGTCGGTCACTGCATTGTGCGTTGTGAGAGGTAATGCTCGAAATTTGGTATTCTCGGCACACTCTTAACACTGTAGATATCAGGATATTGAATTCTCTAACGATTTCCGAAATGGAATATCCCGTGCGTCTAACTTCAACTACCATCCCGCGTTCAGAATCTGTTAACTCCCGTCGAGTGGCTGCAATCACATCGGGAGTACAAATGACAACTCAGCCAATGCACTGCCGTGCTCTACCTTGTGTACGCGATACTGCCGTCATCTGTATATGTTCTAATCGCTATCCCACGGTTTTTGTCGTCTCGGAACAGAAACACATCATTCTCTCCGTTGTATCCGTAATTCTAGTTCCTCCACTGTGGTATGGGCCGGTATCCGGTCGGCCATACTTTCAAATTTCCACCGCCGTCTTTCCTACTACTACCCACGCGGTCCGAGGGCGCTGCCACGAGAGGTTACGCAGCTGCCAATGAGATGCAAGCATCCTCCGTCAGGAGCAACACCAGCAGGTGCACGTACGTTCGAATAAAGAAAGAACGGAGCCAGATTGGGTGTTTGCCAGTCGAATAATATTTACAGACTTCCGTAGTTGCCAGTGATCGCGATCTGTTGAATAGTTATTGTATTGAAGAGAGACTAATTTGTAATTCTGCGGTATCCGTGTACGTTTCAAAATTAAAAGCTACTATTACCAGCTGACGCTTCAACTACAGTAACGAAGATATGTGTTATTTTTATTATTTGATATTATATGTAGGAAAAATTAATATCTGAATTCTCTGTTCATGAACAGCATCTGTTGCTCGTTCCTGTATCCACTAACGGTGTGGCATAGCGGTTCGATGCGCTACAGTCTGGAACCACGCGACCGCTACGGTCGCAGGTTCGAATCCTGCCTCGGGCATGGATGTATGTGACGTCCTTAGGTTAGTTAGGTTTCAGTAGTTCTACGTTCTAAGGGACTGATGTCCTCAGCAGTTAAGTCCCATAGTGCTCAGAGCCATTTAAACCATTTGTATCCACTAAAAAACAACATAGCGTGCAAGAAAGTTATAACAGCCTGTTGACTAGGATGGGACATTCGAGCAAAAAGCTTTGGACACCAGAGCTGGACAATTATTTTCTTTCTATTAATTCTTTTCAGTGTGTGCGTGTATTAAGTTGAAATACGTAAGTCGAAATATTTAAGTTGAGGTATTTAAGTTTCAGTTTCAGAGTCAACAAACAACAGAACTGCTATCAGCAGTTTCTTGCCTCATACAAGCGCAAGCAGCCCACCAGCAAAAGACGCCAGAAGCTAGAGAAGGAATTCAGCTGCCGCCTCCACCCTTCCGACAATTCGGTGAGACGAAGGAAACAGGGAAAAAATACATAACACAGCTGCATTAACATTTCGACGAATATAAAATACCATGGGAATCACGTCGTGCACGTATCTTTTCATGTGTAGGTGTGTGCACCTACCACCTCATAGTGAAATTGTTTACACTCAGTGAGCTCCAAACCCAGCTCTACGAGTTCGTAATGGCAATATTAGACACAATTTTTGAGAGTCAAATACACGTTGCTGCTGCATGGTGTAAATTTTTCTGCGCGCAAATTCGTAGTGATCAGTCCTATAAAGAATGGATTGCGGAATTGCAAGACATGACTAGAGATAGTAAATTTAATTGTGTCTGTGGTGCAACTTATCAGGATGAAATGCTTCGCGATGCTATTATTCAGAATTTATCAATTCAGAGATTGAGGGCCGAAATTCTACGGCATCGCAACGCTAGCCTCAGTGAAGTGCTTAAAGTTATCGACATTTAGTCGAGCAAGATTTCTGTTTACCAGTTATCACTTCACTTGTGACAAACAACGCATGCCCCAGCACTCGTAAGTCAGCACTGCGTAAACAAGGACTACACACTACATAAAGCGTTTGCTGTGCCGCCCAATATTAATTACACTGTCCCAGCAAATCGAAGTCATGTGTGAAATGCTACGTCATCTATGATTGGAAGAACTGCTTCTTCAGAGAAACTGAACATAATTTTTGTCATCAAACGGTATAAGGAAACGCGGTCTGCCTGCAAAAGGCTATAGAACTCTCTTCCGCTTCACGCGGAAATTGTGCAAAGCAGAAACGGATGGAAATCAGTGCCATCTCACGTTCAGACCTTGCGCTCCTCCTGATCAAAAATCAGACAAGCGAAGATGCAGAAAACGCACACACACGTGTTTAACGCGAATGCCACACACTTCAAAAAGACTCTCCCAATCTAGAAATTCACAAAAGCGCTCTAGTACGAGGGTGGAAATACAGAACAGTTTTTCACAATATAGAATGAACAAGTGTATTCAGTGAACACGCCGCAAACT